>NC_079312.1:74080940-74383970 GCF_029931775.1 Euleptes europaea | reverse complement strand
GAACTCTCTCAGCCCCACCTACCTCACAAAGTGTCTGTTGTGGGGAGAGGAAGGAGATTGTAAATTGGTTTGATTCTCCTGAAAAGGTAGTGAAAGTCAGCATATAAAAACCAACTCTTCTTTAATCAAATTTTCATTCTATAGACTCTGAGGCCAATGAGTTATCTGAACTACTTTGGAGAAAAGTGAAGTGGCCAGATTCTATGGTGATGAACCTTAAAGAGAGAGAAAAAGATACAGGAAGATGGACAAAAATCATGCCTCTGTTTTTTTTACTGTCCAGTAATGCACTTCAACAAAGCAGAAATATGCAGCCGCTTTCCAGAGTTGTACGCTATCTTTTCGAAAGCATGATATGCATAGATTAGCTGCATTCCTGGCAAGAGTACATTCTGTAAGCTTTTTTGCTGTTATCTTTAATACTGAAAAGAAATAATGTAGAGAGGAGTGTCAGAGGAGCATAGTTTGAAAGGAAATAATGTAGACAGGAGCGTCAGAAATTCAAATGCTTAAGAACCACTAGAGGAGATGAAATCCGTTTCCATCTAGTTTCTTACAGCAAGAAAGAAATGCCCTTCTCCTGTTTTATACTATTTTTTTTAACCTATTTCTCTTCCCAATGCTAGCTTCAGGGAAATCATATTATTCAGTATTTCCACTGCTTCACAGTTTGAAACCATCAGCTTCATTTTGGGACAATCTGAATGACATCATTGCCTGGCTATTCTACCACTGTTTTCTAATGGCCTTAGTAGATATAAACACAAATATATTTTTTAAAATCTCAGTGTTTGTTCCAGATCCAAAGTAGTATGATTTCAAAAGAAAAAATGCACAAGTATTGTTTCAGTTTCCAGAAATGCTCACAACAGAATGTCAGTTTTTTCCTCCTTTATATCTTCACTGATGAACTAAGACAACATAATGCCAGATAATTCCCATCAGAGACTGATCATAAAGCTGATGAGAATTTTATGATTAGATTCTTTTCTTACTGTCTTCTCTCTCTCTATCACACATACATACTTTTCATATAAAAATCTAACAGCAAAACATATACAAAAACCAACAATCTCCCCAGGCAGGAGTTGCCCTTCCTAGCCCACGTTATTTATTATTGTCTCAGTAAGATTTCTAGTTATGAGAACACTGGGGGGAAAGAAAATGGAAAATGCCCTAGTTTTGCCATGCCTGTATCTAGGTCCAGATATGCCTCTGAACATATTTAATGAAATGATCCATAAACCTTTTAAGTGATTAAGTGTTTATTAACTCAAAGAGCAATAGTATTTAAAAAACCCACAAAATTAAAATGGAAGAGCAGAGACTCTCTAAACATCAGGCAGTTTGACTTGAACTGGAACATCTTTTGATGTTTCATTTTCTTCCATTTTTGTTCTCCTCCCTGTTGCAGAAAGCACATAAACCATTCATGAGGTAACCATTTTCCAGGTAAGACATGTTGCCTTTCCATCAATGACTCCAGATATTATATGTGTTTATTTGGTATACTCCAGAATAACTTCTAAAACAGTCAGATAGGGTTGTGCATATCGATAAAACCTAACCGAAGATAAACACGAAATTAGCCGTTTCGGTAAATTTTGGAATTTGGGTTTACTGAATGCCAAAACCTGGGGATAAAGCCGAAGCCGAATAAGCGATTCCAGAAAAAAATTTCAAGTTTGGCTATTCGCCTTTGCTCAGAGGCATGGCTCAGTGCTTTCTCCCCTTTTTCTTTCTTTCTTTTGACTTTTCTTTTAAGATGGGGATTGTGTAATCGGAGCCAATTTGGTCCGACCAATTTAACAGGTATATCACCCAACAGAAGACTAGTCTGCAAAGCAGAAGAGTCATTAAAGGACAGGGCTCACCCAGTCCCGTCTGGAGGGATATACCCTCCAAATAAAAACAGTCAGCTTCAACAGCTGAAGGAGATTTCTTCATCCTCGTGGATGAGTAATCTCCTTCAGACAGCCCTAGTGGTCGAGACTTCGGCTGGCTCTGATCTCACCCCCCCCCTGAAAACCTGCTCTCAAACTGAAGGTCGACTTGAGTATAGGCTTCATTTCCCCGCACCGTGACTATGTCTTGGAATCAGATTTTTCATTACCACAATAAAGGACTGCTTACAGGATGTCATTTGCAACCAAAAGAAATGTTTTCTGTGCCTTATTTCTCTTTAAGCCTTTTTCCTCCATTTGGAAGCTAATTTGTATGGACATCATGCAAAGTGACCCAGAAATGAAGGCAGACCCCAGACTTTGAGGTGCCAACATGGAATTGGCTTTTTCCACCTCAGCAACACTGAACTTTTGAACCTGAAAACAGATGGACAGCTTGGCTTGCAAATGCCTGCAGGATGGGGGCAACCCCTTTGTGGGTCCATAAAATTGGATCCCCTGTCCCAAAGTTCACCTAACTTTGGTGACCATTTAAGGAGAGTCCCTTGCAGCCACGCTGCAAATTTGGGGGCTCTACCTCCAAAAATGCCCCCCCCCCAGGAACTGTGAAAAAAAATCCTCATTTACTATAATGGGCCCAAATATTTTAGGAAACCCCAAATAAGCCAAATACCCATATTTACCAGTATGGATATTTGGCTTATTTTGGGTTTGCCCAAAAAAAGTGGGCCCAATAAACCCGAACCCGAAATTTACCCAAACATTTTTTGGCACAACCCTACAGTCAGATATTACTATAACCTGTGACTCCTGTCACTGATTTACTAGAACACTTTGGCCTGTATCCAACCATTCATGAACAGAGCATGAAGTTTTCCCACATTCCTCTCAATTCCTGCAGCTTCTTCTGATCCATGGAAAGATCATTTCTAGACTTACAGGACTTCCACACAGAGGAAATAGTGTAAACTGAAAGGATGGAATGAGAAGGGACAATGAAATAAAACTGCACTTCCTTGCTCTTCTGCAAGTGCAGCTCCACTTAGGGGAGGAGAAAATTTCTCCCCTTTGTCCCTCTTTACTGTAGCCTTGAGAGTCACTTACATAATGCTGCCTTTATTATAAATTAGTTTTTTAAAAATTCTCAAAACCTGATCAAAGAAGCTACCTCATTCTTCCTCTGTTGCCTACTCTCTCATTCCTGTTTATTGCTCTTTCCGCATCCTCTACCATGCTCCCTTTTTTTTTGCTTTCCTCGCCTTTCCTTTTCTTTCCAATCCATGTCCTCTCTCACCTGGCCCTGCTCACCACCACCATAGCTTTGCCAACCTCCAGGTGATGGCTGGAGATCTCCCGCTATTACAACTGATCTCCAAGCGATAGAAATCAGTTCCCCTGGAGAAAATGGCAGCTTTGGCAATTGGACACTATGGCACTGAAGTCCCTCCCCTCTCCAAACCCCGCCCTCCTCAGGCCCCACCCACCACCACCACGGCTTCCCTGCTTTCCCCAGCCTTCTTGTCCCGCTACTGCTTTCTCGGCCTTCAGTGTCCATGCCACAACTAGCTTACTATAAGCCAGGCTCTTGTGGTACAGGGAATTTTCCTGGGGCTCTTTGTTTCTGAAGAGTAGCAGTGTGGGAGGAAGTGGCAGGCCAAGGACTGGCAGCGCTACTGGGGCTTGTTTTGTTCCTGAACAACAGGGTCCTATTCCTCCATCCCCACCCACAGCCTGGTCCAAGCAGGTTCAACTTGCTTCTGAGCAGGGAGAGGTGTGGGAGGAGGCACTGAGTGATGCTGGCTGGGTCCAGGAAGCCAAGTCAAGCCCAAGTCAGACTTCCAAATGCCAGTTTCATTAGCCTTCTCCAGCCCACAGACAACCTGGAGGGGTCTCTGCACACAATCAGTGGGAGGCAGATGACAGTCTAAGAAGACTGCCAGCAGAGGATGCTACAGGAAAAGGTGCTGCAAAGGAACACAGAAACTTCTTCCTATTTGCGTATGTTTACATATTCTTAGTCTAGCTTGGTATGGAGGGGGGGGGAGAAAGTGTGCATGCACACAGGTGTACGTTTGTGTGTGAGAGAAAAAGAAAGATGCCTGACAGGCATGACACAGTGCACTCATTGAACAGTTCCCAAGAGAAAAAGATGGGGTGAAGGAAGTGAGGTTGCAGGGCAAAAAAGACTTCCTATTAGTTTAACCCAGGCCCATCTTTCTTTCCGTATAGCAGATGAAAGTGCTGGTAGCCCAGCAGCCCTTTGAAAGGCAGGTGGGAATTACAATGGCAAAGGAAAGAAAGAAAGAAAGAAAGAAAGAAAGAAAGAAAGAAAGAAAGAAAGAAAGAAAGAAAGAAAGAAAGAAAGAAAGAAAGAAAGAAAGAAAGAAGGGGGGGGGGAGAGAGAGAGAGAGAGAGAGAGAGAGAGAGAGAGAGAGAGAGAGAGAGAGAGAGAGAGAGAGAGAGAGAGAGAGAGAGAGAGGTAAAACACATTTCTAGAAATGCTGAAATGCCAAACACATGCCCCTTATTCCCCACAGTCTACAACAACAAAACAGCTAAGATATTTTTAATAACTGTGGCACTAAATGATGTAATGCATATAGTATAATTATGCTTAAGTGCTTTCAATGTTAAATGTCATTTCAGTTATCACTTTTTAAATGCATTTTTATTGAGTTCACAATAATAATTGTGCTAGTGTATGAGCAACTTATCAAAAAATGGGAGCAGAGCTAGGTTGGGGAGACCTGAGACACTATCATGAAATGGACTGGATACACAAAGATAGTGTCTCTGAAAGCTTTAAATAATAAAAAAAGAGTCCAAAATTACAAGGCTGCCAATTGTAATAAATTACAGCCTCTACCAAAGCAGATAATGGAAACTGAAAGGGTGAGGGAGGGGAGGTGGGAGAGAAATCTGCATAATTTGCCACTGCTGGCCCAAGATGGATGTGCCGCATGGCAAACACTGATATTTCAGTTAGCAAAACCGTAGCAATCTTCAAAGGCTGAGAAAGAAGCTAGGAGGATCAGGACGATTCTTTTGCTGCACTCTGTGGCAGAAGAGACATACTGCCAAGAGATGTTCAGGAACAAGCTGGTGGCTTCAGGTGATCTCAAATCTCGTTTATCCTGACCTTCCAAACAACATAGGATAGTACACATGTGGGCTGTATCCACATAATGAGGATTCCTCATTTCCCTGTCATCACTGCAGTGAATGCAGAGACACTTGCAATGGAACATCTGCACAGGAGTTTTGTGCATACTTCCTTCATCAAACGTCATTTCCCCAGCCCTTCCTCCCTGTTGTGCCACCAGGCTTTTGTTCAAAATCAGTGATTGCTATTGTGCTATAGCATTATAATATTATCATGATCTAGTGCCATGATTTACTACTTCCTCTGAATTCTCAGCTTTCATTTTTTTCAAGAACCCTCTGAGCTCTTTACATTATGGAGATACACAGGGAAATTCCCCTGTATATTCTTTTAGAAAGCCTAAAAACTCCTTCAGTGGCATGATGGGAGAAAATTGTAACTGTGGAGCCTGAGGCAAGGAAAATTGAGACAATCTGGACAAAACTTTTGAAAACAAAAACCAGACTTCTCTGCCCAGATGTTGTGCTAATACACTTGGGCAGTGTTATTTTCAGAAAGAACATACCAAACCTGCTTGAGCATGAATATACCAGGTATAGGGAAAGCCTGGAATGTTGCAAGGATATTTAGAGAATGACATTGAGTGGAAACCAAAGAAAAACAAACCTGCTACAGTTTAAAAGTCAAAGTGAATAACCTTCTTGTAGCTGCAACTTGAAGGCACTTTACACACAGAGAGAGGGAGGTGACATTATTTTGCATTATCTCCCCATCAAATCTACACAACAGATTAGACTGAGAAATAGTGGCTCCCAAGTTAGATTCAAAGCTGAGCAGAGATTTGAATTCATATCTCTGCATTATAAATCCTACACTCTTTTCAACTTTACCTCCTGGATTAATGAAAACAAACAAATAAACAAAAAACACAAGTCTACTCAGAAAAGGCAGAGGGAGTTTTGAAAATGGGGCTCAAAATTAGGCTCGGGGCAGGGAATTGCATGTGTCAGAGTAACAGAGGGCTTTTGCTATTCCTATCAGGCTGTGAACATTCACACTAGAAGCACTGCAGCAGCAAACTTTGCTGCCACAGAGTGGCAGGAACACTCTATAAGATGAAAATATTGAGAAGCAATGGATCCACTCCCTTCACAAGAGCTCAAAAGTGGTTAAAATAAATGTTGCAAGGACCAAAAACACTCCACCCCTGCCTTTAACGTCAAGGGCTAGAGCTAGAAAGAGCTCCCCAATAAAAGTGGGAAAAGATGTCACAGAGGTGGTTAAGAGAATGAACAGAGATCCAGGGGGTCCCTCCGGCAAATATCACCTCTGCCATGAACTCACTAGGTGGCCAAGCCACTGTCTCTCAGCACTCCCCATCTGCAAATTGCACATAATACTGGCAAACCTTACAGGTTTGTTGTAAGGATAACGAGAATGTGCATAAAGCATTTGGAACACTGAAAGCACTAACAAATTATAAATATTATTAAGCCTTTATGGACCCTTTAAATAGTGATGTCTAAATATTATTCAGAAATAGTAGGGGATGGGATCCACACGCCATTGGATATTGCACTCCATAGTCATTCATCTCCATTATTTTCCTGTTAAAACAAGAAAACCAGATGACTGATTACGACAGCACAATATCCAGTGACTTGTGGATCCCCTGCATATGTTGTCAACTGATTAGAGAGTGTTTAGAGGGTTCATCATCTGTCTTTTAACTAATTAATCCATTAAAAAATATTAGCTAACAATGCATCAGTATCAAGAACTGTGAGATACCCTTTTTTTGTTAAATTGTAAGTTATCTCTTGAAAAAGACCATATTTAATATTTTCTGTTTCCTACTCCAACCCACACACCATAACCAAAATAGCCCCCCCCCCAAATAACAACCAGTTTCTTATCTTTAAGTGTCACCAATTAAAATTGGCTCACAATGAAAAATTAAATCTTCAGTTGATTAATCTACCAATTAAACTTCTTAAAGCTTGTATCCCTGATAAATACCAATGCTTTTCCCACCTCTGTAAACTCCATTAAGCCAATGGGACTACACTGTTAACTGTACAATGGAGTGCACCAAAGGAACTAATTTAGCTAACAGAAATTGCAATCTTATGCATATTTAATTGAGAGTAAGGCACATTAAATGCAGAGGTGCTATAATCCTAAACCTACTTATACAGAAACAGTTCTGGGTGTGTGACATCCAATCAATTAATCATTACTGGTCATTTCCAAATCAAACGGAGATATAGAATTTGGTTTTAGCTACTGATATTATGTCGAGTTTAGAGAGACCTGTCTCCCTCTCTGTTGCCTCTGTTGACTTTATGTATCCCTTGTAACTAGGGCTGTCAAAAAAAAAAAATTCGGTACAGTTCGGATTCGGCCGAATTTGGCCCTTGTGGGTTCGGTACGTGCCGAAGTCCGAACTCCCCCACTTCGGATCCGTTCAATTCGGCGGGAATTCAAAGTTCGGGAAAAAAATTCGGCCGAATAAAGCCATTAAAAACACAACCGCGCCTTTCCGCGGCTCTGGGGGGGGGCATTTTTGGGCTTAGAGGTCCCAAACTTTCAGCAGAGCTTCAAAGGACGTATATTGAAAGACTCCCCAAGTTTTGTAAAGATTGGGTCAGGGGGGGCTGAGATATGGGCCCTGAAAGGGGTCCCCCCACCCTTAATGTGGATCTCTCCGCAGAGCTTGCCGCCCACGCACAAAGCTCCCGGCCGGACAAACAGCTGATGAGAGCAAGGGCGGGGCAGGTGCTAAGAACTTTGCAAAGCAACACAACTGCAGAGCAACCCCTTTGCAAATATGCAAAGGGCGGGGCAGGTGTGAAGAATTTTGCAAAACAATACAACTGCAAAGCAACACAAGCACGCAATGCAAAACCTTTGCAACAGTGCATAGCAACACCTGACACCTGGGAGTTTGCATACCATGGAAAGGGACAGAGGCAGCTAGCTATGCATAATGAGCAGGAGGGGGTGGAATGTCTCCTTTTGCATTGGACTTGGGACCAGGCAGATGCATTCTTTAAGTCACCATTTGAAAACCAGTTTTGAGCAAGCATCAATAACCTAACTGATCTTATGAATGAGGAAAAACCTGAAGAATAAAAATGAAGCCCCCCCTCAAACCAGGGAGAGAGAGACTGGAGGGGGAACACACACCCCAGGCAGAACCGGCAAAAGCCCCCTTTGGCTTCCCCCCCCACCCACAGAAACTGCTCCCTCCCCACACACACACACAGACTCTGCTTTCCCCCACACACACACACAGAAAAGAAAAAATATAGATTAAAGCCCCCAAAGGGGTCTTACTGTGGCTGTCTTCTGTTCCAGCAGGAGGGGCTGGGAGGCTGGGTAATCCAATATGATTCCATTTGTATCCAATATAAGATCCATATGTATGCATCTCTCGAGGGTGATCCATTCATCCCAATAGGGGAAAGGGGAAAGCCCATATCTCGGGGGGCCCTGACCCAATGTTTACAAAACTTGGGTGGTCTCTTAAAAAGCCTTGACTGAAGCTCCGCCGAAAGTCTGGGATCGGCACACCCAAAAATGCGCCCCCTGCAGCCATGGAAAGAGAAAAGGGCGGGAGCCAATATTTCAGCCCCCACTGAACCCATCTTTACAAAACTTGGGTGGTCTCTTAAGAGGGATTCTCTGAAGCTATGACAAAAGTTTGGGGGCTGAACCCCCAAAAAAGCGCCCCCTGCAGCCACGAAAATGGAAAAGGGGGGAGAGGAAAAAGGGGTGGAGCCCATATCTCGGGGGGCCCTGACCCAATGTTTACAAAACTTGGGGGGTATCTTAAGAAGCCTAGTCTGATGCTCCGCTGAAAGTTTGGGGTCGGCACACCCAAAAATGCGCCCTCTGCAGCCATGGAAAGAAAAAAGGGGGGGAGCCCATATCTCGGGACCCCCTGACCCAATGTTTACAAAACTTGGGTGGTCTCTTTAAAAAACCTGTCTGAATATCCCCTGAAAGTTTGGGGTCGGTAACCCAAAAAATGCGCCCCCTGCAGCCACGGAAAGGAGCGAATGTGCATAAGCACCCCCTCACACACACATGAGGATTTCCCTCTCTCTCTCTCTTTCCCCCGCCGGCCGCACATCAGCTGATTCCTCCAGCACTCAATCCTGACTGATTGGCCAGAAGAAGACCCAGCTTGGCCACCGATTGGCCGGGGGAGGAGAATGCTGCTTACTGACGGTTATGCTGCTTACTGACGGCCGAATTGGCCGAATTTATTCGCCGAACTCCCGAACTCGCTGAATTCGGCCCCCCCGGTTGCCCGCCAGTTTTGAGTTCGGATCCGTCCGAACTAAAAACCGCCGAATCAAGGGAAATTCGGCTGATTTTCAGTTCGGGCCGAACCGAATTGACAGCCCTACTTGTAACATCAGCTCAACACTATAGAATTTGGTCAAAACTCTATGGTTTCTGAATGTTTACCCTATGACTGAAATGACCAAATTAAAAAAAATCCCAAAATATTATTTTAAAAAACAAACATTTTTTTAAAATCCTCCTTCCTTCTGCCTCCATCCAGTTTGAGGTATGCAACATCTTGACCTTCTATTATGGCCTGGGAGTCAGCCTTGTTTGGGGGGGGGGTGGCCTTGCTATGGAAGATGGCTACATGGTTTGCTGTTTGCTGGTTTCAGTCAGCACTGATGTGTTGGTGAAAAACAATATATAGCATGAAAAAGCTAAACAAGAAAACAAATTTTATTGAAATGGTGCAGCTTTTTGTTTTTGATTGTCATAGGGCTACAGAAGAATTTGTGGGCCTGAGTGATACATCAACACAGTGCTTAGTCTCTAGATTTTTTTAAAAAAAATTAGAAAAACAAAATGTAACTTTTAATAAGCATATTGGTTGGCATGGACGGAATTTGTATAACCATAATGGACACTAAAAATAAATACTAAATAGCCAATAGATAGTGAGATATACTCACCATCTCACCACACTTACTGTCACAAGTAATGGACTAGCTGGGTGAAAGCCACATCCATGGGTATGTTTTCTCAAATCACTCCACTGAATACTGAGAAAATGTGATAAATCCTGGTTCATCCTGGTGGGGGAGATAGTGTGAAAGGTTTCAAAAGTTTCATAATACCTCCCCCCCCAGTGTTGAACCAGTACTTTAGATTTTTACCTCAATATAACTGTGACAATGACTGTTTGAACAAACCTTATAGCCCATTCCTGAGGTTGGGGGCTGAATGGGCATAGGAGGTGGAGGCCTCCTGCCGACATCTTTCCAACACAAATGATTGCATGAAAAAAAATCACATTGGATAGCTCTAAAACTATTTCTATAGCCACCTACCTTGGAGTTTGCCATGACAGAGTTCAGATAATGGGTTTTATTTCCAATCAAAATTAAATGGGTCCTGTTAAAACCCCTAACTCTATTTTCAGTGGGCTCTGAAAACCCACAGACATCCCACAGATGCCTGCATACAGACATACAACTTCCACTGGATGCGTTTAGCACTAAGGACACACAAGAGAGGACTGTAGCTATCAAAAGTTGCCCGCTAAAAGTGGGCAACTTGTCACAAGGACTAGGGCTGTGCATATTGATAAGCCTGAACTGAAAATCAAATTAGCCATTTTGGCAATATTCGGGGTTAGTTTCAGCCAAATACCAAAACATGGGAATCTGCCTGAAGTCGAATAGGCAATTCCCAAAAAGCCAAATAGATATTCGGCTTTTCGGGTTTCGGCTATTCACCTTTGCTCATATGCACTGCTCTGTGCCTTCTCCCATTTTTCTATCTTTGACTGGTTTTGTTAGGACCCCATCATTGGGGCCCTTTTGAGGTAGGGGTTGTGTAATTGGAGCCTACTGGTCAGACCAAAATATCCATCACCCTTCAGTGGATTAATCTGGATAGCAAAAGGGTCATTTTAAAAGATGAGGCTCACCCAGTCCTGTCCAGAGGGATAAACCCTTCAACTAAAAGCACCAGTTTCAACAGCTGCTGATCCAGCTTCTGAAGAAAACTCAGCCGTGCAGATGAGCATTCTCCTTCAGAAGAGCTGTCTTGGTCATGACTGAAATCAGATTTTTTTATGACTATATTAAAGGACTGTTCACAGGATGTCATCTGCCACCCAAAAAAAGTTTTCTGTGCCTTATTTTTGGAAACAAATTTGCATGGAAATCATGCTATGCACCCCAGATACAAACGGAGCCACCAGCCTTCCAGTTGGCTTTTCCCACCAGTTCTTGCCAACGCTGACCTTCTGAACCTGAAAATGGATTGACATCTCGGCTCTAGCCTCTCACAAATGCCTGGAGGATGGGGGTGACCCTTTGTGGTCCCATAAAAGTGGACTCCCTGTCCCAAACCTCACCAAACTTTGGTGTCCATGTAAGGAGAGTCTCTTGCAGCCACACTGCAAATTTGGTGATTCTACCTTGAAAAATGAGGAGCCTTGAAAATAAATTCCATAGACTATAATGGACCCAGAAATAAAGCTGAAATACCCATTTACTGGTATGGGTATTCGGCTTATTCCGGGCATACCAAAAAAAAAAATCGGGCTCAATTAACCTGAACCTGAAATTTACCACACAAAAAAAATTAGGACACAGAGTTTTTTGCACAAGGACACACAGAGTTTCAAGCAGTATTTGGGACAGTTAATTCAGATGATATAAAGAGGTACTGGAAGCCAATGTTTTAAAGGTTTTCTAAAACAGACAGGTAGCCACTTGAAGGAGAGGATTTTGTCACAGCAGTGCTTTCTTTCCCCATTCCCTGAGGGTCTTCACCTCATGTGCTGCAACACAAGTTGCTAATCAGGGCACAGCAAGAGTAGGGACTGGCAGGAGCTGGGCGCCAGCATTTTCTTCCCAGCAGGAGCTGAATGTCAGCACTCCCCCATGAATAAGAAAGAAATGGCTTCAGTGTTTCACAGTAGTGCAGCACAGAGGCTTCAAAGGTTTCGTGAAGCAATGGATTTAAGGTTAAAGGGAATGCAATTTCCAGGCAAAGAACGGTTAATTCAAGCGTCAGATCCAACCTCTTCCCTGAGGCTTAGTTGTGTGTTCTGAACTCCCCTATCCATGCTCAGGTTTCGGGCTTGCAGCTGCACTGCAGCACTGCAGGAGATCCCTCCCTGTGTTCCATCCTTTACCCTCAATTGTGCTCCACCACCTGCACAATTATAGCCTGCAGCATAATCGGGAAACTCTTCCTTCTCACCACTGTCTTTCTCACCACTATCTCACCCCACCTTTCAGTGTGAAAGAGAAACCCATCTCCCATCTGTATGCACTCCTCTGCAGTCCAGCTCTGCTTCGTTTGCAGGGCAGCGTGAAGCTTCTTGCTGCCCTATTTCAAGGCATCCCTGACTAGGGCAGAATGATCCCCACTCCTCCGTCTCTCCTCGTGTACTGAAATTCCGAGGCTTTTGTCATGTTCCCAGCTCATGACTGCTAACAAGAGCAGAGAGGTTTTAGTGCCCCTTGAGCTTGTTAAGTTCATTAGATACGTTATGCCAAGTGGAACAGGGAATCACTGAACTTTTGCTAGCAGAGCCTCGAGGTACTGCTGGCATGGCCGTGTCACCCCGGCAAACAGCCCCCTCTGTGAATGCCAGCAGCCATCATGCCAACTGGCTTATCCTACTCAGAAGCACCACCAGCAGCCTACACAGAGGTGGCAAAGGGATTGACTGACAAATACCCTAAGGCAAACAAGTCAGAGAAGCAAAGAGAAGATGATTATAAACTAGAACACTGAACAAATGCTGCCCATCACCTCTTCGTCCTCTCCCTGTCCCCTCCCTTCTATCTCAATCACTCTTTGCACTCTGGTACAAATCCTGATTTCTTTTGAAGCTCTCCAAATATTCACATATCTCTTTTCACTGGATTTTGAATTCAGTTGCTTTCTCAAATAGTCTCTTTTACTGTAAGTATGAAGCTTGTGAAAAACAAAGACACTTTTCTTATACTTGGCCAATGAAATATAAACTGTGTCCCATTAACCACAAAATAATTTTAAACTATGAGAATGCTCGGGTTGCCAACAACCTGGAGAAAAAAGATGTCCTGTGACTTTAACAGAGATTTAATATGTGGAAATGGGTGTGTTGTTGTTGTTTTACTTCCAGTCTTCTGAGTGGATGCCACAAGGCTGTTCTCTGCTCTTGGGAATTTTATTTTATTTATTTTACTTTATTATGGTGTGGGGGGGGGGTTGCCCTTGTTTATCTCGTCGTATTCTCATAATAACATTTTCTACCAGTGTAATACCATTTTTCTGCATTTTATCTGAATTCTCTATTGTGTGTAATACTCTATGCTTCTTCATGTTTCTATAATCCCAGACCTTGTACACAGCTTATTAGGTTTATCATATTGATTGCATCGACTTCCAGTGATGGCGAACCTTTTAGAGACCGAGTGCCCAAACTGCAACCCAAAACCCACTTATTTATCGCAAAGTGCCAACACGGCAATTTAACCTGAATACTGAGGTTATCCCTCTTAAAGGCATATAGGATAGATGCCATCACCACATCCTGTGGCAACGAGTTCCACAGGTTAATTACATGCTGGGTAAGTGGGTGTTCCTCTTTTAGTAGGGGATTTCACTGAAAGGTGGGAGGCCCCGCAAAGCCTGCGCTGTGGCCAGAGCGCTCTGCTTCCCTCCAGCTATGCCACGCTGTGAGCTATGCTCCCCTCCAACCTAGCTCCTCTCCAACCCCACCACAGGAATCACCTTCGCCACAGACTCAACAGGCTGCCGTCCGCACCGCACCCTCACGCCGCATGTGAGCCGCCCGGCATGTGAGCCGCCCTGCCACATGTGACAGAGGAGGGAGGAAGCGCTCCCATTGGGCTGCTGGGCAGAGGGGCGGGTGATGTGAGAAATGCCCTCAGGTGCGAGTGGAGAGGGGGAAGGGAGCAGCCCGGCCCCGCGTCCCTCTGGCTTTCTAGTAACGAACTCAGGCGAACTCTGTGCTGGGGCAATGGCGTGCGTGCCCACAGAGAGGGCTCTGAGTGCCCCCTCTGGCACACGTGCCATAGGTTCACCACCACTAGGCTGTGTAACCTGCATGAGTCTCAGTTTACTATCAATATAGTAAACAAACAAACATAAGCCAGTAAATAACATCTCATTAAACCTCTGTTAAGGGGCAGGACATTTCTTCTCCAGGTTCTTGGCAACCCTACAGAGTGGCCTACAATTGCACTATTAAATATTTATGACAAAGAAGAGAAATGAAGACCCTTTCCCTGCTATAGTTGCTAGATTTCCGAGTGGTAAAGCAAGGAAATGAGGCAGCAGCCCCTCCTTATTCTATTTTCCCACTGGAAGAGCAATTGAGGCTTTCTAAAAATGTGGCCTTAATGTGACATTACATACAGGGTATTTCTCATGTGATAACAAGTTACCAATTTAAGGGGATATACTCAAGAGAGATGTTGCTCTACTGATTCAGAGTTCTTCCTGCAATTTTATTGATTATATGTTTGTGTGAAATGTGCAAGTTATTGTGAGAATACAGCTTAGTTGCCCTAAGACAGACATTGACAGCTTACTCCAACATGTTTTCCATCCAGTGTGGTTGAAGTAAAGTGTGATAAGCAGTTTTTAACCTCTAGCCCACCAATCGACATTATAGCCACACACACCTTGGGAGAATTCCAAACAGAATGGAACTCAGAACAGAAAGAAAAGTGGGCCTATGGCTTACTTATGATTTCCCCATCCTTATTAAAGCCCTTAACAGTTCTTGTCTGAATCATTATCTTTGATCTTGGTCTCTGTGAACAGAGCAACATTTACTTATATCTCTCAGTTCAATTCCCTCCCCGTTATCAGGAAGCCAAGGAGCAAAATCCATCCACCAACTTGAGTTTTAGAAAACATATATCCTCTAGAAAGAAGAGTTTTAAACAGTGGGGCGTGAGGAGGCTATATTTGGAGACAAAACAAACAAACAAAAGCCCCACACAAAACTGAGTGAGAGAAGGTACCTATGAACAAGCATTGGGCCCTCCATTAGTAGTATCTGCTCTACAGAACCAGCTTCCTGCCTCCTATCATTATGTGTTGATCAGGACTGCCAAACATTCCTAAGAAAATCAGTATCAATCAATGATGTGTCACTTGAGCCTTTGAAACAATACTATCTAAAGGCACAGGCCAGGGGAAAACAGGGTCTTGTGGGCTGTAAAACCAGCAGAAGCTTCTCCCCTCATATAAATACCAAGCCACTGATGCTGCTGTAGCAACAGCCCCCTTGGCTCTTCCTTGCAACTCCTTTCTCCCTCCCACTTACAGTCCTTCCACTTGACTGCTTCACTGCTGACAGCTACTAATGACTCAGAGTCAGATTCAACCTCTGACTGTCTAATCAGGGTTATGCTAAACAAGAAGTTATCAAGTCCCATCTGACCCCGGATCCCCTCCTCAAGAAGGAAATTGATGATACCACACTGCAGCAGGCAAACAAGCAAGAATAGCTTTTCCCATACAACGACAATCTGCAAGAGCCACTCACAACAAGCAAAAAATAAAACCAATCATGTTTGTCCAAATTCTCATTTTTTAAAAGTAAGGAAGAAGAAGAAAAAAACAAGCACAGGCACTGTTCTCATGCACATTGTTTTAACCATTGCATGAAGAATAATCTGTTATTTCATGTTTCTCCCCACCCCACAATATTTTTTCACTTATGAATTATTATCAAACATTCACCAGCTGTAAAACAATCAATTTTTGTAAACTGTGAAGATATGCAGATTTCAAGTTGGAAGGATTTTCAATGTTTGGAAGGAGAGTATTATTTTCATTTGAAAACTCCCAAATTCACCACATCCGAATAGGTCTCAAGGTTTCTGATTATTAAACTGCTGAGAAATATGTAGAATATATACACAACAGAAGTCTAAAGCCTAAAAATCACTTTCAAAAGTCAGAATATTTAAACTGTTGCCCCCATTAAAAACATTTACAGTACATGTTTCAAATGATTACTTTTACAAACAACTATGTACCCATTCAGTCTGCTGAGGAATCCCTCTTACAGTGTCATGTGTGACCAGGAAAATACAATTTATCCTCTGACTAAACAGAAGCTGGAAAGAGGAGAAAAAAGAAGGACCATACACACATCATTGCAGTGATCAGTTAATATGGACAGGTAGAGGGAGTGGGCTCATGCTGACGCACCCATCTCCTGATCCATGTAAACATTTGACATACTGTTTGAAAGAGACTGCATGTATTCAAACTGTACATGCCCTTCCTTTCCAGGATTCCTGATTGGGAGGATAGAACCTAAGAGTACATGTTGTATGCATGTTGGGTCTTTCAAAGGTTATGCCTAACATGTGTAGAGATGTGGGGGTGGGGGAGAAGAAGAAGAGTTGGTTTTTATATGCCGACTTTCTCTACTACTTAAGGAAGAATCAAACCGGCTTACAATCACCTTCCATTCCCCTCCCCACAACAGACATCCTGTGAGGTAGGTGGGCTGAGAGAGTGTGACTAGCCCAAGGTCACCCAGTTGACTTAATGTGTAGGAGCGGGGAAACAAATCCTGTTCACCAGATTAGCCTCCGCCGCTCATGTCGAGGAGTGGGGAATCAAATCCAGTTTTCCAGATCAGAGGCCACCTCTCCAAACCACCGCTCTTAACTGCTATACCACGCTGGCTAGTGGGAGCAATCCTGCTCCCCCTCTGTGCATATCATCTGTACACACTGAAAGGATGCAAAGCTGGATTAAAATCTAACTTGAATCATGTCAATTCTTTAATATATTCAATATCGCTAATATAACTACAGTGATTTCTGACATTTCATAGTGATTAAAACATTCATATATGATCCTTATTCTGATATAGGAAGGAAATTTACAGGCAAAAGTGTGTTTCCCACAAATGGAAATTAATTTTAAAAAGAATCTGCATACATCTAATAACTATGATAAGCACAAAATATGAAAGAGCAAAACAGACTCAACGTGACCAGAACAAAATTTCTGAGCACATTCATGATAGACAGAAACTGAGAAAAGATTGTAGCCTAGCAATCCTAGGGAAATACCAATAGGGATTCTGAGATCTAGAATGAAAGATCACTATTAGGAGATTGAAACCAACCGTTACTGTGATGAAAACCTTCGAAGGAAAAGGTCATATACTGTTGAATCTGTGCAATTCTACTGTGTAACTGATAACTACAGAAGGTTTTCCAAGTATAGCTTTACTACATTTAGAAATTCCATTACCCCTGTGACATTTCCTAGGTTTTGCCTACAATGTTAAACCACTTGTTGTTTGTTAGCCACATGGCAGTAGCCCTGTTCATATGACATATCCTGCAATGAAAGAATGCATGGAGAGGGGGAGCAGGAATGATCATTGGGATGGAAAAACTGGTACTCTGCTTATTTTCTGGTGATTGTATGCAGTGTGGATTCCTGTTCCTGCCCACTTCTATGCACATTGTTTCTACCCAGGATAAATCACATGAAAAGGAATACCTTCACTGGTGGAACCCATAAAGATTACTGTACTTCAAAAAAATGTGTGTTGTATTACTTTTCCATTGTTTTTGATGGGACACATACACCGAGAGAGGTTGTAAATTCCTTATCTTTAGTCAAATTGAAACAGAATTCACTAGGATTGTATTCCTCACCCAAGAGCTTGCCAAATTTCAGGACAATACAAGAAACAGTCTCAGTTTTACAGACAATTAAAATTATCACGTGCAATTTGGCACTCCTATAAGTTACCCAGAAGCACCAGGAAGTGGCCAGGGTCCTCAGAATGGCAGAGTTGAGTTAAACAGGGGGGAAAGGGAGGAATTTGTCAATGACGCCCAAGAAAGCCAACTGGTGTAGCAGAGCCACTGCCTGTGTCTTGATCTTAGGCACAACTCTTAAATTATCATAGCTAAAAAATCATTCCTTTCTCCCACCATTGGATCCAATGCTATCTTTCGGTGCTGCTCCAAGTGGCAGAGGCCTTATTCATCTGGGAGGAAATAACATATATTCACAGCATGCTGTGACCCATTTGACAAGCACTACTTAGTGCCTAACACTGATTGTGTCTGATCCAACTGGACTCCACGTTAACTGTAAAGGTTTAGAATGTTTCTCAGGCCTCGTATGGATTCCTTTCAGCTACTAAAGTCTGAGGATATGGGTGGAGTATGTGGACACATAAGGATGAAATATCAGATATGCAGTCTGGGAGCTGCTTCCAAAATCTCCACTGTCCCTAGATAAAAGTGCCTAGTAAGTGTTTTTTGCCAGCTTAGGTTGGTTCATTTGTTCTGCTAATTCTTGGCTGAACTGGCCAGTGTCACATATGACAGGCTACTGGTATCTTTCTTTTCTTCCTTTTTATTCCTTCCTTCTTGCTCCCCAATGAAGACCCAAAGTGGCTTGCAATACAGAACAAGATTCAACAGAAACCAATGGTGGGGAGGCTTCTGAGTGAAGAACAGGTCTATCAGTCTCTCTGCCAGATTGTACACCCAGCTCTAGGCTACCACACTCTGGCTAAGAGCTCTTTGGCTTTCTCCTCTGGGCTCATGCAGACCTTAAATTGAGAGCCGGCATTGTGTAATAGTTGGAGTGTCAAACTAGGATCAGAGAAATGAAGGTTCAAATCCTCACTCTGCCACAGATGTTTGCTAATTGATCTTGGGCCACTCTTTTTCTCTCAGCCTAACTTTCCCCACAGGGCTGAAATTGTTTTTATTATGTATTTATTAATGTTATTTATAGCCTACCTTTCTTATAGGGACTCAAGGTGGATTACACATAATGAGTCAGTACAATCAACAAAATGGGACATTCAGTGCACTAGGACTGTAGAAGTCTGTAACCAACCAGAAATCTAAAGGACAGGAGCCTAAGTATCAGTGCAAAAATTACATAATAGGAATGGATCCTACTTACAATAAGCGATACAAAGCAGTATAAGCCACAGTCCCTCATTATTTATCCAAGTAAGCTTGTAAACAATTTTGTACACTGCAACCCTATTACCTGTGAAAAAAGGCCCTCATTAATAATTCAGTTTTGCATAGTTTGCAGAAAGCCAGGAGAGTGGTGGTGTTCCTGATCCCCTTGGGCAGGCCATTCCATAAGGTGGGAGAAGGCATGTGAATGGGCAGTTGTTGATTTTGCCCATTTGCATGGTGGCACCTGCAGAAGACCCTGGTCAGATGAACAAAGCAGTTGTGGTGCAGCTTTGGTGGAGAGGTGGCCCTGCAGATAAGTGGAATCAAAGACATGGAGGGCTTTGTATGCAATAGCCAATACCTTACACTGGCCCAGGTAACAAATGTTTGCAGAATGGGAATAATGTGCATGCTCTGTCCAGCTCTCAATAATAGCTACGGGAAGGAGTGAATATAAAATGGAGAAATGGAGAATGATGCTGTAAGTTGATTTACATCTCCACTGGGGAGAAAGGTGGGGTATAAATGAAGTAACTAAATAAATAAGTACCTGTCAGCAGAAGAGAACAAACTCAGATCGATTGTCAGCTGATAGAGCTAGCTACCTAGCAGGATCATCCCCACTTCCTCCCCTGCCAGACACAAGTTGCAAACTTCCAAGTGGGGCCTGGAGTTTTCCATATTATAAATGATCTCTAGACTACAGAGATCAGTTCCCCTAGAGAAATCCCCACTCATGCCATGGAAGTTCACTGGATGACCTTGGGCTAGTCACACTCTCTCAGCCTAACCTATCTCACAATGTTGTTCTAAGGATAAAATGGAGGAGATGAGAATGATGTGAGCCATCTTGGGTCCCCATTGGGTAGAAAGGCAAGATATAAATGAATAAAACAAACAAACAAATAAACAAGCAAGCAAGCATAAATGGTGGCTCTACAACCAAGCCACGGAGGAGAGAGGGAGCATTGTACTGCCCAGACAAGGGCAACACTCCAGGAAAGAGAGAGTAGACTTGGGTGTCACAACTCTTCCCCCCCTCGTCTATTCTGAGGTCGGGGGGACCCCAGGAAGTGACAGCTGATGGCAGTGCTGGCAAGAGAGGAGGCTCACAGCCTGTTAGATGGGTTACTTTTCACATATTCAAACAGTTCAGTACACTTCAATCAGCCATGACTCATACACACGCATTTTCATTCCAAAGAATCCCTGCTTTTCCCCTTTCATCCCAGACCAGCTGTTGCTGCACACCACTCAGCAGCTGATCAGGCAAATAAATAGTGAGCAAATCAGTTAGTCAGCCAATAAGCACTGTATTTCTGGGAAAATCTTATCATTTGGTGTTCATTTAAGTGTGTGTTATCCGTTTTATTTTGCACATGCGAAGTGTCTTACAGGAGGCACAGTTCTCCTCTCCAAAAGCATCATTTAATTACCTGACCCGACTATCCATTACCCTGGGTAGAATTATCTTGCCTATTGTGTGGATGCAAAATCCTCCATAAGGCAAGGATATGAAATTCACCACCACAAGAAAATAAAACTCTACCCCCCCACACAGCTAGTATGCAGCTGCAGCACAGTTTGACAGCTGTACAAGGCAGCTGGTGGACAGGTGAACTGATTGAACTTTGGGCTCATGGGTGAGCCCAGCTATCAAACACAAAATGTTTGCCTATTGACTGGGTCCACCGTAAATTTTGTGGCTCCTCAAATTTCAAGTCAAGCAAAGGGTTAAAATGAGCGATAATGGCTTCCAAAAGGAGCCCTAAGATTGCAGATCATGCTGTGTAAGAGAACAATGAAGCAGACTTTTATCTGGTTTCTTGGGAGTCCCAGAGCAACCCATGACCCAGAAATTTTGTATCCTAGCCCTGATCATGGGCTTAGAAAATTGAATTGGGGAGCATGCTAACTCTGATGCTGTTTTTCAGGAAGATTGTACAGCCCCAGAAAATCTGCACAGTCCAACCAAAGCAGATGATTCTGTGGTACAGAAGGCATACTGACTATATATTCAAAGGTTTGGGATTACTTATTTATTTAGGGCACTTTTCACAGTCAGTATGGACCCAAAGCAGCTTACAATGTATCCCCCCCCCAAAAAAAAATTAAATGTCACAACTATTACTTGAAATCAACAAACTAATTCTCAAAGCCGAGCAGGTGGCCAAAGCTCCACCCTTGATGAGAATAGTCTCTCCCCAGGCAGGCAGGAGACACTCACTGCCTTCCCTCCTTCTAGGAGGCAGCTTCCTTTATGCCCTTGGATTGCAGAAAGTTTCTATTTACTTGCAGACTGGTTTAACTGTTATAGCACCCAATTATTTTGTGCTTTTCTTCAGGAAATAATTACAAATTACATAATTGTAAAATTAGTTTTAATTGTTTAAATTGTTTAAACACACACAACTTCACTGTTTTTGTTTTTTTTACTTTGGAAACATTTGCCAAAAAGATAAGACAAACAGATTTTGCTTCCTCAATCGTCCCCCCTCTTTTTTCAAGCTGTATGCTGCACATGAATGCATGGTATTCCACTGTGCTCCACTTACAGGCCCTACCTAAGTACCAGAATGCAGCCAGCAACTGGTCATATCACTGGAACAGTAAAGTGGGTGGGTCATGTCAATCACAGAAGCAGCTCGCCCAGAGACACGGTAGATATTTCTACACAGTAGGGGAATTCCCCAGGTATGCAGAAAAACATGACTTTATAAATTAACAACAAAACCCACTTTAAAAACCAGTCACGTGATGACTGAGCATGCCATAGGAGGCTCAAAACAGTAAGAGAAGTTCTGGCCTTTATAAAATGGAAAAATAATCAAAACAGAAGGAGATGGGGGGAATGACCTTGACAGTTTATAGAGTCAAGGAAAGGGATATTTGTTTGCATGCCAGAAGTGTCTAGATTGTTTCTCCCTCTCCCCCAACACAGTTTTTCATGGTCATTCCCTCTAATCTGACTACCACAAAGGAAGGGGAAATCTTGTCATAAATGAGGTGTGTATGTGTGGGTGGGTTCTGTGTCCTGGGCATTTCCCAGGTATACTGAAAAATATTAATTTGTCCATTTAAAAATTATACCCTCCTAAAAAACAGCATTATAAGATCATTTCCCTCAGAAGATCATTTGATCATTTACCTCAGAAGATCATTTGGGATTCACTTTTGTAAAAACCCGAGATTAGCATTTCCAGCTCCAGCGAGGTTAATTCCTGGAGATATGGGGTCAGTGACTGAGGAGATCAGAGTTTGGGGATGGGAGGGACCTCAACAGTAACGTGATGCCACAGAGTCCATTCTCCAAAGCAGCAATTTCCTCCAGGAAAACTAATCTCTGTAGTCTGGAGATCAACTGTAATTCCATGAGAACTCCAAGCCCCACCTAGAGATGGGTAACCCTAGCTGAGATGTATATGTAGAAATCTGCTTGTTTTTAATGACAAGGGTTACCAGCCTCCAGGTGGGGCCTGGAGATCTGGAATTACAGCTGCTCTACAGATGACAGTTCCCATGAAGAAAACGGTTGCTTCGCAGAGTGGACTGCATGGTAATATATCCCACTGAGATCTCTCTCCTCCACATACTTCACCCCCCAAATCTCCAGGAATTTCCCAACCCAGAGTTGGCAAAACCCCAATAATGCCTTGTAATATGAGTTTAAGAGCTTACAATATTGTTATGGTAATGTAAGAAACACAGCCAGCCAAAACATGTAGGTGCTTAAATAGGTTCTATATTGTCTTTTCTTTTTGGGGGGTGGGATGGGGGGTTTTACTAAGCAATTTTTAGATTTGTGCTAAAGACTGTGCTATTGGATAATTTGTCACAATATTCTATAATGAAAGACTAGGGTTTGGAGTGGGGGGATATCTCTATTGTTTATCTCCTCCCCTACTTTTTCACAGGCCTTCAGTGATTTATTCACATTCTTGTTATATCCTTTGATATTCAGGTCCTATTCCATTACTAAACCACATGACTATGAATTGACAATTGCAACTCTATTGCTTTGTATACTCTTCCCCTATTCCTTAAACTGTAACATCTGGACACATGCATGTATCTGCTTTTTTTGCATAGCCTTATTGAGCTTTGGACAACAATACCCCATCAGGAGATCCGTGGTGTTTCCTAAGTTCTCTTGGGAAAAGAAGCAACCCTATTCTGCTCTGCCCCTTTTCAAGCAAGATGAAACCTCAGTCCTGCTTCTCTTCCTCAGATCCTCTCCTATATTGGGCTTTCCAGGACTCATCATGGATGGGAAGGGCAAGGTCATCTGGAGGGAGCAATTCAAAAGGCAAACTGGAAAATACAATAAGAAAGCATTGCATAAACTACACATTCTGCCATTTGGCAGAAACAGTTTTAATCACTTAATATTTGTAATCCCTTAGCAGATAGATCTTTACCTAAGAGGATTTTGTTGTGTATACATGGTTTGGAACAAATTTGTTTCCATTAAATATATTCATTAAATATTTGTTAAATGTACATTTATTAGAGCCAGAAATGTGGGAAACTCTTCCATAGGCTTATTTCTGAGCCGAGATTTATGTAACAGTCTACTGAGGAGAGGCTGACCATTTTACACAATGGGAAACTTTGCAGGAAGGGCAGGTCTTTCGCCAGCAGCCTGGTGCCTTCACTGCCACTTACTAGGGCAGTGGGGGGAAATGGGGTAAAGGAATCAGCATTCCCCACGCCCACTGTTACGTCGTAAAACCATATGGATATTTTTCTCCTCCTTGGCTTCCTTACAGAACCACTGTTTTCAGAAGCATCCATATGATATCATTCTCTGGCAACTGCCCATTCATATGCATTCTTGCCTGTGGCCCCCAACTTGTGGAACAGCATGCCTGTGGAGGTCAGGAAGGCCCCCACATTTCAATCATTCCACATAATATATAAAATATAAATGTTCAAGAGGGCTGGTGCAGAGTGGTAAGCTGCAGTAATGCAGTCAAAGCTCTGCTCGTGACCTGAGTTCGATCCCAATGGAAGTTGGTTTCAGGTAGCCGGCTCAAGGTTGACTCATCCTTCCATCCTTCCGAGGTCGGTAAAATGAGTACCCTGCTTGCTGGGGGTAAAGTGTAGATGACTGAGGAAGGTAATGGCAAACCACCCCGTAAACATAGTCAGCCTAGTAAACATTGTGATATGATGTCACCCCATGGGTCAGTATTGACCCAGTGCTTGCACAGGGGACTACCTTTACCTTTTTAGAACATTGTATTTTGGTGTGAATCACTTTCTTTTTTGTCTTCTGCCTCTGTTACTCTCTGAACTATGGTATGCTATTCATTAAACAGGGTTTTTTTAGTTTTTGTCTGATTGTACTGTTGTTCAATTCTGTAATCTTAGTCTCACTGCACTGTTAAATGGGAAATCCCTGATGTCTGATGGTTTTTATATTCTTCAATCCACCTTGAGTCTAGTGAGAAATGGGTTATAAATGAAATAAATATAATTAAAAAATCAACTACTTCCCCCCTGCTTTACTATAATCTTTCCCAAACCTGGCTTGGTACAGTTTTTTTTAAAGACTGAAGTCAAAGCACCTTTGGACATCATGTGGACAGGAAGATGCACATTTTTGCAGTACCCACTCACGTAGATGCCATTTCAGGGTATAAAAACCAACCGGGGTATAAAAACCAACCGGGGTATAAAAACCAACCGGGGTATAAAAACCAATCAGGGTATAAAAACCAACTCTTCCTCCCCCTCCTCCTCTTCTTCTTCTCTACTTCTACTACTACTTCTACATGGAGAATCATGGAAGCAGCTATGGTGCTTC
Organism: Euleptes europaea; assembly: GCF_029931775.1. NCBI lineage: Eukaryota > Metazoa > Chordata > Lepidosauria > Squamata > Sphaerodactylidae > Euleptes > Euleptes europaea. Next base: position 74,359,163 of record NC_079312.1, on the reverse strand, counting down.
CATGATTCCCCATGTAGTAGTAGTACCATTACATGGTAGCATGTAATTTTTCAGTTCACAGTTTTCCATCCTAGGAAGTTTACATGATAGCATGTAATTATAACAAAAAAATACTAAATAAAGTCAAAAATATTGAAATAGTGACTCTATTCCTTGGTCTTTGGCTGGAGGGTTAGTAAAGGGACTGGTGGTGATTAGTTACCCTGGGGTCATGAGGATTCACTCCTCAGCTCTTTGTTTGATTTGCCTGACCTGGATGCCAAAATGGAACAAAATCTCAATGTGGAAGCAACCAGAGAAGGATTTTTTAAGGAACGTTCACACGTGTGACAGACAAGGGATTAAAAGCTCAGAGACCAAATGATGGCGGAACCAAAAAGCTGACACTCTGAGCTCTGAGAGACAGAAAACATTCTGAGCTGGGTGAAAACACTGAGAAGAAGCGTGTCTGTACTCTGAGAACCTAAGGGTTCTGTATTGGCCTATGCTGGTGGAGAAAAAATCCTGTGTAATGACAGGAGGAGACAGGGAGGGAAAGTGCCCTTTCTCAAGTCACTAGGAGGGAATAGGCTTGAAAGGAGCTATTCCGAACACAGGGTGTTGTTGGAGATATAACTGCCACAACATGATGCTGTCCATTTGTCCACCTTCTGGGTTTTCTCTTGCTTTGCTCTAATATTTCCCAAACCTGCTTTGAAAGATCTTTTGAAAAAACCACAGTCAAAGCACATCTGCATACTATGTTAGATGGGGAGGTGCATATTTTTGGAAGGTCCTGTTCACAATGGTCCCATTTGCCTTGCATGAGAATGCACATGAGTTGTAGCACTGGTAGAAGGCATCATGGCAGGGCAGGCATTTGGAACATTTCTTCCACTTTTTGACCACATCTTTATTGAAAAGGTGTGCAGCTGAGACTGGAATCATGATTCTAGAAAAAGGGCCATTTTCTTTGCCCTAGCCTCAGCCACCACCCCCATGCCACCAGGTGGCTTTTAAGGGCTTTAAAAAACAGTAATTGCCATATTATTACAGTGTTATTGCCATGATATACAAGTTCATCTGAATTCCTAGCATTCATTTTAAAAGTAAAGTTCTAGCCCTTTTCATTGCACAGACATCTCACATTGAATATGGCGAGAGACTTACTTTTTAAAAACAGTGAATGTTAAGAATGTTAAGAATTTAGAATAATTAGCAGATTGTGGCAATATATTGTTATAACACTATGGTGATTTAGCAGTTCTGGGAGGGGTGGTGGTTTAGTGGCAAAGCATCCACTTGGCATGCAAAAGTTCCCAGATTTAATCCCCAGGATCTCCAGGTAAAAGGATGGGAAAGATCACTGCCTGAGACCTTGGACAGCAGCTGCCAGTCATTGTAGACAATACTGACCTTGATGGACCAACGGTATGATTCAGTAAAGCAGCTTCATGTGTCCATATGTATATGTTTATGAGTTACCAGTTAAAATAAAAGTTTTTTATAAAGCCCTCTAGTGGCAGGGTGAAAAGCACTGAAAATGGCAGCTGATGTGTGCACAAAATTCCTGTGTGGGTAACTCTGTTGTCAATACAAATGCCTCTACATTTGCTACAGCAATGACAAAAGAAATGGAGAATCCTTGCTGTGTGGCCACAGTGTCTGTCTGTCCATAGGAACACACTCCCAGAGAGAACAATAATACAAGATCCACTATGCCCACAGATCACACAACCACAAGTAACCCAGAAGCAGTTCCTGTGATTCAGTTACTGAGAAGTATGCTACTGCAACTGCAGAAATTGCCTCCAGGAAGTACAGCTATATCTCTGAATGCTCTGGGCTTCTCATTACTGTTCTGTTTGAAAATGTGTCACTGGAGACATTTAGGGCAAATTACTTGGAGAAGATTTTTAATGTCTGAACTAGCCCACAGACAATACATTTGGGGACTTGGCTGGTTTCCCTGTGAAGCAGTCCTTACTTTTTAGAATCTTTCCTAACTTCTCTTTAATCAGCAGAGAGTAATTGGGAGGGTTATAGTACCCTTCTTTCAGTCTTAACTTTATTAAGAGCAGCTTTTCATAAATGGTCCCTTTAAGCCAGTGAGCCAGTCTAGTTTGAGCCATTTATTCATAATTCACTGTTCCCTTTGCTACAGTAATCTGGAACAGTTTTTTTTTTTAAAAAGCTTTGGATACAAAGGAAGAGTCCCTGCATAGTGCTGTTTGCCATTATAGAAAAAGCTAATAAATATACTCTGCATTTCCATATTTCCAAATAAATGCTGTAGTGTAACAAGGCACTTGTGCAATGGCTGAAATTTAGAAAGGATACAAAGCATTTAATGGAGAACCTCAAAGTCTTTCTGTGAGCCACATTTCCCTGTTCTGTTTCAGGTCCTTGATATTCCTATAGAAGTTCTATGACAGTTTTAGTCCTCCCTTGACCCTATAGATAAAAAGTATAGTTCATGTCATAGGGTGAAATCTGGAAGAGTTTATAGAACTGTTTCTGCTTCTTGCTTTAAAGCCTTGGCTTATAGGCCAGGGCAGTGCACAGAATCCAGTGAAAATGTGTTTTGTGTAAATCTTCTAATACCACAACCATACATTGTTAGATGCTGTGCTATTGTTGTGCTGTAACAGTCATTTGTAATCCTACAGGAAAACCCAGTTGCAAATGATTGCCACGCAGCAACAATGATGAAATATCCACTAATGTATAGATGCAACCCAAGACTTTTCCTTCTTGTTCCAAGAAAGTTTTCATTTTCCACAGGTGACAGACAACACATGAGGATTGACTCTCACAGGTTGTTATATGCCACTATACCGTGACACTGCTATCACCATAGGAATTGATGATGATCCACCAAGAGATGCAACTTATTTACTTCTTTTATAACCCATCTTTCTCCCCGATGGGATTCAAAAGCAGCTTTCATCATTTCCTCTCCTTCATTTTATCCTCACAACAGCTTGTGAGGTGTCAGACCTCAGCATTTCTTGTAAAGGAACTTTACTCCAGACGTTGCAGAGAGTTAAAAGTTTTATTCAGAAAGTCAGCAAGTTCAGCAAGTCATAGAAACTTAAGGCTAGAATACAGGCATGGGGAAAACTCGGTATATATATAGGGTAAATACAATGGGGTTGATTAGGTTTTAGATACAAAGAAACAATATAGAAGTTAACTGCCGGTAACGACTTAAGACAACCATACAGGAACTTAACGTGTGCAATAACTGGCTGATCTTCCCGAGCTCTCAGCATTGTTCCGCGGGACCTGGTATCAGATCAGCGATTACTCGGGCGGGTCTCCATTGAGGTGCAGATGTCGGGCGGGAGACCGAGTGCAAAATGGGGGGGGGGATGGGGTGCACAAAAAAAACCATTTTGTTTGTGCGGGGAACCATGACTGGCCCAAAGTCACCCAGCAAGCTTCCACAGTGGGGATTTGAACCTGGATCTCCCAGATCCTAGTATGACACTTTAACTACTACACCACACTGGTTCACACTTATAAAAGGAAGTTTTCATTCTTCTGGGAAAAATTATCCCTATCCCAACATATATTTTACTTTTATTCTGAATTCAGCTATCCATGTCATTCTTTCAGTGCTCACCAGCAGCAAGACCAGAAAGTTCAACTGCTCTCATTTAACCACCTACAAAAATCTTCTGAATAGACACTGTTGGTGGTCCCTAAGGAGACGTTACCTACTAAGGTGTTTTGAAATTATACTTTTTGGATACATGTAGCTGACAAAGCCATATGCGAAACATGATTGATTAAGATCTAGACAACACGTCCTGTCATCCTGTATTGTGGCTTTGCAAATGTTGCTTAATTTCCAGCGTGCTGAAATATAGTCTGAAAAGACATACAACTGATCCCCATAAAGGAAATATTCTTCCTATATAACTACTGGATTTATTGGACTTACATCCGAATGGACTTGAGAGGTTTCCAAGTCCTTGACATGCTGGATTGAGATATATTACTTACCTGTATCTTGTTGTATTATATTGTATATATTTATTGTCACTTTTGCACTTTACTCACTTATAAAATTAGGCATTTCTTATATTGTTTCTGTGCTGTTTTGGTTCTCCAATACTTTTACAGCACTGAGCCTTCGTTTTTTCCACAAGAAAAAATATCAGCAGATGCTTTCTACAGAGATCTTTGGGGCAGATTACTAAAATTACTAAAAGTGAACATCTGAGTTCCTTTTCGGGAAGGGGGAAGAGGGAAACATAGTATGTGCCAAATTAAAATGTGGTGTAAAGGTATGGAATTTTGAGCACAGCCAAATTCAAAATGCAAAAAGTGATTGTGGCATCTCCTATGAGATCATCTAAGTACAGGAAAAACCACGTACCTGTGAAACATGAGGAGAAGTGAATAAATGTAATACAGTTTAAATTTGAAGGGTGGACGTGAAGCTGCCGCTAGACAGTTCCTTTTTACTCATCAAGGTTTCACAGCTTGCTTGCAAAAGGAGATAAAAGTGGCCACCCTGAAGGTCACTTGTTGGTTGCCCCAGACAGAACCACACATCCTGTGCTCAGACAGGATGATTCATTGCCTTCCTCTATAGAACGAAACACGTTAAGCAGATACTAAGATAAGATCACAAGGTGTTAAGGACAATGTTACATGGTCTCCTGTTCAAAGCATTATAAAACAAACCTGTCAGAAATCAGTGCAAGAGAAAAACATCAGCTCCCTCCATCATTCTTTGCATTTCTAAAATAAAGTATAGAGCTAACTAACTTTAGAAAATGGGCTGAAGATGCTCTTGCCTCTAGAAAGTGATTAACAGCTGTTGCACACATTGCAATGAAAGAATGTATGGAATTAAATTGTCCCCTGCCTAGTCCTCTGAAATGCCCCAGCTCTCTGAAATCTTCTTCCCTGACAGGCCTAAAAGTACCTTTACTCACATTCAGAAACCTGAATGTGACCTATTTGAATATTTCAGGTTTAAGAGAACCTGCATCTACCTCACAAGTGTGATGCTCATGCAACCTAATGGCTTGTTAGTCACCAAATGCCAAGAGAATGAAGGTTGAGTCTAGTCATACATTATTACAGGAAGGGGAAAGTGACATCTTTCTACATAAAGTCCAGGATCTAAAGATCTCTATGCCCACTTGATTTCTAGGGGGGGGGGATGCTTCCCTTCTGAGTATATCTCCTCGTGATACGTCACATGCTGCTCTGGAAGTGCCAATCTCATTTTAGAGCAGGGCGAGTTTGGAAGAGGCACAAACGGGGTAATGAAAAGCAGGCAGAGAAGCCCTAGTGAAGCTCTGTAAATATTCTTTTTAGATTCTAGCTGTATCTTTTAACTTCACAATGATCTAGTCATTTCAAAACTACCACCTCCTTTTGACCAGTGCAATATTTTCTAGTTATAGGGTGTGCTAGCCTATTCTTATATTCCACTGTGCAATGGTAGCACAACACAGATCATGTGATAGGATCAGATGATTGATACACGGAACTGCCCACTGCCCAGCACTGCAAGAGTCATTTGCACAGCTGCACTATCAGTAAGATAAATGTCTGTGCTGTGCAAGAGTTCCATATGAAAAAAGGACTTGGGAGATGGGAGAGAACAAGGAAAGCATGGAAACAGAAAGGAACCTCTCTTTCGGTTAAGTTATGGGATTAGCTCCATTGCTTTACGGGTGCTACATACTCTTCTTTTCCTGTGGAAAATCCTCCATTCACACCACAACAAGGCATGTGGAAATAATGCTAGCTAGCATCACTGGATCTCTAGAGGGGCCTAGTATATCATCCACTGCAGGTTTTTTAAACATCTGCTGTTACCGTATGTTCGCCTGGAGAGTTCCAAAGCAAAGAAACCAGAGCAAGGGGGGGGAAAGTTGCTTTGTAGTGTTATGCTAATACCATAGTTCACACAGAGGTAGCCATATGCGGCAGGGGGCTAGAAGATTCCCCAGATAAATTATGCGTAGATATAAAAACGACCCTAGTGAGTCAATCCATCACCAATGAGTGACAAACACTGAATTTAGAGAAAAAATGTAAAAAAAGGTAAGAGAGTATATTTTATTAGCCCTTGCTAATTAATACCAATGGGGTAAGAATTTGATAGAAAGGTGCAATGAGAATAAGCACCTATAAAGAAACTGTAGCAGTACTGGGAGGAAACACTGTGACGGCTAAAAGGTTTAACAAGAACCAATATAGTCTGAATAGCTAAACATTCCCATCATATCGATCCCCCCACCTTCATATCTCTTGAAAGAGACTAGGAGTCTGCCTAGCATACAGCTCCCATCATAAACCTTCTTAACCAAACTGCCCTGCTTCATTATAGCTTGTCATCTGATCAGGGAAATCACTTGTCATGGAAATTTTCTTTTCCACTTAACAACTTCAAACTCAATTTAAATGTTTCATTCAGCAGGTTAATACACTGGCCTTTTGTCTCTGAAGGTCTCTGAAGGTACAAATGAAAGGAGTTCACAAGCTCCATCTTCGGCTGCAGTACAAAAATCTACAGTTTTCCTGCTACAGTTTAAAGTTGTTGGGTTCAGCAAAAGAACTTTCATATGTGTAAAATATGATTGCTACCATGAGACCTCAACCAAAGTGCAAGGTTGTTGGGAATTTACTCAGGCACTTTGCTAAGTCCAATATCTGTGGCTGGATGGGAAAAGGTTTCAATCAAGTAACAGCAAAACTATTGAAACTGAAAGAAGGGAATTTTAACCTTATACAAAATCCAATACTGTCCCAAATTAACTTCAAGGTAGGGGAGGAGTATGCTCCATATAGTGCTGCAGATTGCCTCCTTTAAGGTGCCATTTTCCAAGGATATTTTGCCTATGTGTCTAAATAGAATGCCCCTTTTCAAGGAAGCAAGAAAACTGGCTTAGTGGAGGTCAGAACTTCTCCTACTGCTGGAAGGAGAGCAACCAGCAAACATTATCAATGATTTGCAAGTCAGAAAAGAAGGCATGGGGTTGAAATAGCTGAACCAATATCAAAATCTAGATTCCAAGCAATTATCAAATACAAGGTCTCATTGGCAGTTGTGAAGAACCTTCTAGAAATCACTTAAGCAGTGATTTTCAAACTTCTTGATGTGGGACTGACAGCTAGTGTGGTGTAGTGGTCAAGAGTTTTGAACTAGTATCAGGAAGACCCAGGTTCAAATCCCCACTTGTGCCTAGAAGCTCATTGGGTGACCTTGGCCAGTCACATCTCTCAGCCTAACCTATCTCACAGGGTTGTTGTAAGGATAAAATAGAAGAGAGGAGAATGATGTAAGCAGCTTTGGGTCACCATTGGTGAGAAAGGTGGGGTACAAATGAATTAAATAAATAAATTAATTCTACATGTATTCTGCTTTTCAGGACCCATTTATAAAGTAACTGTATGATACCTCCCCCTCCTCAACATAAAATGTGTGATTTTCACCTCAGTCAACACTAAACACATTCATATTTTATTTTTACTGGTAATATTTAGCAACAGGCTGTATTTATTCATTACCACTTTGGGGTAGGGCTGTCGATTCGGTTTGGCATGAACCAAAAAACAGCCGAATTTCCCCCGATTCGGCGGTTTTTCGGTTTGGATTGAACCGAACTCAAAAAAGGGGGGGAAACGCGGAGCCGAATTTGGCGAATTTGGGGTGTTCCTGAATAAATTTGGCGAATTCAGGCCCTTCCCCCCCGCGCGCCTTCAGGGAGCTTCCCTGAAGGCGCGCGGGGGGGGCTTTAAACAGATCTGCGCCTCCCGGCTGGGAGACACATCTGTTTAAAGACCCCCCACGCACCTTCAGGGGGCTTCCCTGAAGTCCCGGGAAGAGGAGTGGGGGTCTTTAAACCCCTCTGCCCTGCCTGCGCAGACAGCGCAGAGGGGCTTGACAACTCATCCCCCCTCTTCCCATGAGTCCCGGGAAGAGGGGCGGGGGGGCTTTAAACCCCACTGCCCTCCGCGCCTTCACAGGCTTCCCTGAAGGCGTGCGGGGGGAAAACAGATCTGCACCTAACACCTGTTAGGCTTCGGATCCCCGCTTCGGATCCCTGAAATTGAGCGAGATTCGGAGTTCGGGGGAAAATCCCCCCCCCGCGGGCCTTCAGGGGGCTTCCCTGAAGGAGCACGGGGGGCCTTTAAACAGATCTGCGACTCCCGCCCCCCCGGCGCACCTTCAGGCCCCCCCGTGCACTTTCAGGGAAGCCCCCTGAAGGCCCACGGGGCGGAGAATTTCCCCCGAACTCTGGATCTCGCCTGAATTTCGGGGATCCAAAGCGGGGATCCGAAGCCCCCTGAAGGCCCACGGGGGGGGGATTTCCCCCCGAACTCAAGATCTCGCCCGAATTTTGGGGATACGAAGCGGGGCAGTTCGGACTTCGGCACGGCCCGAATTTAAAGGGGCCCCGCGCACCTTCAGGGAAGCTCCCTGAAGTCCAGCGGGGGCCCCCCGAATTTTCCCCCAAACTCCGGACCTCGCCCGAATTTTGGGGATCCGAAGTGGGGCAGTTCGGACTTCGGCACAGCCCAAATTTAAAAGGGCCAAATTTTGCCGAAGCCGAACTGTACCGATTTTTTTTTTCAACAGCCCTACTTTGGGGATTATGCAGAGGCAAACTCAAATTTGCCATCAAGTGTATATATTGAGTATTCCCAATAGAATGGCAACTAGTCACACCTTCCTGATGAAAATGTTGTACAAAACTCACACTTACAAATGTATAAATGCAAACTGCATTTTGTACTTTTAGGTACACTTACTAGATATCCACATAAAAATGTAATGTGCTCCTACTCTCTTGATTGAAGAAACAGGATTTTACAGGAAAGAAGAAGGCTGAGGACATTGCCACTCAGTGGGAAACCAAAACAAGGCAGGAAATTTCTTCTGCTTATATCGGAAGAGCGGTTTTGGAAAGAAAGGATAGGTAGGCTAGTTCCCTTGAACAACACCTGGACAGGACTGACCATTTATTCATATTTAATCCTCCCTTCTTCCAGAAGAGCTTGGGATAGCAAAAATAGTTCCTCCTTTTTAACTGCATCTAACAACAGCCCTGAAAGTTAAGTTAAGCTGAGAGAGAGAGAGAGAGAGAGAGAGAGAGAGAGAGAGAGAGAGAGAGAGAGAGAGAGAGAGAGAGAGAGAGAGAGAGAGAGAGAGAGAAGGATCAGCACCAGTACTAGAGTTTAGCTCTGACATGCCCACTGATAGTGCGGGTATGGGAGGCAACGGATGTAGGTTGTGCCCATTGCCTCATGTACTGCCACTGGCCAGGAACAAGAAAACCTGACCTGAATAAACAGGTTGGGCATTGTGGACCTACCCGGGCGGCTCTGGGGAGAAGAGGGGGTGCCCTTGAGGCAGCAGCAGCAGCAGCGTAGTTTCCCAGCTCCTGGCTCTTCTGCTTTACAGCAACTGGCTCTTTATGGGGTCGGGATGCAGCGCGGGGCTGGTAACCCCGCGCTTTTTTCTTGTGACTTCTCCTCGCTCTGGAAAAGTCACCAACTGTCCCTTGGGGGGCAGAGATCTTTCCTGCCTGCAGCGGCTTCTCTTTACAAGTATCTCCTCTGGCACACAACTCCAATCCCACCCCTTCCACCTGGCCTGTCGGGTCCGGTGGAGGGATTTTACAACGCAGCAGTAATTGTCCTTTGCCTCGGGTATTTCAAATTAATAATAATAAATACATAAAAAGGAAACCTTTAAGAAGGGGAGGAATTGCAAAACTCTTTCTGAGGGCTCTTTGTTTTTGCAAGTCTGGGGGAAACAGGAGCTTGAAACTCTTGGGTGGCGTTTTTAACCCACTTCCCTCCTCCCCACTTTGTTCGGTGGCGGGATTACTTTGGGATTGGTTCAGAATGTGTGGCCTTAGCCCAGATCTTACTTTCATCGCAGGGTACTTAGCTCTCTCTCCTTGCGTTTTTTGCCTATATTAGTTTTGTTTGGCTCATTCTTTCTGGGGTTGGGGGGAGCTTAACTTACCCAGGCAGGTTGTTAAAAATCGCCCCCCCTTTTTTCCCTGCCTCGCCTCTCATGTCCTGTAAGGGGCGGTTCCACGCAGTGGCGTTCCAAATACATAAGGATATGAGACATTAATTGATAAAATCAAGATCTTGCGGAGCTCTTTCAGGGCTCTTGGCTTCTACCCTCTTATGAAGCATAAAAACTCCCCCCTCCCCTCGATATTTGTTTCTCAGTGCAGTGGGTTGGAGGTTTGCATAGGCAGTGGTCTTCCCTTGGACTTAACATTGCTACAGTGGGTTATCTCACTTGCCCTGAATTTTGGCTCAGATTTATACCAGAAGGGGCTGTGGCTCAGTGGGAGAGCATCTGCTTGGCATGCAGAGGATCCCAGGTTTGATCCTCAGTCTTCTCCAGTAAGGATCAGGCAGTGAGTGACCTGCCTGCCCCCTCCCTGTTTAATTTATTAATTTATTAAGGTCACATATGCATCAAGTATTAATGTGGGCAACTCGTCAGCTCTGCTAATACTGTGCAATTAATTGGGAGTTTAAAATATAGATACTAAATAAAATAATATATATTTATTTGGGGCTCACATGCATCAAGTATTAATGTGGTCAACTCATCAGCTCTGCTAATACTGTGCAATTGCTTGGGAGTTTAAAATATGAATGAATAAATAGTTAATTAAAATACTAGCTAGCTAGCTATCTAGCTAGCTAGCTAGTATTTTAATTAACTATTTATTCATTCATCATCTAGCTAGCTAGCTAGCTAGCTAGCTAGCTAGCTAGCTAGCTAGCTAGCTAGATAGATAGATAGATAGATAGATAGATAGATAGATAGATAGATAATTTACGGCTCTTGGCCAGATAAAATAATGAAAATACTATATATATTTATTCGGGGCTCAGCCTGATGGCCAAGAGCGGCTGGTTTATGACTTTGGATTCAGAATACGATGCAGAGGCATGAGCCAGTTTTCTTTCTGGCTTATCCAGGAGGCCAGTCCTTAATTTGTTGCCCCAAATTTTGTATGGTGCCTGCACTTTCTTTGGTTACAGTTTGGCATGTCCTTTGGTACATTTAGCTTAATTTTGCTGGGCTGTCTTTCATACTTAAACAGCCCGATGTTTACAGAGCATTTACTGGCTCTGAGGTTTTGCCCACTAAGGAGAACATATTAGGAGCAGCTTGTGTGGGTTTTGATTGCTTTGATTTTGAATCCTTTATTATTTGTAGTAGAAGTTGGGCTGTGCATAACAGTGCAACCTTAGTAATTACTGAAGGCTGAGAAATGGGGGACCTATTTAATTGTTGTACTGGGATTGCTCATGGATAAATCATAAGGAGATGAGTTATGACTTTTTACAGTTCTTCTTTGCAGATACATGGTAGGAGATGGGCTAATACATTCCTGTCCCCAGTTTTTCTCTGCAAATTCATTAATAATGTGAGCGTTAATAAGCTATGCTCCTGGCAGCAACCCCCACCCCACTGTCAATCAGAGGCAGTATTTTCTCAGTAGCAGAGCCTGCAGTTCTGAGCACAACGGTGTGAGCCTTTAACTTTGCTATGCTGTCTTTTCTATGCATCATTCTTGGCCCCCAGTGTGTGGCAAGATCTCCTTCCCTGAAGGTTTGAAGCAGAGGTTAGATGGCCATCTGTCAGCAATGACTGTCGGCAATGACAAATTCGGTGAGCTTAAGCGGATGCTGTGAGGGAGGGCATCTTGGCCATCTTCTAGGCATGGAATAGGGGTTACTGGGGATGCTGGGGGGTAGTTGCGAATTTCCGGCATTGTGCAGGGGTTGGACTAGATGACCTCAGTCGTCCCTTCCAAGTATATTTTTCTATGATCCTCCACACGAGCAGCTGATTGTGGGTCGGTTTGATTCTCCCTTAGGTGGGAGAGAAAGCCGACATTTAAACAAACTAACAAAAAACACACAGAAAAAGAGAAGAAACCCTCTGCTTCACTTCATTGTTTCACTCTGGTGCTCGCATTCATCGCAAGGGAATTGTAAGTGGTTTACTTTGCTGTGAGCACTGGTTTGTTTTATTTTGCTGTCATCTATTAACTGAACTGGGATTGATGAACCAAAAGGGGAAGAATGCTGTTTTATTTCATTTTGCTGTGCTGCTTTTGCTGACCTGAGAATTGATACACTAGAAGGGGGCAGAGCCACTTTTCCGTAACCTGTTGGCCAGTCACATTCCCTTGACGGGATGATTTGGCTGGAGAAGAGCAGTTAATTGTTGTCTCTGGTCCTTTGCAATTTTGGCTAGGGGCCATGCCTCCAAATCGGTCCAAAATGCCCAAATGAATGGGTGCACCCCCACTTGCTGCTGCGGGAAGAAAAGGACCCCCCACCAGGCAAAAAGGCCTGATCTGCAGAGGCAGCTACTTCAGGCGAGCCTGCTCGCACCGCACATGAGTCTGGGAAGGGCACGCCCATGCCATGAACCCCTTAAGGACTTCCTTAGCTGAGCATCGTACAGCAGCTGTGTTTTAGGGGCTTATACCAAACTCTGGCATGCCTAGCCACCAGGGTAGATACATTAGAGACCTTGCAGGCCATGCCCCCATCTACCACCAGGGAGTCAGGTAACGCCCCCTCATACATCGGGGTGACATTGGGTAGCGGCAGCCTATGGGCCTGGTTTACCAGCATGGGCAGCGAGAAGTGGGGGACATGTGGGGCTATGGCGATGGGGCAGCGTGGTTCCTAGTCGAGCCTCCACCTCGGGACAGAGGCAGTGGCCTATAAGGCTGCCGATCCACCTGGCATTCACCTTTGCCCAGAGGGGACTGGATAAATTGTTACCCCAATTGAAACCGATTCTTGCCCAAGTTAGAACAAGGGTAAGGTTGGGCTGCAGACTGTACCTTAATTAGTTGGTTGTCAGGCTACACTGTCTTTATGGGGATGGTTTAGGCCACATGCCCATAAAGGGCATTGCACCTCACTATTCACATGAGCAATGGCTACGGGCAAGAGAGCTGCAAGGACTCGGGACTATGGACTATGATGAAGCATTTAGTACAAGGGTTTCACATGAGGAGTGCACTTGGTGGGACCTTTAATGAGATAAGCTATGGCTTTTGTGGGTTGGCCCATGGTTCAAGGGCAACACGTATACTGGCGGGCCTGGCAGGGGTGACATGGGGGCTGAACAGGTGTGAGAGTTTTTGCTGGAATATAACCAGGTCAGGTGTCACCACACTTGTGGCAGATAAGGGCATGACTGTAATACTTGCTGCGGCCTCCACCCTACCCCATCCTGTTCTGAGCCCATACCTATTGATGCCCCCTCCCTGTTGCTTTGGGGTTGTCCCACTGCAACTGGTATCACCAGTTTCACTACATAATTCTGTTGTAGCCGCAGCTGGGTTTCCCCCCCCCCCCATTCCTCACTCCTGTGCGTCTTGGACCGACCCCCCCCCTGTTTTTAAACTCAACGGATTGTGGTATGTTCATAAGACCATGCCTGTGGGCAACTCCATTTTACAGGCTGCCTTGAAGGCCTTTAACATGTTCTATGTGGGGGTATGTAAAACATGGGTCATGCACCTCAGTGCCAGTCAATATTGCTTGGCTTATTCACAGCCTATCTTCTATAGTTTGGCATACCTCAGGCATCTGTGATAATGGTGGACACATTACGGCTTTCAAGTCCTGAGTTTCCAAATGTTGGCACCACCACTTATGGGGCGGCTTCGATGGTAGATGACATGGCAACATAACTTATTGGGTTCTCCTCCCCCTGCATGGCCTAACTCTGGGTATCCCTCATGGGTGTGGTACCCTAAGGCTCCTGTGGATTATAGACATATGCCCTACTGTCTTACCCCTGGGGTTCCTCAGTCACCTACGCCATTCCTGCTAATTTGGTTCAGTGTGTTATGCATCCTTCCACCACACAGTTAGCGACCTATGGGCCTGTGGTGGTGGGCGCCCTGTTCGGTACATGTGGCATGAATCTGACCACCAGTTCTGTTGGGAACCTGAGGGTTCATTGGCCTTGAGCTTTGGGCTCAACAGATTGTGGTGTTGATAAGGTGTTAAATATGGGCCTCGGTATCTTGTGCCACCTTAGGCCTTTGACACTTCAGGCAAGCACTCATACACCCTTTCCCATCATGTAACCTTCTGATTTCCTTCCTGGACTGTGGATGGTGCTCCATTCTGCCAGGGTGAATACTGCTGCCATGGTTGGAGCCTCTGTGCTCACTGTTTATGGGACACGACTACTTGCAGGAAGCATCCGCTAACATGTCCTCTCATTTCAGCTCTAAGTTGGAGAAGGGTATGGACCCCTTGTGTGCGGCCTCGGGCCCCGGAACTGTATGGTTGCAGGTTTACAGGCGGCTCCCAGTGACATACTGATCGCGCAGTGCTCCTGTTTCATATGCCCAGGGTAACACCGACCGCCGTTTTGGGGTCAGGAAGGAATTTTTCCTACAGGCTAGATTGCCCATTGGCCCTGTGGGTTTTTGCCTTCCTCTGGGCAGTGGGCAGGTGTCACTTGGTGGAAAACCTGGGAATGGGTTTTAGAGCTGGAGCTGCTTCTCCAGGTGATATGTGCGGCAAGCTGTCGTTGTGTGGACTCCATGTGGAGACATGTGGGGGCGTGGTGATGCAGGAGCTGTATTGCCCTGATGGAGTGCACCTGTCTGACTGGGGTCAGGACATGTGGCTGCATTATATTCAGGGCTCTCTGGTTTGTTGGTCACAGCAGTAGAAGCGTTGGTGGGAGCAGGGCGGCAGCCCTGCTCTTTGGCGGTTTTTGCATGGGGGATGATCCAAGATGGAAAGATGTGCCTTTTCTTCCCATTTGTGGGGACCCCCATAAGGGGTCTTGGGATGGAGTACAACACCGTTGCCCAGCTGCAGGGCTTGTGTTCGGTGCTCCAATCCCAGGTGGTGCTGTTCCCACACAGAGATTCCCATCCTGGTGGGGTCATCTAAGCGCTACTCCGGTGGTTGCCCAACAGGCGTTTGGGCCGGTTATCGATGCTTTCGATAAATCAGATGACAGGGTGGTGATCCGTAACTTGGATCCACCCCCATGGTTCTCCACCAATACTCCATTCTGTTGTGATCAAGAAAAGCTGTGGCCATTTTATTACCCAAAAAGTACTGTGTGTGTGTGTGTGTGTGTGTGTGTGTGTTTATTTTGCTGTTTTATGTAACCCGGGGTGTTGTGGGTTATTTTGCTGTTCCCCCCTTTCTCTGGGGAGCTGTTTGCCCATGGGGCCACAAGCTGAGTGTGTCGTGGTGCTAAGACTACGGCAGATTCAGGTTTAGCTCAGACCCAACTGTCAACAGCACAGGTTCCAGGAAGTGATGGACATAGGCTACTGTGTCTGTCTCATCCTGCCCCAAATACCTCCAGCTTGGTCAGAAGCCTTTGTATGGAGCTATGCAGAGAGCCTTGCACTCAGCAACAAGCTGGCTGAGCCCATCCCTCAGTGAATAAGCAGTGCCACAGTGCAAAGGAGGAGGTTATCTGGCAGTTTTCTCACCTTTTCCCACTGCTCACTTCCTCCTCCCTGACCTTACAACCCACCTGTGAGAGAGTTGCAACTCAGTTTTGGGTCCTAGTGTTCTGTCTGAGAACCACTACCTAAACAGGTCAATGCATCAAGCTCTTGTTTGTACACACACACATGTACATGCATATATAACACACACCAAGGACTACAGGATAAGCAGTCTATTGCAGCTTCATTCAACACCTTCAGAATTTGTCCAGCATTTTTTACCGACTATTGTTAGATCTGAAAAGTGAAAAATTATTTTTTGGTTCCTAGACACCATTTTCCTAAAGATGAATTGAGGAGGGTTTGTCTTTCAGGTTGAATGCATAAATACTCTTGCCTTCAACTACTGATGTATTTAGGATCAAGGTTGTCAACAGAATGTTCTACATATAAAATGATTATGCCTAAACAGTGTTAAACTCTTCTAAGGCCATGGTCTTCAATGGACGTAGAAGTGTGTAACTCTGTTTAGGATTGCAGTGTAAGCCTGTTATTTAGCAATTCCAAGCCAAGTGGCTACATGGAAACAAACATGGATTGTGTGTGTGTGTGTGTGCGAGCGCATGCGTGCGTTAAACTAAACATTATTTCACCCTAAATCAGCACAGAGTAAAAAAAATACCTCTCATTCTTACTACAAGGAAGTGTTTGTAAATTGGGAATCCTTGCAAATGATGTTCCTAATGCTCCAGTAGTTCCAATACATTCTTTAAATTCTTGTAATATAGACTTATTCCTCCAGCTACTCAACTGCTCCCACTTGCAACGCATCTTTAACTTTCTAGCAACCCCAGTAAATTAGGTACACCACAAACCAGTTCCTCTCTAATTGGTTTATAAGCCAGCACGTCCTTTTGTTTCTAAACGGCTGATTAATTGCCAACCTGCACAGCACAAAACTGCAATTTGCCTGCCTCTCTCCATCTATGTAACAGAATAGGCAAAGGCCCATGTGCATGAGAGACATCAGAAAAACAGATGTAGCAATAGTCCTTCCAGATTTTTGATGGTATTGGCAAGGATTTACATCCTAGCCAAAACCTAACTAGTCTTCTCAGGAGATGGAACTGAGGAGTTTGTTGACAGCATTTTTAAAAAGAAGAATAAATATATTAAGTTTAAGCAATGTTTGCCAGGGAGATGGAGCTCATTTAGTTTTCAGTTTCTGAACGTAGTTGTTCCCAGGCAAAGGCCTGGACATTAAAACTAATTACTTCCTTCGCTATCCTTCCTTCTTCTAATCAAATGGAGAGAGAAATGTACAAGTAAAAGGATTCAGATCAAGTAGACACAGAATTAGAAATCAGAACAAAGCTGGACTAATGCAGTTTTTCCTGCCATTTTTCCTCTTAATTTGTTTATTTGCAATCTTTTTCAGGCAGACGAGTCTCAAGCCATTATAATCCTGATTTTGTTCTGTTTTACTCTATTGCTGGCAATTGATTTCAATTAACATTTTCATTCCTCTGCCCATGGAAAATAACCACTTGGCAATTGAATTGCTCAAGTATAACACACAGTAGTTGCTTACTCCCAACCTGACATCTGGGGAAAAAAATCTCCGACCATTAAAACAAGAAATTTCAAGTTGTTCTGAATGTGAAAGGAGACTAGAGCGATAACTGCGCAAAACAGAAGGCAACGTGAGTTACAACACATAGAATGGAGTTTAATAAACCGCTGGAATTTAGGCTATTTGTGTGAAGGACTAAGTGTGCATTTGAAGCAAAAAGCACTGTGAAAAGAAAGTGCAAAATGACTGCATTTTGATTGTGCAGTCTTTGAAATACATTTTGCATAAATAAACACAATTATACCAGACCTAGGGTCAAAATAGATTCACTCTTCTTGGATACGTGCTATGGGAGCATTATATACACACTGGAGAAGTATACCCGAAATTGCATCCCTGTCTCTCAGCTTCACACTCATCCATCATTGGCACTTCTTGACCTACATTTATTTCCACCAATTACTCAGTGCACCATAATTAGGACCTGCAAATATTCCCCAAGTTTTCCCATTTTTTACAGTATGAGAGGGTTCCACTCTACTAAACCCATTGAAGTCAATGTGACTCTGTTTAGGATTGCACTGTTAGTTTAGGAATTCAAATTCTGTGATCACAATCCAGTGAGCAGTAGAAGAAAAAGGGAGGAAGAATGACACTGCAAATCAGGAACAGGGTACTCACTCAAGTTCCTGTTCTTGGTTTCACACAGCAGAGGCAGGTGTGTCAAACAACATCAATTTATTAGCAAGAAGATACAGGGACGGGAGAAACAGGTTTTAGGATAATGGAGCGCATGCAGTCTCCAGTTCTAACTAACAAACAGAACTAAAGATCAGGGAGTCCACCCCATGACACTAAACCAAATTACACAAATATCAGAGGGGAAAAAGAGACTATTCCATTAGTACACCACAACACCAGCTGCAAAAAAGACCAAATATTGTGCTGACATATCTATATACTATATCTATATTTATATGCTAAAGTGAAGTCAGCCAAATCTGAAGATACTTAATTCTGGTGACTGGAGCTGTGAATAGGCAAGGCAGATCTTTCTACAAACTTGAAATAGTGCCCAGGTTTGCAGAAAATCTTAAATCTACAAAAAAAATACATTGGTTTTTTTTAAAAAAACACAAATGATAAAAGTAGCACCTGTATCTTTAAGAAACAAAAGCCCTCAGTGGCTGTTGCTAGGCAACCACAGCTTACCTGGCGGAGTTTCTATGAGTAAAAAGGCAGGGGGAGAGAGCAGGGTCCTTTCAAGGGCTGTTTTCGCCTTTGAGGGAAGACTCGTTGGGGCCAGGCCTGACTAGGGTTGCCAGCTCCAGTTTGGGTAATTTCTGGAGACTTTGGAGTGGAGTCTGGGGAGGGGAGGGTTTGGGAAGGGGAAGGAGCTCAGCACAATATAATGCCATAGAGTCCACCCTCCAAAGCAGTCATTTTCTCCAGGGAGACAGATCTCTGTTGTCTGGAGATCACTTGTAATTCCAGGAGTTTCCCATGGAGATTGGAACCCTTGGACTGGCAGCAATGACTGGGTGACTTGATACCACCTGACCTGCATGACTCAACTAGGTCTAGCAGCTTGCTACTGTTCAACAGCAGCCACCATATGAGAGGCAGTGTAGTATAGTTGTTAAAGCTTCAGAGTAGAGTCTGGGATACCCAGGTTTGAACCCCCATCTTCCTGTGGAAGCTAACTGGGTGATTTGGGGCCAGCCACATACTTTCAGCCTACTCTACCTTACAGGAAAGTTGTGAGCAGAAAAAAGGAGGAGAGGAGAAAAATGTAAGCTGTTTTGGTCCCACAGCAGTGATTACTTTTACTTTTTAATAATCTTTAAAGCAACACTGAACTCCTGGTTTTTTTTAGCAGTGATTAAAAGATAGTCAGAGGGGCAAAAGCTCTTAAGGGTTGAAAAAACTATTCAAGAGTTGGAAAGAGAATAAAGTTTTCTTTACCAAAGTGTAGAACCGAAACTCATATTTAAAACTACATTTCTAGAAATTTCAGGATTGAATTTTATTATTTAGAATAGCTTCAGCTCAGAGTGCATATGTTGATTTCCTCAGCAGTCTTCAGGACTCTGTGATGTTTAGCTGAATAATGATGCATTGTCCCAGTCATGTAACTTTAAGTGACAGAAGGTTTAAAAATAAAAAACCCTGAGAATTCTACTAGTGGCAGTTGAAAGAGACCAATATAAATTGACAGTTGATAACTGACAGTTGAAGCTGACAGTTGAAGCTGGCAGCCAGAGTGTGAGAAACACAATTATGGAGGATCAAGAAGGATCCTACGTCTGAGGGAAGTAATTTTAGTGCCCTTCTTTAAGGGAAATAGCTCCTAAGAAAAGGGGGTGATCTCTAACCAGTTTTAAGGAAGAAAATGGGAAAACTGTGAGTTTTATTCCTGACTCCATCAACATTTGAAATACTGCTTCAAGAAGTTAGACTAAGCAGTGACTGATAAGAGTTCTCTATCTCAGTCTAATATCAAAATTATAAACACCTGTCTATGAAATACATGAGATACATCCTGACTACAAAATAGCTATTGTTCATAAATATCTTGTTTCCTCATTCCTATTAAACCTGCCAAGTTTATCTCCTGAAGTCTCCCTGCTAACCTGACTTTACCTTCTCGTCCCCAAAAGAGACAAATAAAACCATTTTGAGTTATTTCATTCAGCCTCTCTTGTGCCATAACTTATATAAAGAAAGATGATTTTGGGGGCAGATTCCCAAACCATCTTAAGTGTGGGACAAAAAAAACTACACGAGACAATCCAAAAGTCTCAGGAGTGATAATGGTGGTTGGTGAAGAAAAATCAATAAAACCAGAGGAAATCTGTCACAGACCCCTTCCTGTTTTTCTGACCTATGCCAGCGAAGATTCCTCAGGCGAACCGACTTAAATTGAAGTTAACTGCTCTGGGTTTTAACAGGTTTAACTTTGTTAACTTGACAATTAATTTGTCTTGATCTTTATTGTTTTAGTTATATATGTTGTTAGCCACCTTGGTAAATTTTTAAATTGAGAAGCTGTATAGAGGTGTCAATAAACAAACATTACATTGTTTCATTTCTGAGTAAATAGTATGGGTATGGTTAATATCGCCAGCCCAGGGTATACAGTTGCTTACAAGGGGATGGGGATCCATTTTGCCAAACCCTAGCTCTTTCACTGGATGCTCTACTCTAGCATACCTTTCTCCTTCTCTTTGCCTTCCTCTTTTTCCCTGCTGGTTACTCTCCCCTTCTCTGTCTCATTCTCTGCCTCACTGGCAGTATCTATTGCCTACTAGTCCCCTTGTGCTTCCTCTTCCCCTTCTTTATGGTTTCAACTCTGCTCCCTCCCCTTCAGTCAGGCACTGCCTATTCCTTCTCCATCCCCCACTCCTCAGTCAACGTTCCCCCTCCATTACCCTGTCCAACGCCCTGCCCTAGCTGAGGCCACACAGGGCTAGAGCATCATAGAATCATAGAGCTGGAAGGGACCACCAGGGTCATCTAGTCCAACCCCCTGCACAATGCAGGAAACTCACAACTACCTCCCCCACATACCCCGTGCCCAGAAGATGGCCAAGATGCCCCCTCCCATGAACTGCCCAAATTCAGAGATTCAGCATTGCTGACAGATGGCCATCCAGCCTCTGCTTAAAAACCTCCAGGGAAGGAGAGCTCACCACCTCCCAAGGAAGCCTGTTCCACTGAGGAACTGCTCTGACTGTTAGAAAATTCTTCCTAAAGTCTAGATGGAAACTCTTCTGATTTAATTTTAACCCATTGGTTCTGGTCCGACCTTCTGGGGCAACAGAAAACAACTCAGCACCCTCCTCTATATGACAGCCCTTCAAGTACTTGAAGATGGTTATCATATCCCCTCTCAGTCTTCTCCTTTTCAGGCTAAACATACCCCACTCCTTCAACCTTTCCTCATGGGGCTTGGTCTCCAGACCCCTCACCATCAATGTTCCTTTATCCAAATCTCCCCCATATGATGCTTCCATGCAGACCATGGCTGGCTGGGCTTTCCCCTATACCAGTGGTGGCAAACCAATGGCACGTATGCCAGAGGGGCACTCAGAGCCCTCTCTGTGGGCACGCGCGCTGTCACCCCAGCACAGAGTTCGCCTGAGTTCGTTACTAGAAAGCCAGAGGGACGCGGGGCCGGGCTGCTCCCCTCCCCCTCTCTACGTGTGCCGGAGGGCATTTCTCACATCACCCGCCCCTCTGCCCAGCAGCCCAATGGGAGCACTTCCTCCCTCCCGTCACACGTGGCAGGGTGGCTCACATGCCGGGCAGCTCACATGCGGCATGAGGGTGCGGCGCGGACAGCAGCCTGTTGAGTCTGTGGCGAAGGTGATTCCCGTGGTGGGGTTGGAGAGGAGCTGGGTTGGAGGGGAGCATATCTCACAGCGTGGCATAGTGTAAGCTCTTGGCCTACTAGAACCATAAACCACATCAGAGACAGTCAGGTCCAAAGAAGCTGGTTTTTACTTGGTCAAAATAGGTTAACAGAGCATAAGGAAAAGGTGACAGCAATGGCTTTTGCTGGCTTGAACTTGGTAATATAAAAGCATGGAAAAATGCAAGAGATTACAGAACACAAACAGCACTGTGGTTCACACAGCTTCAAAGGCAGTTAGGTATGCATAAACAGTCCTTGGGTTCTTGGGTCTGTTCAGTGGGAAAACACCAGGAAACGAAAGCAACTGAGATACAGGCCTGACACATAGCTGGAGGGGAACAGAGCGCTCAGGCCACAGTGCGGGCTTTGCAGCGCCTCCCACCTTTCAGTGAAATCCCCTACTAAAAGAGGAACACCCACTTACCCAGCATGTAATTAACCTGTGGAACTCCTTGCCACAGGATGTGGTGATGGCATCTAGCCTATATGCCTTTAAGAGGGGATTGGACAAATTTCTTTTAAGACAAAAGATGTTAATGTATGAGTTGTTTTTTTCTGAACTAAAACCTCAGTATTCAGGTTAAATTGCCATGTTGGAACTTTGCGATAAATAAGTGGGTTTTGGGTTGCAGTTTGACACTCGGTCTCTGAAAGGTTCGCCATCACTGCCCTATACCCTGTTGGACCACTGCAGGCTCTGATAGCAGCCTGGCATTCTGGGCAGCTTCTTAGCTGAAGCTGCTCAGCCTCCTCCACTGGTTGTTCGTGCGGCTGCAGCAGCTGCAGCACACTCCTCCTCTGGGTCCCACTCAGCTCCCATCACTCAGTACAGCCTCCAATGGTTCGGGAGTGGGTCTCACCCACCCCATGGGTTGTCTGACTGTGACCTAGGGCCTATACATTATAATTGAAGTTTTTAAAAAATTAATTACTTTTCTTAAATTTTATGAGCCAATGAAAGCCTTTGGGTTGAGAATGCAAAAAAGACATAATAAACAAAAGACGCACAAGCACGTAAAAATGTAAAAGCTCTAACATTAATAGTAGCATTCACTGCCCCTATTTCTGATCTAAATGAACTCCTCCAATAGCATTATACCTTTCCCTCCTTCAAGGTTTTTCTTTGCCAGCTGCTGTCCTTGCATCTATAGTAAACATCTCTGAATATACCCTATTCTGAACTCTGGCTTGCGGGGGGGGGGGGGGGCAAGAAAGGCAGAGATGACAAAATTGAAGCTGGCATCTTTGCAGCCTAAAGTCCAACACAACATTGCCCTCTCACTTCTCTTTACCCTTCTTCCTTCCTAGCAACCAACAGCATACAGCTTAGGAGAGGGCACAACGGAGTAAATGCTAGTGAAGCATGGAACAGGACACGTAACAGTACCTGGGGGGAAGAAAAGCTAAGGCCAACCATATGTCCTTTATTGGAAATTTATATTCATTGTAATTTTTTTTCACAACTTAGACAATACAAACAATGACACAACACCCAATCACCCACTTCAAGCCACACTTTATCTAAGGCTAGGTCTCTAAGGATTTTATTTTCAGAAACCTTTATGGCTGGTGGAACAGGACCTAGAGGCATAAAATGAGAGGGAGAACGAAAGGGAGTATGGCTGGAATAATCAGAGTTACCACGTTCACCAAAGAAAGCTTTAAGTCGTATATATTACTAATCAGTTTGAAAACCTCTAGATGTGCATCTACAAGGTGATAATGTGGAGTGGGAACATAGGAAAGGCCCTTATTCATTGCCTTAAGTTGATGCTCAGAAAGAATTATGTCCAATAAGTTATAAATCAGCGTCTCCACTGCAATGATCTGAAGTGGTAGTGTTTTCTCTTGTAGTTGTTTCTTCCGTTTTGTAGACAGGATTCCTTTGATGTTTGGAGTTCCTCTGCCCGTGCCTTAAAAAAAGACGTGGAGCATGCTGAACTTCCTTGGTTTGTATTCGCATCTGTGCTGATATCATCGTCTGTGGAAAAAGAGCTCTGTTGTTCTTCCAGGGTGCTGGGAGAGTCCACAAATGACACAAGGTGTCATTTTTTTGTTTCTTTTTGTTGAAGAGCCACAGATAAACACTGGTGTTGTCATAGTCTTGTTGGTCTTGTTTAAATTCCTTCAGCTCTTCTTTGAACCATAGTAGTTCCTCATCTAGCTTCTGTAATTTAGGTTCCAGTGTGTTATCTGTGTATAATTCCCTCAGAGCAGATGTTTTGTCTTTTATAATGGATTGTAGCTGCATCACAGACTTATTAGAGGTCTCTATAATAAGAACCATAAGGTCCAGTGAGCACACATTGAGGACTGAGCACCATTTCCCCATAAATTCCTTGTCATCCTGAAGGAGACCGGGTTCTTTATTGATTCGGAGATTTCCTGGAATGCATCTGCAGAGGCAATATTCTAGAAGGGTAAAGGCATGTAGATCCATTCCTATGACCTTTTTATGTAGATGAACAAGTTCATCCCAGTTCGTGTTCTTGTTTGGCAGTCGGGATTTAAAAATGGAAGATCTTTCTAGAAGTTTCTTTTTATATGGTCTTGGGATAAACTGAGTATGTTGTCCCCATCCCTGAAGAGACGGCAAGTTGGAATCCCAATAGCAATCAGGAGAAAATAAGGCTGCACCAGTGGGCAGGAAGGACAAAGGAAAGCAAGGTGCAAGGCAGAGAGTTTATTTAGCTCTTCTAGATCCCTACACATTTCGCAATTTGCTTCTTCAGGGGCTCAGAATGTTTATTTATGTATTTTATAATGTTATTTTTAAAATTTTCTAAGGCGATATAATTATTAATTTGTTATACATTTTTAATGAATTGATTATTATATTTTGTATTTTATATGTACATGTTTATATCTCTGTGTACCTCATATGGGGTAAAGGGAGCAGCGGGGAAATAACACAGGTATAACAGAGCTTGACACATACCACTGCTCATCAGTTGGCCTTGAGAGAGACTGAGATGTGTTACCTCTATCAAGATCAGTTATCTACATTTACAAGCATTGGAGGAAATTAATAACTCTTAAGATAGTATACAAACCTCATTTATGCATGGTTGCTTAACCCTCCTTTATTCCCTGTTTCAGCCAGGGTCAATTTTTTCAGCATGCACGTTACCTCATTCCTTGGAAGCTCAATGCTGTTTCAACACAAAATGAACCCGGCTTTTCCCATTCCTTTTCTGGCCAGAATTAAACCGTTCATCATGGCTCATTCCTGAATCACAGAGCATGCATACTCTGTTCTTGGGTTGAGCTTCGCCCCACCCTTTTCCAAAACCCTCTTCAAGGCAGCATGCAGATAGCCAAACAGGGGAAGCACAGAAGATTGGCTTCTCTCACAGCCAATCGCGAAGCAGTGTGTAAAGAGTGCTTCCTGCTACCTTGGAGCTCTTTCTGAGCAAAAGAAAGGCTTTTTAAAAACGAGGCTTGGATTTACCCCCCCTTCTTTCAGATTGTTTTTTGTTCTTAAAATGCTTTGTGATGCAGCAGTTGGGTCTGTGGGGGGAAGGAAATATTTTCTCAGGGTGAGTACTGCAAAGTCAGCCAATTACAGAGCAGCATTCAAAGGGGTGGGACTTGATTTGAACTTGGGAGACTGCTTTTCTGTATTCATGCTTCCATTAGCACACAATTTCGTCTCTGATCATTCCAGCCAATGCATACAGTTTTCCCCAACCCGGGTTACTTTGATCCTGGCTGAAACAGGGAATAAAGGAGGTTAAAGCGACCATACATAAATGACCAAAGCCTCAGTAGTAGCCCTGAGATTGGAACCTTAGTGCAGACTGAAACTGCCAAACAGTGTTGTGCAGTTGGCCAGGTCCAGGAAGCCTGCCTGTTGTTCTCCAGGGGTTTCTGGCAGCTGAAGGCACATAAACATATTATTTTCTTGCACTGATTCTTTTGTAGATGTGGTTTTCTTCTGTAAACTACTTAATAAAATCTATTTTCTTTCACTATTTGTGTATTTATTGTCTTAGTATCCCTTAGAGGAAAAGGACCATTGTCCCTTGGCAATACACATATCCCATCTTCAGACATCACTTAATGCCCAGCAGTCCGGGAACTGTAAACTCAGTTTTTGCTTGCATGGATCTCAGGAGAATTCAGCTCCTCTTAAGAATTCAACTCCTTTTCAACTCCTCTAAATTAAGGAGAATTCTGATGGCTGGCTCATCCTAGTTAGATGGAGTTGGTGCAAACTTGTGCTGAGTAAGAAAAGAAACAAAGAACAATGGAAAATAGCCCGTGTAGTATAGTGCTTAAAGTACTGAACTAAGATCAGGAAGTGCTGGTGGTAAGTGCCGTCAAGTCACAGCTGACTTATGGTGACCTTGTAGGGTTTTCAAGGCAAGAGACATTAGGAGGTGGTTTGCCATTGCCTGCCTCCGTGGGGGCTGAGAGAGTTCTGCAAGAACTGTGACTGGCCCAACGTCAACGAGCAGGCTTCATTTGGAGGAGTGGGGAATCAAACCCGGTTCTCTAGATTAAAGTCTGCTGCTCTTAACCGCTACACCATGAAGATCTTGGTTTAAACCTCCATTCAGCCATGATACTCACTAAGTGACTGAACCAGTCATTCTCCCTCAGCCCAACCTACCTCTTAGAATTGTGACAGTAAAATGGAAAAAGGAAGAATAATATATATCACCCTAAAAATAAAATAATTTTAGGATAAGGATTATGAACCTGTATTTTTTTTTATTCGTTTCAGGTATGCCTGTGTCAAGGGGGACAATTCTACTCACTAAAGTTGTTCTTCTAAAAAATCTGAGATTTGCTGCTCTGCCAAATTTTAGCTGACTGTTTTATGCCAGTCATTTTTAGCATTTAGCATGTTTCTAATTGACTGTGATGTCTCCTGATGTGTAAATTGCATCAACTCCCTTCAGTTTAGGAAGGAAAGTTTTATCAGGGAATTATCTCCTAATAATTTACAGTGATCAAAGGTGAAAATTTTATATGATCTGAAGAGAAACTAGAATATAGATGAGATAGGATTTTACTTTATGGAACATTTTTTTTACATATTTATATACATTTTATTATTGTATTGAATGTTTTATATTATTGGATGGTATAGTCTGTATGTTGTGAGCTGCCCTGAGCCCTGCCTTGATGGGGATAGGGTGGGATTAAAATCTAATAAAATAATAATAGCAATCTGAATCATCATCAGGCCACCAGGGTGTATGTGTGTCTGATGGTATATTTAAAGTACAAAGTCACATTTTCCTGCACAGTTGAGCCTCATGCAGAAACCTAGATTGGTCTCTGGATGGCCCTGTTTGGTTGCCCTACTGATAGACACTCAACCATCAATTTTGCTATTAGAAGGCGTTATGATTGATGCAAGGATGGAAAAATTAGTAGGGTTTTATTAGAGGAATGTGCAGAAGAGTAGAGACTAACAGCTTTTGCAAGTAAGGAGCCCATCTTCCAAAATGTATTATCTAGTTCACAATCTGGAATTTTTAGCATTGTTATGAGTAACTCCCATGATTGTCTAATATGGAGACAGAGTCAAATCTGGACACCACTGGGCAGAGATGGTTACCTGTCTTAATGGCATGTGGCTAGTAGAGTAAAATTCCTAGAACAGATCTGAGAGCTCTAGGTACAATGATCAAAATTCAGGCAGTTGGCATCATATAAATAATTTTAAGATGCTACAGGAGAAACGTCTTATGTCGAACCTCAGGTGTACGCAAGCATCACTCATCTGGATAGTATAACGCTGACTGCTAGAACTGCATAGCAAAGATGTACAAGCAACTCAACATAGGAGTTCAAACAAAGCAGAAGTTATAAAAGCCAAGAAATGAAGGAAACCTACAAGTGCAGTGCAACTGCCCACAGTCCTAATTCAAAATTCTCTCTGATAGAATAGGATTTCTTGGCTTTAAAGTAAGGTTTCCTGCAATAGGAAACAAAGGATAATCTGGATCACCATTCCTTCAGGTGGTGGTACCAGATTTTTTTTTTTGAGAAATTCAAGTCCTTCCATGCTAATGGAGGTCGATTAGGTGTGGCCAAAACACTGGATGTAATTAAAAAATATATATTTGGTTGCCTTCAACATCTAGGGTAGTTGAAGAGTTTTATAAACACATATGGGAAATTTCTAGTGCAAAAAAACTTTGCTAAGGTGCTTAATCCTGTTTGTAAACATGCAAAGAAAGAGTAATGCTGGTCTTACTTGTTATATATTTGTTATAATTAAACTGTGAGTTTTGTTTGGCATAAAATTTACACTGATTTGGATAGCCTCATCTGAGCTTAGAAAATAATGGCCTAATTTTTTTCTGATTATTTCCAGCAGTCTTTCACACCCAGCTATCCTTTCTACCTTATACCTGTAAATAATTGATAAAGGACCTATGTTTTTTTCAAATACTAATAAACCTTTACTGATCATCATCAATCCTAAATTGCAACTACCTGGTCCCTTCTTCTTGTGCTTTTCTCCTGGGTGAGAGCCACTCTTAAAGTGACATACAAACTGCCTCAAAATTGCTCCTATATAGTGGTATTATTGCTAGACTGGATATTAGAGGGTATACTGAAAATTCTCATGGTGGGTCTCAGTATTTAAATGTGCATTCTATGTATTTTCATATTAGTTTCTCAAATTTAGCATGCTGCAAGAAGTTTGATAATGCTGCATTCCAAGCAGTTCCCTCAGAATTTGTGATTTTAAACAACACTGTGACTGTGCGTGACTGCCATACTGTTGATTGTGGTGTATTGTTTTTGGTGAGCTCCATACAAGTGAAAGTACAAGTGTTTCATAGTAAGTTAACTGAGAAATGAGGGACAATCAGAGTAAATAACCATTTCCCATCAATTTCTCTCTTTTGGCAAATGCAGAGGGTAGCAATGGGTGATACTCAGATTCTGGAGAGTGGGCACGTTGTGTTCCACAGAGACCTATTCTGTCTATATGAAGCAACTTAGAGATCAGCTATAGATTTGAAGTAGGTTATTGCAAACATGCCTGCGGTATTTTGCTTTGTATCTATTTTTAAAAGCATAGGAGAGCAGCTATCACATTCTTGAAACAATATTGGAGATTTGGTGGATGAAAAAGAATATGCTAAATCGGTGGTACTCTCTCTTCAGATTGCAAAGAGCCACATTCACAATTACCATCAACCAAAAGAGCCACACGATACTCCATGCCCTGTTCCCGATCAAACACACACATATTACTATAAAATCATCATCTATATACTAATAGAGAAGTCAGCCAAATCTGAGGATACTTAAATCCGGTGACTGGAGCTGTCAATGGGCAAGATGGATCTTCCTACAAACCTGAAAAGGGCCCCAGGTTTGCAGAAAAATGTAAAATCTAAAAATAAATAATGAAGAATGGAGGCAGATAAAAGGTAGGTTGGTGAATGGTTGAGAAAAAAAGAATGAGGCAGGGAAAGGGGAGAGGATATGGTGGGGATGAGGAAATAGTGTGGGGAGAGGGATACAGGGGAAAGTGAGGTTGCCCATCAATACAAAATCTCCCTTTACTTTCATCCCTAGCATGGGTCCTGCTGTTTAGGGAGGCTTGTAGCTTATGATCTGTCTTCCATTCCCTCCAGCAGCAGCTGTTTCAAGGTGGGAACCGCCTGCCAAACCACAAGTCCCACCAGGCAATGACCTTGCCCACTTTCCTGCAACATAGGACAGATGCCACACTGGGAAGCTATGCTCAGAAGGGACACATATGGCTCCCATGTCACTAAGTGAACATCACTGCTCTAAACCTTAATCTAGACCAGGGGTGGGGAACCTCTTTTCTGCCAAGGGCCATTTGGATATTTATAACATCATTCGCGGGCCATACAAAATTATCAACTTAAAAATTAGCCTGCTATATTTGGTCAAACATTTAGCCAAGAGGCACAACCGGAGACGGCTCCGAATGTCTGCCACGTAGAGCGACTCGCTTTTGAGCTCTGTTGTCCCCAGCTGGGCCTGAGAGATTCAGGCAGGGCAGCAAACACAAGACAGAGTGAGCGACAAGCAGCTCGGGGCTTGTAGACGAAAGAGCCCAGTCCAGTAATGCCCCGATTCAGCACTTTCCTGCCCTATGCGTCTTTTGCAGGACTTAGAGAGGAAAGAACCAGAAGGGACAGGGGGTACCGACCAAGCCCCAAGCAGGCAGCTGCCCATATGAACCCCCGGTGCAGGCAAGCCGGCAGGCATCCAACTGGTGGTGCACTTGCCCACCTGGTGGCACAGGATGGTGTAGTGCAGCAGCCGGGCGTAGCCATCCAGCCACATGCCAGAGTTGCTCCTGCTCCGCATAGTCAGGGCTGGATTCTACAGCCGGCTCCTGCTACCTCCGCCTGCAGGGATGAAATGAGGACACACTGGCTAAGAAATCGCCCCTGTGCATTCTGGCCCTACTTCCTTTAACCTCTCCATTGTCGCCACTTCCGCCCCCAGCCCTCTTGTAGTACAGAGAAAATACGTTTCTCCACGATTCAGGTGGGAAAGGGTTAACACAGTTTCTTGGGCAGTCCTAGCAGCTCCATAGCTAAAGACTCTTCTTCAAGGGGGAAAAAAGTTCATTTTCTCAGCAAAACAAACTCACATTTGCCTTGAATAGAGGCTATTTCCGTCCACGGGAGGGGACCGATCGCCAGTCTTAGATCCTTCTGAGCTAGAGATCTGCCAGGACCCACGAAGCACCAGACCAAATGATTTCGCAGGCCTTAAACAGCCCCCGGGCCTGACGTTCCCCACCCCTGATCTAGACAAAGGGAAGCTAATGTTGATGGCAAAATAGAGCACTTAGAAGATATGGATTTACTTATTTATTTAAAACATTTTTAGTCACCTCTCTACCTTGAGTCACTCAAGGCGGCTTACAATATAAATAAAACACATAAAAGACACCAGCCTAAAATTGCAATTAGGACTGCCGATGCATAAAAAACTAAATTAGTCAAAGGCAGTTATAAATAAAACTAAATTAATCTTTACTGGGCAGTATGTTTCTCGCAAAACACTTCAGCTCCCCCCCTCCTTAAAAATATTGGTGAACAAGACAGTAAAGTCTCTCTTCTATAAAACTATTAGGACATATGTTTACTTCATATAAATATAAAAATTCATTACTCTAAAGAATGTATAGGGTTTAGTCCAGAAATGGAGAAGTTAAAGACTCTATAACCATAAGTAGATGAACAAGCGATTTTCTGAGGTATTTAATACCTGACATGGATTTACTCTGTGAATACCCACTTTCTTTCAGCAGTCATTTGACTAATGGGGTATTTTAGCAAGCTTGCACTTTTGTCATACAAGCAACATTATTCTGAGGCAGCCAACAAGGCAACTCAAATTTTTTATTTAAGCAATAGGACAGCTTGCTTAGCTTGGAAAGAAGGCGGCTAAGGGGAGACATGATAGAGGTCTATAAAATTATGCATGGTTTGGAGAGAGTGGACAGGGAGAAGTTTTTCTCCCTCTCCCATAATACTAGACCACGGGGTCATCTGCTGAAGCTGGAGGGTGAGAGATTAAAACAGATAAAAGGAAGTATTTTTTCACAGAACGCATAGTTAAATTGTGGAACTCCCTGTCCCAGGATGTGGTGATGGCTGCCAGCTTGGAGGGCTTTAAGAGGGGAGTGGACATGTTCATGGAAGAAAGGGGTATTCATGGCTATTAGTTGGAATGGATGCTGGTCATGCTGCATACCTGTTCTCTCTAGTATCAGAGGAGCATGCCTATTATTTTGGGTGTGGTGGAACATGGACAGGATGGTGCTGCTGAAGTCATCTTGTTTGTGGCTTCCTAGAGGGACCTGGTTGGCCACTGTGTGAGCAGACTGCTGGACTGCTGGACTGCTGGACTTGGTCTGATCCAGCAGGGCCTTTCTTATGTTCTTATGACAGACATCAGGATTTCAAAACCTGCTTTACCAACTGGCTCCAAATAAGTCAGACAAGATTGTGAACTGCTCCTTCCAGACCTCCTCGAACCTGGTGTTAGCTCAAATACTAACATATCCCCAGACAAAGCAGTCTAAATGGCTGCAGTTATGTGGTGGAAATAATTTATCACATGGCTCTGTGAGTATGTGAACTTGCTCCATCAAGAAGTATTACTCTGAAATGACATAGAATGCAATGAAACCTTTCAGAGGTAATGGTTCTTACACAAAAGCAAGTCATTGTATCTTGTCTTGTATATTTACTGGGACTGGGGGAGGGCTGGTACAAAACTACAAACCAATTGATAATTTTGAGCATTTGCAGTTATTCAGACTCCTTAAGTTTATATTTTACTTTTGTTCCATTATGGAACTCAGAAGAATCCCAAGAGGTTTCTCATCCTGCCATTGACTAGACCCTCCTGCTTCAAGTACTCCGCTTCCACAGCAGGACCGGATTAGCTTCCACAACAGCTGGGTTAAATTTCCATGTCGGTTAGTGCCCTATTGTGTGAGCCCTGGCCTGATCTTTCTCTCTGTGTGTCTCCATCTATTCCAATCCTCTGCTAGGTTTATCTATTTTGTATGGTTCATTATTTTTCCCTTTCATTAATTGTCTGCCGGAACAATGGAGTCCTCAGTCTCTACACAGTCTGGTGATATGAATTACGTTTAAGGAAAGGGAAGGGAAAATCTTATAAAATGCCTGCAGAAGCCTTTTATGTGGCCCTCATTAAATTTGTTTCTCACAGTTGGCTCACACATCTAGGCTACAATGGAATAAGCAATATGGAAGGGCAACAGTGTACATTGGGGGCAGGGCATGCACAGCTTGACTTTACGGTGTATTAAAACTAACAACTACTATAGTCAAATGATGCATTTTGATACCAATTTCTTTTTGGAAAAGACTGGCACATAAAATAACAGCTTTCATTTCCAAAGTCTTTCATAAATACTTAAAGAGAAAAAGGGGATAAGGGGAGGGAAGCCATCACCAGTTTGGGTATGATGATGTACTGGCCATGAGGATGCCATGAAGCTTAGAAAAAGAAAGCTCATTGCTAAACCATCATACCTTCAGCCAACATCAGAGATTAAATCTTTCTCCAGCCAGGTTCAAAATGGGATTCTAGAAAAAATGGTACATCCAGTGGCTTGTGATTGACAGAGGAGGTTTTTTTGTGGGGGGATCAAGCCACTCTTAACTATAGCCAGTAATCCAGCAACTAGCCATGTTCCATGTGAACACATCTGTTGGTCAACTGGGTATTAGCTCTATTAATGGTCCACTCTCTTTGTACAGACCCAGATAAGTACCCAGCTTCCACGACACATGTCACTCATCAGCAGTGAGGGGTGCTATGGTCAGAAGAGGGGTCCTCTGGAGAACTGGTAGCTGTCCATATGGACCTTTATTTATTGTATTCACTTCAACTCCACATCTCCAAATACACAAAATGATTTACCAAACCCATACACTTCATAAAAACATTAAAAGACATTCTTACTAAAAATATTATTCTCATGTAGATTGTAGTTGATCCACATGACATTTCATTTTCATTGGGGAAA
Organism: Euleptes europaea; assembly: GCF_029931775.1. NCBI lineage: Eukaryota > Metazoa > Chordata > Lepidosauria > Squamata > Sphaerodactylidae > Euleptes > Euleptes europaea. Next base: position 74,326,182 of record NC_079312.1, on the reverse strand, counting down.
TCTGTTGGACAACATGAATTGTGCTTCAATTACGAAGTTAATTTTAAACAGAACAAACAAAAAGTGATAGTTCTGTAGACAGTTATATAATGCCCTAAATATGTGGCCCACTGTAATCTGATTTTAGTATTGTGGCCCACGTTAATCTGATTTTCACATTTCTTAACTGGCAGAAGCCTCAGGCTTTGACTATGCTGCTCAGGGGAAACAGCATTTTAAAGAATAAAGGCCTCCTGTGTATCTATGTACAGAAAGTTTTACAAACTGAAATAATTGGAAAGGGAGATTAACTGCTTTTAAGAAGGAAACAAGTTTTAACTACATATTTTAACTGCTGATGTAATAATCATCCTTTCATCTTCACTCCACATATATCCCTAAGAGGGCTGGCTGGATTACAGAGGAATTGTGCCTTCCACATGGAAACATGCCAGGATTTAGCACACCACATCTGTCTAGGCAGACCAGGCTCACAGATGAAATGTTCTTCAGTTTTACATCCTTCTAGGAGTAAGCTCAACCATCAAGAATTTTTCTCTTCCTGTACCCCTTAAAAAATGAATAAAATTATTTTTTTTAAAGAATCACAAGAGACACTTTTCTAGTAAAAAAACAAAATAAGAAAACCTAGATGAGCTGGCAGATCCTGCAATTTCCATAATAAAGATGCAGACAGACACATCTGAGCTAACTAAAAAATCTGATAGTGATTTTTTTTAATCATCACTAACTTGTTTCCTCTCTATACAAGCCTTGGTCCATCAGGATTCTGCTCTGAACAACTATCAGGTAGTAAGACAATTTCAACTGATATCATCTAGCATTTTCTTAGCCCTTTGCTATATCTGCCACTTGCCATATAACTGGTGGGAATGGGGGTGGGGAAAGAAGTATACAGAAGGGTCAATCAGTTTGCATGGTCACCAAGCACATAGTAGACAGTTACATACAGATATCTCAGACTAATTGACTACAATCTGAAATAGAGTTGAGAAGAGCTTATCTACATTGCATTTTCTCTTTTGTACTATTTGTAAAAAGTAGGGCTGCCATCTGATTAAAGAAATCTTAGTCAATCACATGAATTGTAATCATGAGCTGGATCTGACAGCAGGAAAAAGCAACAATGTACCTCAAGTGTGAGGAGAAAAGAGAAGGCAAGGAGTTCTACAACCAAATAGGTTTCACAGAGCACTGCGGAAGTGTTTCTGTCCAGTGGTAGGTTCAACACCCTTCTTGTGACTCTCTGTCCTGATCCATTCCCCATTTTTATCCTCCCTTTCATTTAACCACACATTCCTCCTCCTCTCTCATTCTCAAGCCAAGCTTGAGAATGAGGCCAAGCATGAATTAAATTGTTATTAATCTGGTGTTAATAAGATCCACAATAAGGGTGCGTGCCTCATCTAATGGTACATTGGTGTATGATGATCCAACATCCAAAGTAGCAAGGACGCTGTCTGCAGGAACCTGTATGTTCTCTATGCTAAGAATAAACTGTCACGTGTCGGCAATGTAAGAAGGAGTATATGTGGAAAAATCATGTAAATGATGCTCTAAGAATTTAGAAAGAGGTTCCAAAAGAGCCCCTGTCCCTGAGACAATGGGCTTACCAGGGGGAGGTACAATGCCTTTATGGAAGTAGATGCTGTGACTCATGAATTCCAGTGTCTGTTTCAAAACTGCCAGAATCTCCCAAGTCACCTCTCACTCCGTGTGAAGGTTACCCATCTGCTGCACCCGAAGCAGGCACTGATGAGCACCACCTGATCAGTGACATCAACACTTGTTGGAGCATCTGGTGGAGCAGAAGACCACCCTGAACAAGTTGACCGTGGAAGTCGACTTTATGCAGGGGGAGACAGCCTTCAACAATGAGGAGTGGTTGACTCTCTCCCAGGCGATGGAGGCCCTTAAGCCCTTTAAGGAGTTCATTAATTTGACATGGCAAACCTGGGTCTCAGCATTCCCTCGAGCTAAACACTTCAGGGGAAGATGGCCACCTTTCTGGACCCAGACACAGAACATGCGCACATTGTTCCAGCAGTGTGCATGCTGGTGCAGAGACTGCCAGAGAGCATCACATCCCACTTGAAACATCTCCCCAATCAGAAGTTTAGTAAGCATGTGTAACCTGCACATCAAAGAAAGCCTCACAGAGAAGGCTGGCCAGCTCATTTGCTGGAGAGATTAGCTCTATTGGCAGGTGAAGCACTTGCAGGCCAAGAGGGACATGCTACTACCAGCAGAAGAGGAGAGATAAAGCTCTTACCCTTCTTGGAAAGTTTCCCCTAAGGCCACTCCCAAGATACCATGGGCACAGCAGCTTTTGGGGAGTTGGTTGGGCCTTCTGGGAATGTGAAGCTCATGTCAAGCTTGGCAGACATAATGGTAAGAGACTACCTAGCTGATCCTATGATCCACTGAGCTACTGGGCCTGGAAAGCAAAAACCAGGGTGAATCTCTCTCTTGTTGTTCAGAGTCTCCTCTCGTGACCTCCAAACAGAGTGCTGACTCGCAGAGTAAGCACGTTTTTTCCCATATGGGCAACATTGTCAGCCCACACTGCTCACATCTGCTCTCCTGGAAGGATGAGCAAATGGTCTTCCCTGAAAGTCAACTTGTCACTTTTCAACTACCAAGTCCTAGCCTTTGAATGTGAGTGAAGTAAGCATGTGTTTATCTGCATCCTCTCAGTCTGTGTTGGGGGAGTAGAGGGGAAACACTCCTCCCAAAACTTAAAGCTCAGAAGTAAAAAGAAATAACAGGGAAGCTATCCATTTTGATTGCTACTATGTAAAATACACATCCTAAATTGTGTTCTAATTCTAAAAAAGAAACCTAAAAACAAAAAACCCTCAAATGAACCCCAGAAACCCTTGGCATGATTCTGTACAGAAAATGTTGTTCTTGCCATTCTAAAAAAAAAAAAACTAACTACAAATAATGCAACAAGAGATGTTAGGAAAGTAGACAAAACAAGAAACCCACCGAAGTGCCTCCAATGAAGCTCATGCATGACATATTGCTGTTGTGTTTGTTCTCTACAAGGTGGAAGGAAAAGGAGCACCACTGATGAAGGGCGGCTGCAGCTCTGACCCTAGCCTCCACTAAGCCAGTTACATTATAGGCTGCAAAATGCAAAGAAAGCACTTGGGTGCCCCAACCCCCCTCCCTCTTGTTTTCTGAGGCCTTCCTTGAGAAGGTGATATATGTGTGTTTATAAGTGTTTGTGAGAGAGTGTCTTGCCAAGTCTGGCAGGCTGCCATGGTACTGGCTTGCCAAGTTGGTTCTGCTTGACTTCTAAGGTTTGTCACTGGTTCTGTTGAACTTGCAACAGCGTCCCTTGCTAAAGTTGGTCTCGATTCTCTGGTCTGACATTGGTTGTATTTGGCTTGCTACATTGGCCTGTTGTTCTGCTAAGATTCTCTGTTTTGATGTTGGTTCTGCTAGGCTTGTTGGTTCTGTTTGCATTTAGAGGCTTTTGGCGAGTGGTTTCTTGTTCTTGTGCTTATTAGTTTTGCCCTGAAGAAAGCATGGAACTCCCCCACCACAGGAAACAATGGAGGCATGTAGGATTGCAGGGGGCACCTTGTTCAGGGATTCACAGAATAATACCCTGTGGTCCAATTCACTTGAAACCTTGGGGTCTTTAGTTCACATGCAGCACTAGGCCCCCTGCAATTTTACTATGATTTGGTTGAAAAACAGCTACTCCTACTCCAGTACGTCCTTCACAAGGAATCATTGAGCCCAAATAATTCCAGAATCCCTCCTCTGAAAAAACAAAACCTGAATGTTGAAACAGTATCAGGGAGCCCCAAAATACCTGTATTTATGCCCTTCCTAAAATCCAGATCTGAAAAATACCAGGGTGTACATCCCTAGCTGAGAACAGAAGCATGCTGCCAATAATCCAGTGAAATGCTGATCTTCAATCTATAACTGTGCAAACACTAATACAGCAAAAGCTAATTTTACAGAGTTCCACTCTGAGGACTTTTCTTTGTCCCAGTATCCCTCAGTTTAGCAGATTAGCAGTTCAGAGATGGAGAAAGGAGAAGTTATTTTGTAATTCATGCAAAACTCAGATTCAATTAGCTTAAAAAATGATTGGGAAGGTATCAGCTTGTGTGGGGCAAAAAGAGGGCTCAAATGAAAATGGGCAAATTGTAGGAGAAAGAGAGATTTTGAAATCTGCCAGTTTGGAAAACTGAAAATACTTTTAATGTGTCTTCTTTTTATGCTCCTTTCGAGCTGGTTTGCTGTCTTCCCAATGCATGTGAGATCTCCAAAAATTATCACATTTGTACCACAAGATGAACTGGATCCTGCAGTCCACGGACACAAGGACTGCAGACATCTCCCATGTTCCCCTATCCCCAAAAGTACTTTCTGACCTTGCGAAAATTTACTCCAATAGTCATGGTAGCTATGTAGAGTAATAGCCATATGGGTGGGCTGGCTGCAGTGAAGATCACTTCCTTCTTCCCTTTCCATCAGTGGAGGTAAATTTATGGAAGAAGCAAAAAAGGCAATTTCATTCCCTTTTTGCTCCCCACTGAAGCCTCCCAAACCACATATCTACACAGGTCCTGCAGCCACAGAAATTAACTTTCCCAAGGCTACAAAGCACTTCTAGGGGGAGGAGAACATGGAAAGATCCACAACCATCACCACTTTCCACCAACAGATCACAGGATACACCCCACTAGCACTTAAGCTTTTCTCTGCTTCAGCTTCCACACTGGAACACCTTTTTTGGTGGTAGTGGGGGCAACATGACATCATGCTGCAACTGAGATCCAATTGCTCTTTCTCTATCCTCAATGCACTTCTTCCCAAACCTGCTTTGTTCCAACCTTTTTGGGATGTCCAAGTGCATTGTCATGCCATCTGGACAGGAAAGTCTGCATTTTCAAATGTCCCACTCACATTGGTATCATTTTCCTTCTGTCAGTCTCTCACTACTGCCGTTTTCCCCATTTTATCACCAGATGGTTTTTTGAAGGCTTAAAAAAATCACAGTTACTGTAGCACTATAACAGTATGGCAATTACTAATTTTGTAAATAAGCCATTAGAAAGCCCTCCAATGGTGTGGTAGGGAGAATTACAGGGAAAGTAAACTTACATTAATTAATTCACTCACAATGAATGGCTATTCATGGCTATTAGTTAGAATGGATACTAGTCATGCTGCTTACCTATTCTCTCTAGTATCAGAGAAGCATGCCTATTATTTTGGGTGCGGTGGAACACAGGCAGGATGATGCTGCTGCACTCGTCTTGTTAGTGGCTTCTTAGAGGCACCTGGTTGGCCACTGTGTGAACAGACTGCTGGACTTGATGGGCCTTGGTCTGATCCAGCAAGGCCTTTCTTATGTTCTTATGTTCTTAATGTGGAATAGCCATCCATCTACAAGGATACCCAGTTACCCAGAGCTTGCCTTTGATCTTTATAATATGAAACACAGAGTCAAAAAGATACCCCTCTCCTTTATCTTTTTTTGAATGGGACATAGTGGGAGGCAGGGAAGGGGTCCTCCCTGCACAAGCATGTTTCAAGGAAAGGCCAGCCATATGACTACTGGAAAAGTAGGGAAATGCAGCAGGAATGACGACAAGGGAAAATCTGGAAAACTAATTTCTGAACCAGGGTCACCAAGCAAGCCGCAATCTGTGCAAATGAGGACAGCTACATGCCTATTCCAGAGGATAACTGCTGTAAGGTCAACTTCATTACTGTGTGTAAAGGGCATCAAGATCTTCCAGGGGGATAGAGCTGAACCAGAATCTTAAATCAACAACACACAAGACGATGGCAGTTCACCCAGAAAGAGATTGCACAGGAGAGGGATGTCCAACTCACATACACATTCCGAAACAGAAGAATGGCTTTGGAGGGAGTTCATTATACTTGTTTATCTTCATTTTGTGTGTAACTTATAAACAGCATAATGGCTCTGGCTTTCCTGGATGCCAAAGCCCAAAAACATCCTAATGAAAAATAAATGTATTTACAGGGAGACGTCAAAACACCCAAGACAAGTCAAAGTAACGTGCCTGTATTGGGAATGAGTAGTTTTATTTCATCGCCCTGCTATGGCCTTCAAGCAGATCACGCAGCGCAGAGAGATAAATATTTTAAATAGCGACACTTCAGCAATGCACGGGTGTGCTAGACAAGGAATAATTAGAAAATAAATTACTTTTTTTAAAAAAAAAGCACCGCATTACCACCAAACATTGAATGAATTAGATTACTGACAAAACTCCCATCCCTAGCAGGGTTTCTATCAGCGCTGAGGGGTTCCTACGCAAATCGGAGTGCAGATAAAAATATATTAAAGGAAGGTTGGGTAAACACAAATAAATGCAGCTCCATGAAAGTGCTAGAGATTTTCCCAGCAACTTTCATAAATCTAAAAGATGTAACCGTTTCTCTTGGCTTCACACCAATAGTTTGGTCTAAAAATAGCTTAATCTCCTTGAGAGCAAAAGGAGCAATCAACACAACAGTCACACACATTCAGCACATACATTTTCTGACAGTCACCCACAATCTCTCTCACACACTCATGTATAAACACACACACACAGCTGAACATTTTTTCTGTACTACTTTCTCCTGAGAAGGAAGAGTCTTCACTCTGACATGGCTAACAGTGCCATCCAAAGCAGAGTTACGCCCTAAGCCCATTGGTTAGAAGGATGTAACTCTGCTTAGGATGGGATTGCTGGTGACTGCAGGAGAAAGCCCTGGCCTTCATCCCCCGGTCCACATAAGACAGAGGGGCAGGGACTTTGTCACTCTAGGCCTTGAAGAAACTTAGAAAGGAGTGAGATGTCTCACTCTTTTTGGCACCTTTCCAAAGTCAGCATGAGTTGTGCCCATCTCCCTAACCTAGAGAAAGGCAGAGGAATTACTGAGACTGCATGATAATTCTGAAAAGTCTTGGAAAGTAGATAACTCCCTGAGCTTTTCAGAGGCTCAGCATGAGATCAGTGAGATTTCCTTACCTTTTCCCGAAGGGCTGAGTTAAGAAAGGCTTGGAAAACAGCAAGATCTCTCCTTGCTTCCAAAGTCAGCATGCAGCCTAGGAAAATTTCCCTGCTCTCAGCTCAGAAGAACCCTGACAGAATTTCATTTTAAATGCACTTGCCTCTGGTGAGCACACTAGAGGCATTTATTATTTTGCCTCACAGAGGAACTGAGAGTCACCTTAACTAAAACGGGGGTATTGTTGTGTGGTGTAGTGGTTAAGAGCGGTGATTTGGAGCGGTGGATTTTGATCTGGAGAACCGGGTTTGATTCCCCACTCCACATGAGCGGAGGAGGCTAATCTGGATTTGTTTCCCCACTGCTACACATGAAGCCAGCTGGGTGACCTTGGGCTAGTCACAGTTCTCTTAGAGCTTTCTCGGCACCATCTACCTCACAGGGTGTCTGTTGTGGGGAGGGGAAGGGACGGTGATTGTAAGCTGGTTTGAGTATCCCTTAAGTGGTAGAGAAAGTCGGCATATAAAAACCAACTCTTCTTTTCTTCTTCTTCTTTGTCAGACTGATTAGATGACTCTCAAGTCTTCAAATGAGTCCCCAAGAATGCAGGTATATTTTCTGGCAACTTAATGTTCACATTGCAAACAATCATCTTAACAACCAAGTGTAGGTTTAGTGGACTTGTCCACATGCAAGCCATAACATGTATACCTCAGGGTTTATCAGACTGTTCACCACTTGAAGCCTTCATATGCCAAACCCAGGAGATTGGCAAAAATAGCATGGGGTGGGGTTGGGACACATCACTGCAACCAGTAAGCATGCACATTACTAGATTACCATCACTCCACCTAGGAATTCATATTAAAAGGTTGCTCAAGCATGGATTGCAACATGAGTGATATCAAAACTTCAGGCATACAACTTGTATGTATGACTTGCAGCAATACAGCAGCAACTTGAAGAAAGCTCATATTGAAGTACAAATAGAGTGTATCTACAGTAGCAGCTATGAGAATACATAAAAAATTACTGACAAAGTAATTGCTTTTTGTATAAACGTTCCTTCTTATTAAATAGTTTTACCCAGCATGGAAGTCTCTCTTTTAAAGGGAATAAATTTACAGCATGTCAATTTATTCACAGCCTGTAGATTCAGCATAATGAAATCCTCCTAAGTAAATATCTGATAAAAAGAGCAAATAAGTAGCACTTGAACCCAGAAGTTGTGTTTTCTTGACATGGTGCTCTAATGCAAAACAGCAGGCATCTCTGAGCTGCTGGCACTTGGAGTCAAGTGAACAAAAAAGGGCCAGAGTGGTGGCAAGAGTTACAGCACACCATCTCAACCTGGAACAGAGAATGGAGACAGGATTCTGCACTTCCAGTTGTCCTTACAGTTGCAGTGTTGCATCTTTTTTGAACCCAAGGGAGACTGGCAGCACAAGACAAAAAATTGGGAGTATTCCTGGGAGGGTGGACCCTTCACAGTGTCCTACAAGTAGAACTACGCACAGCATCTTACCCCGTTGCCCTGGTTATGAAAACTGTAGATGCTTTGATCCAATAGGTTGTTATATGATGACTGCAGAATAAAAAAGCATTAGATCTCAGCCACCATTAATATCCAAGGCAGCAAAGCATAGATCAATGATATGCAACCAAAAATCGAATTTCGACACTTTCTGTCAACAGAAAAGAATAGGGTTATCCACTTTGATTCTCACTCTCCCCTGTTCTGGTGTCTCTCTCTCATACTTACCCACACAGGACATTTGACTTTTATTGACTGCTTATATTCTGTGAATTTAATTCTAGGTGAGTCCACCCATGTGCAGAACTTGGTAACAGCTGACAAGTTAGCATGTTGGCCACAGCTACTTTATATTTTTAAATGGCAAATTCCTTTCCTTTATGGATGTGAAAAGAATGATAGGCTAGGCCATGGTCAATGTCAGAAGAAAGAGAAGGGTCCAAATAGAATTTCTTGTTGCCAGGGGCCAGAGCATCAATACCCTGCATAGTTGTGACCCTCCCCCAGAAGAAAAAGAATAAATCGGGGAAATAAATATTTGCAGGTGTTTTTAATCTGCATACTTTACAGAGACCAAGCAATTAAGCAGAATTTGCTACAGGCATTTTTACTTTAGTGCAGTATTTTAACTAAACACAAGCATGCGTCCCTATTTTCTATGAGATATCCATCCTTTCTCCAGCTCCTTATTTCACACAATCTAATAGACCTCTGTAAAGGCTGGCATCCTTCTTTAGTCCCTGATGCCAACCTGGGATGGGAGAAGAGAGGAAGATGGAAAGAGAATCAAGCATAGGCTACCTGTTTTTTTCCTACCTACCATGATGCTGTAGCATGATAGCTCTTTCAAATATATGAGATTCTTCCACAGTGCCTGTACAGCTATCTGTGCCTTTGCTTCATTAGGAGAACTGACAACCCAAATGTTGGCTATTAAACTGACTGATAAAAAGCAACCCAGCCCAAGATGCTCCTATAAATTACAACAGCTTTCATTCTGCAAGTATAGATACATTTCTTGTTTGAGGGAAATCTATGCAACGACCTATGTAGAGTACATTACAATAATTTAGCCTCAGTGTCACCCTGGTGTGGACCCAGGTGACCAGATCAGTTGTGTCAAGGGAGAGGGCCAACTTCCAGCTAGACTGTGTGGGAAGAAAGTACTTTTCACAGCTATGAACTTGTTTCTCCAACAGCAGTGCTGGATCTAGTATAATTCCCTTGGCTCTCAACTGAGTAAGCAAGGATCAGATGAACCCATCAAAAGTGAGAAGCACAATGTCCTTCAAGACCTCTGCCTTTCCAACCAGCATCACTTTGGTCTTGTCCACTAACTTCAGTTTGTTAATTTTCAGTCATTTAACTACAGCAGTCAGTCTCTGGCTCAAGACCTCTACTGCATTACCAGGGGATTTGGATAGAGAAATATAGAGTATAGTGTCATCAACACACTGATGACATCCAATTTCAAAGCTATGAATAATTTTTCCTAAAGGCTTTACACAGAGGTTGAATAAGAATGGGGGATAAGATTCTGTCCTGTGGAATCTCACAAGACAGCTTCCACACTGAAGATAGCGGTCTCCCATGGCAAGCCTTCAAGTCTGACCTATGAGGAACAACTTAAACCAGTTCAAAGAACACCCCATGATGCCTATTTCTCTTCCAAATGTCTCAACAGGAAGTCATAATCTACTGTACCAAAGGCTGCACACAGATCCAGCAGGAGCAACAAAGAAGCATGGCCTTTGTCTACATGCAAATGGAGGCCATCAACCAAAGCCATCAGGGCCATCTTTGTTCCATAGCCTGCCCTGAAACCAGACTGAGCAGGTTCCAGAGCACATGAATTATCCAAGAGGACCTTATGTTCGTATGTTGACCTGGAGCTGGTCTGCTACTGCTCTCTCAATCACATTTCTCCAGAAGGGCAGATTAGAGACTGGTGATAATTGGTCACATCATTTTTCTGTAGAGATTTTTTTTTAGTGGTGGACAAATAACCACTCTTTGAGTGGTTGAAGGAAGGTGCCATGAGTTAGTGACTGATTTATGATGGACATCAAGGGCTCATTAATGTGGTTCTTACATGATTTTAGAAGCCAGGGTGGGCAAGGATCCAGTGCACAAGTGGTAGCCTTCATAGATCCCAGGATCCTGTCAATGTCCATCATGGAAACTGGATTAAAAGGGCCCATAAATGGACCAGTATTAGGCATTTCTTCTGCCTGGCAGCATCCAGAGCAGAGCATGTTTGTGTAATTTTATCAGCAAAAAACGTTGTGACAGTATCACAGCTAGTTGTCTGTGCCTGAGACAAAAGACTCAGATTTAGGAGTCAACAAACATACAGATGTCACAATACTTTACACAACTGGGATGGTTGTGAGATAGCTGATGCAAAGGTAACAGAGAAATAACATTTCTTTGCTACTACCACTTCTACTTCAAAGGATTTCCAGTGGGCACTGTAGCTCAATCTGTCAGATTTAGTACAAGCCTTCCAGCAGGATCTTTCTAGACATCTTCTGGCCTTCTTTAAGTCATCAAGCTCCGCAGTAAGCCTCAGGGTTGGCTTCCTTCCCAAAGGTGGGAGAGGTCAACAAGGAGTAATCTTGTCAATTTTTTCTTTTCTTTTTTTTGCTGTCTAGTCACTTCTGACTTACAACGACCCCTGGTCGTGTTTTCAAGGCAAGAGACATTTGGAGGTGTTATGCCTGTACCTGCCTCCATGTCACAGCCCTGGTATTCCTTGGAGGTCCCCCATCCAAATACTTTCCAGGGTTGACCCTGCTTAGCTTCTGAGATCTGACGAGATCAGGCTAGCCAGGTTATGGCAATTTTGTCAATAGCTTTACATTAACAGTGTGTTTGCTCTATGTAGATGAAACTCTGCCCTTCAGGGGGCAGCCCATAATATAATCACATACTCCTAAAATTAGACAATGCTAAAATAAGCATGTACCAGTCTTCATACAACCAGATGATGTACCACTAACAAGATGGAAAGACATTTTACCAGCTATCTTTGCAGCGAACAACACAAGACTGGACTGACTATCTGCTGGGTAATATTTATCCTGCTTTTGTGTTTGCTGGAGTATCTGTGTGCATGTGTAACGATTGTCACCACAAAGATCGAGACTTCTCAGTATCTCTAATTAATTATTTAAGTGGTTTTCACCCATCTCTGTGACACAGAGCTATCAGCATCTATCATTTCTCCTCCACTTAGTGATTCAAACATTGCTTGCTCTACCTAAATATCCTAACAAGGCCAGCTTCCTTCTAAGTTTCTCTTCAAAGACACAAAGGCTGCATCCATACATCACTGGATATTGTGCTATCTTTGTGCTGTAGCAATCATTTACAACCAGATTTTTCTATATGGATAAAACAAACCAGTTGTAAATTATTGCGATAGTGCAATCACAAGTGCAATCACAAGGCAATATCCAACAATGTGTGGATGCAGCCACAGATACTTCTATTTTTAGTACATTAATATCCTACCTTTCTTTCATCATAGAACTCCAGATGGTGACCATATGACCCTGATTCAAAGCAAATATCATAACAAATTACTTGGCATCCTGATACCATAAATAGAATAATTGTTTATTAGGTAAGAAACAGTAAAGGAAAAGGGACAGGATTACTAAAGAATAGAGTGACTTAATTTATGATTTCCAATGTGTGGATTGCAATAGGATATGATGGCCAAATAAGCAAGCAGAATCAGGAAGACTCTCCAGCCAAGGGATCATGGGAAAGAAAAGAGGGTAAATATTGAAACTGTACTTTATTAATTACCCTGTTTTTAGTTAAAAGGTTAGGGTTAGGATTGCCAGCTCCGGGTTGGGAAACACCTGGAGATTTTGGGGATGGAGCCGGAAGAGTGTGGGGTTTGGGGAGGGGAGGGACTTCAATGGGGTGTAATGCCATATAGTCCACCTTTCAAAGTGGCCATTTTCTCCAGGTGAACTGATCTCTGTTGCCTAGAGATCATTTGCAATAGTGGGAGATCTCCAGCCACCACCTGGAGATTAGCAATCTTAGTTATGGATATTTTTCACAAAATTAGTCCAAATAATTCAGCAATCCAAGAGACACTTAGAAAGTTAGCATTAATGAAGATTCCCATAATAAATTAAATTGGATTGGGGGAGGAGTTTATATCACACCACACAAGATTTGTCCTACCATATATTTATTGCTATTGATTTAAGACCCAAATAATCTCAGATGGCCATAGCAGCTAAATGAAACAGGAATTCAATGGCACTTTACAGAAACTAACAACATTTATTCCAGCATAAGCTTTATTGAGTAAGAGCTCAATTCATCAGATGAAACTGATGAAGTGAATTCTGGTCCATGAAAGATTATGCAGGAATAAATGTTGTTAGTCTCTGTAAAATGCCACTGGGCTCCTTTTTCATTTTGCTGCTATTCCCATCTGAGATTTTTATTCTCTAAATTGCCACTGGACTCCTGTTTAGTTTAGATCCTGTTTGGTAATTTAAACAAATGTCAGAAGAGAGACTATCCAGCAGCTAAGAGTGCTAGGCTGCTGTTTGAGGAGTGTAAGCTTCATTTCCTTCCCCGTGTGTGGTGGGTACTGTGTGATCTTGCACAAATCATCAAGAATGTAAAGAACAAACAGTCCCAATTCAATCCACAATCTAAACCTAATATTAGTTGGTTCCCATGAGCTTATTTTCAAATGACTTCACAATTAAGTATCTCATTTACATTAACTTTATGTGGTGAACTAGTGCTTGAAAACCATTCTTATCCAACCTTTGAACTGTTAAGATTCACCTCACATCTACAAAAAGGAGAGAAATAGCATTCCCCTAGCACTTTCTATATTTGTGTTACAGCCAGCGTGATACAGATACCAAATTGCCAGACCTATAGTGCCATCCTAAGCAGAGTTACACACATCTAAACACATTGATTTCAATGTGACTCTGCTTAGGATGGCAGAGGCTTATGTTCCTATCCCATCTCAACCATGGGCCCATACTGGATCATATCTGACATGTTTCCATCTTTCTGTGTCAGTTCTTTGTTTCTACAACAAGAAACATCCATGATACTTCTGGGGCTCTACCAATGCCTTCCACAGTGCATTTTCTGTCTGCTTGTAACACTTCATAATCTTGATTGCAGGGCTCCACTGATTGCAGATGGTTCCTTTGGACAGGGCACAAGACTGTATGGCCGGTTGGCTCTTCCATCTTTGTGATTTCATGTATAAAAGGTACCAATCTAGATCAAGGATGCTGAGAACAACAAAGCAGATTTGATCGCACCAGCCAAACGTACATTGATCAAACTCCTCACTTATACAAGTTCACCAGATTTCCTCATTGTTGCTGCAATTAATGTGCTGCAATTAATGTTGCAGCACTTAAAGTGCTGATGAACTGTGCAGTAGCTGCTTCTGCTATAAGGTCTTGGATCAGTAGGGTTGCCAACCTCCAGGTACTAGCTGGAGATCTCCTGCTATTACAACTGATCTCCAGCCGACAGAGATCAGTTCACCTGTAGAAAATGGCCGCTTTGGCAATTAGGCTCTATGGCATTGAAGCCCCTCCCCTCCCCAACCCCACCTTCCTCAAGATCCACCCCAAAAACCTCCCGAAGAGGTGGCAAAGAGGGACTGGCAACCCTATGGATTGGTCATGCCTTGTTTAGAGAAGGGTTTTTTTTTTTTTCTTTTCAGAGGAAAACATAGTGTGAAGGTGGGCAATCAGAAGAACTCTAAATCGCAACATGTGTTTGCTTACAGAAGGCTAAGTCTTCCCCTGAAATCTGAGAAAATGTTCAGTTTAACCCTGCTCTGCCTTTTCACATGGTTGTCAATGCAGGTGCCCTGTGCCAGGATCACTGCATTGCAACAAGCCTTTTCAGAAGTTTTAAAGAAAAAGAAGACAAAGAGTTGGTTTTTATATGCCGACTTTCTCCATCACTTAAGCAAGAATCAAACCAGCTTACAATCACTTTCCCTTCCCCTCCCCACAACAGACACCCTGTGAGGTAGGTGAGGCTGAGTGTGTGTGACTAGCCCAAGGTCACCCAGCTGGCTTCATGTGGAGGGGTGAGGAAACCAACCTGGTTCTCCAGATTAGAGTCCACTGCTCCAAACCACCACTCTTAACCACTACACCACACTGGCTCTCAATAAAGATGGGGAAAATAAATATGGGGAAAATGTTTTTACAGACATGGGGGAGGGGGGAGAGAAATATAATATAAATCCCAGAAGTCCCATGTGAGAATGAACACTTGGCATCCATTCACAGACAGTGAATTACTTTATCATAATAAGGCACATAGAGACACTAAATCTCAACATTTAAAATGTTAATTTTTTCTTTTAATAAGATGACTTTTAAGTTGGAGGCAGCCCTGGTTCCAGACAAGGTGGAGGGGAGGCAGCAGCTGCAAAAAGCAGCATGTTATGATGCATATGCATTTGTCCTTTTCCTAGATTTGGACAATGGACATGTTCCTGTTGTTTGAATGCAGATGAATATCAATCATTCAGCTCCTGGGATCAGTACCTACAAGCAGGATGCAAGCTGAACTGGCACATAGTTGCACATCCCTTATCGATACAGAACTACTTACAGAACAAGCACAAAGCCCAAGATAGCGTGTTGGATACTTTCTGCCTCAATGCGAAGCAGGTGGAAATGTGTATACCCATTCAAACCACAGTGTGCTACACAGATCACTGAAGGTACAGCTGGATCCAGTTTCCATTTGTAGTTGTTGATCCAGTAAGGGAATCCCACGTGGAAACTGCCTATGCATATTTATTTCCCTCGCTGGGTCAAAGTGCTAATGGGTTATCTCTTAGGAGTTTCGAGAAGACAACAGTGCTCCAAGGCACTTTGCAAATTATAAAGTGCTGCACAAATGAGTTATGGTGGTAATAAGGTATTTGCTGCCTTGTTTGAAACCACATTTTAAAAATGGATGTGAAATTGAAACACAGCTTGAACTCCTACTAAATGTGCTTACAAAAAAACTGTTACTATGACATTAAGAAAAAAAGAAAACAAGGTGAAGTCTTTCATTCCTTATTAGCAAAATTTTGTCTATATATGGCTACACTAAAACATACTAATTTGGCTAAAGATGTTTTTCTTACATGGTTGAAAAGACTGTTCCATAGGAAACACATCTCTTATCAATATGATATAGTAGCCTTACCCAACATATGCTGCAAACTTGGTAGAAAGGCTAAGATTTGGACCTGCAGATCTAGCTCCTCTTTGTTTCCTCCAACCAAAACCTATAAGTATAGGCTGGTGTGCCCAGGGATGCTTATCCCCTAGTACTGTACCTGCTGTTTGGTTTCATTCACAGGGGCTGTGGGAGGTCCGGGGCTCCCCCCCTTGGCCCCCCCGGCCTTCCCTTCCGTCACCCCTCGCAGGAGAGGGGCTTCCTCGGCCTCAGATTGCTCCGTTGGGGTTTCTGGGCTCTCTTCCCCTCTGGAGTCCGCCAGCGTTCTGAGCTTTCCCTTCAGCCCAGTCGCAGCCTCCTCATTGGCCTCCACCCGCCTCCTATTTAGGGGATCGCGTCTCGGCCAAACCCCGCCCCCGAGCCCATAAGTTCCTGCTCTTTCGGTCCGCCGCGGGAGAAGCCGTGTTCTCCGGCCAGCCCCGCCCTCTCCCAGCTCTGGCCCGACCGCCTCTCAGCTGTTCCCTGGGCGCACCCTGCTCCGGCGATTCTCCGTCTCGCCCATCGCCTCCTCTGCTGTCGCCCCGCCCCGCCTGCCTCTTACCGCCGGCTTCTCCGCCGGGCTGCCTTCCCGAGGGGACGGGAGAGGGACCCGGTAAGCCTGTGGCGCCTCCCCCGAGACTCCTCTCAACCCTGGCGCCGCCGAGCGTCTCTCCGGCGCCCCTGGGCCCGCCGTCTTCCTCCCCGCAGGGGGGCCATGTACCCCCCTCCAAGCCCGCGACCCCTGCCTGAGGCTCTGTCGCGGGACAGGGGCCATAATTTCTGGACCTGCCTTGGCCACCTAATTAACTTTTTTTGCAGGAAAAGGAAGCCATCTTAAATATTACTGACCAACCCTGGTCCAAATGTTTTGGCAGAGATCTTAAAATGTCCTTTGTTTTTTTACAACTGTAGTGAAGGTGAATGGGCACTAGGGCTTTTATTTCTTGCCTGGCTTCAATAAATGTTTCATTCACAGGCACCCAAGGGATTGTCAAACCTGATTTTCTTCCCCAGAATGCTTCCAGACCCTTAAAAAGTCACTGGAGAGTTCCTGTGTGTCAGAATGCAAGAGAAAGTCAACAATATATGGCTATGGAACCAAGCATTGCCAGATGCTGCTCCCTTTACTTCCTGCATAAATATTAATTTAATAATTTTAACCCACCAAACATGTCACACATTAAAAAACAACAGTAACAGCCAAAATATAAATAAGACATAAATAAATCAGACGAACCACTAAAAATCAATAAAGCTTAAAACAGTATAATAAGCTCAAACTGCAAGTCAAAATATAACATGTCCGCCACAATCCCTACATGTCAGTCAAAATAAGGAAGTCTTGATAATGGAAAGAACAAGACTGTTTATAGAGTTCCCTGGAGGGGCAGTATGGGTGCCACCACCAAAAAGACTCTGCCCATTGTAGAAAAGAGCAAGAGTCCAGTAGCACCTTAAAGACTAACAAAAATATTTTCTGGCAGGGTATGAGCTTTCGTGAGCCACAGCTCACTTCTTCAGATACCAATTCAGATACCAATTCACAGCTCAATTCTTCAGAATTATCTGCTCATTGTGTCAGCCAACCTAACATCACACAAGGCAGCCCAGCCTGGCATGAAGAGCATAACCTCATTCTATGGGGTAATTCTTATGCAAGAAGCCAGGAGTTAAATTGTGAATCTCCTATCAATGATATCTCAGCAGACAAAGATAACAGTAGTAGTAATAATAGTAAAAATAAAATCAAACAACATGGTTTTAAAATTAAGAGGAAGGCACATGCAGAATATTGTACAACCAAATGCAGCTACTATGTGTGTGCTTGTTCAATAACATGTGTAGGGTAAAATAATTGATCTGGAAGATGCAGTTCCAGGACTCTAGTCCAATTCTGCTACTTACATCTAGCTGAAGAAAAGATCTGAAATTGTTTTTCAGGGCTTGAATTCACAGATCAGTAAATATGGTTAGCTCTAAGCAGCAAGACATGAAAGCAAGTCATTGTCTGTAATTTTCACAAATGCAGAAATTGACTTCAGTGGACTTAGAAGTGTGTAATTCTGCTTAGGATGGCAAGTTTATCTACATATGTTTGTTTTAGCATAATATGTGTTGGGCTCCAATATGGGCTTACATAGCTCTCTTATGCTTCCCAGTGGAGTCAGCATAGAAATGAAAGCAGAAGTGAGAGTTAACGAGTTACTAAAAGACTTTGGTAACACAAAGCCCACTGAAACTCATCTCAAGACTTGTTCCAACATTGCAATGTCAGTCCTACAAAATATGGTACCGTGAGCATAATAGGGTATCACTGCATGTCACATTTCTGTTAGAATGCCTGATCCAGTGACTTTTCCCTTTGCATCCACCACTTCCTCCAGACCCACATGAGGTTTGGACATAGGTTTGGACATACTCTTTGAGCAAGGCTGTCTAGAATAACTAAGTAGTAGAAAAGAGCAAGAGTCCAGTAGCACCTTAAAGACTAACAAAAATATTTTCTGGCAGGGTATGAGCTTTCGTGAGCCACAGCTCACTTCTTCAGATACTGTAGAATAACTAAATCACCAATAGTTTCAACAAGTACAATGCTGAATCAGTGTGAGACTATTCATGTATTTACTCACCTTTATTTTCATTTCATATTCATAAACATATGATGATTGGCTAACTGTTGCCAAGTTAACAACACACACACACACCATATAAAAGAAAGAACTCCACTGTGAGTACATTTAGGCCATACACAACAGATCCCTACTGACTTCAATGGATTTAGAAGGGTGCAACTCTACTTAGGACTGAATTAGTAATCTTCATCTTACTGTTTGCAATTTATGTGGCCAATTCTAAATTCTACAAATACATATACAATTGGCATTTGTGGCATTTACAACAATTGACTCAAGGTAGCTTATAGTCAATGCTGATGGGAAATGTCCAATTGCCCTTAGAAACCATCCCTTCTATAGTATTAGTAATTACCACATACATAAATTTAAGCCAACTGACAGTCAGGCCATATTTTTTCACCTGGGAGAGTCAGGCCATATTTTTTCACCTGGGAGAGCAGAAGAACCTTTCATTTTCAGAGCAGGTTCCTTGTGCCTGGAAATAGGAACTATGCCAAGAAGAATAGAGACAAATTTCCTACCACACAGGCATTCTGAACCACTGAACTCCAGATCTCTTTCATGTTGAGGGGTTGTAGCTATTCTAGAATTTTAAAGTTCTTGTGTATTTGATTCCTGATCACCGATAAAACTGTGCATTCAGTTCCATAAGAATTTCCATCCCAGGCTACATCAGTCTCCCTGCTGAGTGCAAAGGAAAAAGAACCATATGGAGAGAATAATAAGACAATTAGATTTCCATTAAAGAATAATATATCTGAGTTTTTAAGAAGGCTAGCTGTACTGATGGCACAGTATGTATTAATTTGGCTTTCAGGGGGTTGGAATAAGAGTAAGAACTCTGCTTTTGTTTTAAGAGTACCAAAATAGTACATTCCAAAACAGTTGCATGTCCCGCTATGAATCTTGAAGCAAGGAAGCCATTATACTCTACAGATCTGGCAGTTGCTCCAGGAATGACATTTTTCTGACTTGTACCTTCTTATCTGTACAGTTACAATGATCTCTAATCCAAGCCTAAATATCAGTGTGTAAGGGAAAGATGGAGAGGGAGAAACGGATTTATGCAAAACTAGCTAAGGCAAACACTGATGCTTTGTGGACCAAGAACAAATTTTGAACTGAATGAGGAAAGATCACAAATTTCTCTTAACGTCTGGGGAATATATACTCTATTTCCTTTCCAAGGTTTTTTGCTCCTAAATCACAAATGTGGCATCAAAGTAGATCTGGGATTGCATAAAGGTAAGACAAAGTAGATCTGGGATAGCATAAAGGTAAGACAAATGCTGACTTAAACTTTTATCATTGTCCCAGTAGATCCAATGCAAAATGCTCAACACCTTCATTCACTGGTACCTGGGAATCAGGTATGTATTACTATTAGAAAAAAAGATTATGAAGGTAGAATATTATGCCTCAAATATACTTATAAAGGCTGAATATTTAAAATAAATAAATAATGTATGGAATTTGCTGACGTAAGATATGGTGATGCCCAGGTGCTTGGATGACTTCAAAAGTGACTATACAAATTCATAGAGGCATTGGTTCTTGTAGCTTATCCGGGCTGTGTGACCGTGGTCTTGGTATTTTCTTTCCTGACGTTTCGCCAGCAGCTGTGGCAGGCATCTTCAGAGGAGTAACACTGAAGGACAGTGTCATGGAGGCATATTTGTCGTGATAGTTACATGGGACCTAAATAATCAGGCAGTATAACTCCAGATACCCTGACCTGGATGGCCCAGGCTAGCCTAATCTCATCAGATCTCTAGAAGCTAAGCAGGGTCAGTCCTGGTTAGTATTTGGATGGGAGACCACCAAGGAAGTCCAGGGTTACTATACAGAGAAAGGCACTGGCAAACCACCTCTGTTAGTCTCTTGCCTTGAAAACCCCATAAGGGGTCGCCATAAGTCGGCTGTGACTTGACGGCACTTTACACACACACACACACACACACACACACACACACACACACACACATATATATATATATATATATATATATATATATATATATATATATATATATATATAAAAATAAAAAACCTCTAGATAGTGTTTGTTGGGGGATAAATATTTTAGTTTTCATACTAGGAACAAGTCTCATGTTGCAATAAACAAGACTTTCAGACCCCTTCCTTGCCATACTTCGGTGGTCCATTTCTTCATTAGCATTGTGGTTGAGATTCCAGCAAAAAACAAACAGACTTCCTCTCCATCAGACAAGCATACTTAAGCTGGCATCAGCACAAGGCAAACAGCAACTCCATCCTCCTCTCTCTTGGCAAGTGTCAGGATCTTCATTCCTGACTAGAGGGGCAAACACATCACATTACAAACCTTTCCATGCAGATATTTCTTATATATTATGCATACACATTAGCCTCATTATGCAAACGAACTAAACACTGGAACATATGCTCTCCTGACATTTTCTAGGATGGATGGCTTTGCAGATCTAAGTGGAGAGAAAGTGCAAAGAGGAAGAGGGCGAGAATCTTCCACAGCTTCTTCTACACACTTGCACAAGGATTACTTTCTCCTTCTAATCAAGCTACTACAAAAAAAGAGAACTTTCTGAATCTGCACCTGTGACAGAAGACCTGCTTTGCAGTCCATGTCTGGAGACAGAAATTAAAAAACAACTGGGCCAGATCATATTTCTCTGAAATCAGATACAGTGGGCTCTTGTCAAAGTAATGAAGCCAGGCCTACAGGGTCAACAACGAGATACCCATCATTGGCTAGCATAGCGTGAGAGAAGAACACTGTAACTAAAAATTATTACATCTAGAATTAAGTTACATCCACTGCAGGGCCAGGATGGAGCAGAGTTCCATTAGAGAGATCAAGAATTGCTCAAAGCAGTATGTAAATGCAAGGTTACCATGCTCAGTGTTTCTTTGCCCCACCCCTACACACACATATAAAGTGCAGCCAATGAAACAGAATGTGTGACATCATGCTGCCCAGGGACATCATATTGTCCACTTCAACTTTTAGTAGATGATTCAGGGAAACAGCAGTAACACATCTGTGGAACACATGCAGAACAATGCTGCTGCAGTTGTCTTGTTTGTGGGCTTCCTAGAGGCACCTGGTTGGCCACTGTGTCAACAGTCTGCTGGACTTGATGGGCCTTGGTCTGATCCAGCATGGCTTTTCTTATGTTCTTAAGGTAATGTGTAATTTGGTCCTCAGATGAAGAAGGGAAAGGAAGAAAATGGCAGGTGGAACTAAAAAAAAAAACAGGTATAGAATGAGAGGCTCAGTGTCACACTATATAACATGTATTTATTTGCTTGATTTTTATCCCCATTTTCCTCCAAGGAGCTGAGTGCAGCATACTTCATCCACCTCTCATTTCACTCACAAAGTGAGTTTGTTTATGGTGAGAGTGTGTGTAACTAGTTTAAGGCAAAACTTTATGGCACAGTGGGGTTTGATGTTGGGTGTCCCAGTCTACTAGCCTAGACTGCCTCTCAAAAAGCAGATAGACAACCAGCAGAGCCACAAAGCAAAGCAGCTTTTCCTGTACGGTTTCATTTTTGGTTGAAGGTGAGCAGTTAAATGTCTGAATGTCTACCCTTTTTCACAGCATGA
Organism: Euleptes europaea; assembly: GCF_029931775.1. Taxonomy (NCBI): domain Eukaryota; kingdom Metazoa; phylum Chordata; class Lepidosauria; order Squamata; family Sphaerodactylidae; genus Euleptes; species Euleptes europaea. The sequence goes on along the minus strand of NC_079312.1, from coordinate 74,304,158 downwards.
TAATTTTCAGTCTGAAGGGTTTTTAAAAAAATGTATACAGAAAACATTCGAACATGCAGCCCCTGCCACCTGCAGACTAAAGTGATACAGTCATGGAAAAGAAGAAGTGTTGGTTTTATATGCCAACTTTCTCTACCACTTAAGGAAGAATCAAACCAGCTTAGAATCACCTTCCCCTCCCCACAACAGTCACCCTGTGAGGTGGGTAGGCTAGTCACAGCTAGAGCTGTGACTGCACCAAGGTCACCCAGCTGGCTTCATGTGTAGGAGTGGGGAAACCAACCCAGTTCACCAGATTAGTGTCCACCACTCATGTAGAGGAGTGGGGGATCAAACCCAGTTCTCCGGATTAGAGTCCACCGCTCCAAACCACCACTCTTAACCACTACACCACGCTGGGTTTATCACATGGTCCTACTGATTGTGGCAATTGGCTCACAGAAGCAGTGCATGAAATATTTGAAGTCAAAGAGGTGAGGCTTCTTGTGCCTCAAAACTATGATTTGATGGTGTTAGCTGGAGCTGTCTGGGGCTATTTCTGCAATTGCTTCAGACACAAGCAATGCAGTCGTCTAGGAGCTGGTATACTCTGCTATTTGACAGCACTGATAACAGAAGAACACACAAGACAAGGACAAGGGCAAAGACTGTCACCTCAATCTGCATAAATCAAACAGCCAGCAACTCCCCCTGTCAATCTATTCAAAGCTCCATTGTATTATACAGTTTGAACACTGTACTAGCCCCATGTCCACCTATTCAAATGGAAAATAACATTATTGGAGTTGCCATTTCATCAACTGTTAACACTCCCTTAGAAGCTCTAGAACTAGGAATCAGGGTCACAAAGAGGTAAAGCAGCATCTGACTCCAGATAAAGTTGCCTACTACACAAATATCACAGTTACTGCATTGAATTATCATCACTGAAAAACAAGGTATCTGTCTCCAGCTTCAAAAGCAGCTTTATCATGTGAAAAAAATATGTTCCTTCTTTTTTTTATCAATATTCTTACAGGAGCGTCGGTGACATTGCACTGATGCTCTTGACTTTCAGCTCCATGCTGCCAAGCATTAATCTTCATGCCGTGACAAAATATACAGAAACCTGCTTCACCACAGTTTTCACACGCACACCTTAATTTAAAAATTCACTTCCAAAAATGTTTCTAAAGATAACTAAAGAGTGACAGGGAGGTTAGTTAACTAAAATAAAGTAAATCCATATGGCCAATCCCTGCATTCTTGTCAGGGCAAGAGCTCTCAGCAGTTCCTGTAGCTGGGACCTAAGGGACATTAAGTGGGTAATTCAACAAGTGTACCATCATTCTGCTCTGGCCAAGAAGGAAGGAAGGCTGATCAGCCATGCAAGAAAGGAAGCCTCGACCCCAATTTACCACAGCTGTTTAGATAATAGCCTTCAACCCCTATAAAAACTTTCAGCTAAAGCTTGTTCAGGCCCTGACCTGGATGGCCCAGGCTAGCCTGATCTCATCAGATCTCAGAAGCTAAGCAGGGTCAGCCCTGGTTAGTATTTGGATAGGAGACCACCAAGGAATACCAGGGTTGCTGTGCAGAGGAAGGCACTGGCAAACTACCTCTGTTAGTCTCTTGCCATGAAAACCCCAAAAAGGGGTCACCATAAGTCAGCTGCGACTTGACAACACTTTATACACACACACAAAGCTTGTTCAAAGGCCTTTGGCTAAGCAACAAGAGGGGGCTACATAGACTACTTCTACCCTTTCTTGCTGCTACTTGACAGGAACAGATGGAAAGAGGCCATCCCTCTAGCACAGTGATGGTGAACCTTTTAGAGACCGAGTGCCCAAACTGCAACCCAAAACCCACTTATTCATCGTAAAGTGCCAACACGGCAATTTAACCTGAATACTGAGGTTTTAGTTTAGAAAAAACAACTCATACGTTAACATCTTATGCTCACAAGCATAAGATGATCCAAACAAAGTAAGGAAAGCAATCCCAAGTGCTTTCATTGACTTAAAATTATTTGGCAGAGAATTCCACACATTAAGGATTTCATTTTCAGAACTAACTGTGCTATCCTTTGTCATCCATAAAATTAAATCATGGCAATGACTGACGAACACCATTTTCCCCATCTGCATTCTCAAAACTCTGCAGGGGGGCTTATTGTTGAGTTGTGCATCTGGACAATGTGCATCTCAGAGGCAAGTCCAAGGCTAAACCTTCCTTTCACAAATAGACAACAACCCCCCCATGCAGTTTTGAGAATCTGGATGGGGGAAATGTGCATCTCAGTGGCAAGTCCAAGGCTAAACCTTCCTTTCACAAATGGACAACAAACCCCCCCCCCCATGCAGTTTTGAGAATCTGGATGGGGGAAATGTGCATCTCAGTGGCAAGTCCAAGGCTATATCTTCCTTTCACAAATAGTCAACAAACCCCCCCCCATGCAGTTTTGAGAATCTGGATGGGGGAAATGTGCATCTCAGTGGCAAGTCCAAGGCTAAACTTCCCATTCACAAATAGACAACAACCCCCCCCCCATGCAGTTTTGAGAATCTGGATGGGGGAAATGTGCATCTCAGTGGCAAGTCCAAGCGAAAGAGCCACCCGCCGCCAGCCTCCCGCAAGCCTCCCGCTGCTCCGCTCCGCCTCAGCAGCAGCGCCGTTGCCCCACCCAGGCGCCGCTCTGGACCCGCCGCCGCCACCGGCCGCTCATGCTCGGCCCCGAGGGCTGACCTGCCGGCCGCACCGCTACACCCACCGAGTCGCCCCCGCGACAAAGTTGGCTGCGGCGCGGCGGAAACGTGTGCCAAGGCCGCGAGGAGGGACGGAGGAGGGGGACGGGCAGCCAAGGGGGCGGAGGAGGGGGCAGGGGCGACTTGGCGGGTGGCAGGGCAGCCCTCGGGGCCGAGCATGAGCAGGCGGCGGCGGGTCTGGAGCGGCGCCTGGGTGGGGCGGCGGCGCTGCTGCTGCTGCTAAGGCGGAGCAGGGTGGCGGGAGGCAGATGGTGTCAAGGCCGCGAGGAGGGGGCAGGGGATGCGTGCCATAGGTTTGCCAACACGGCTCTAGCAGCAACTAGAAGCAATAATTGCTCTGAAATTTGGATTTTCTGTCACTCCACAGAACTCAGTGACATTGCTTAGTAAGTACTACAGACAATACCTCCTCTTCCAGCCCTGCTATTATACCTCTCTAATAATATCCAATACCATCCTCAGATAAGCCCTGTGTAAATGTGCTCTTTAAAAACTGGGGACTGAAAGGCTGGGGTATATCTCCACATTGGACAGAACTCTGAACTTAAAACAGCAGGTGGAACTGTAGGTCAGGATAGAGTCAGGAAAGCTCATGCAGTTTATGAACCCGCAGCCAATGCATCTAGTCATTTCTATAGGCAGGCAAATTAATAAAGAGCAGACCTTTGTGGCAAGGTGACATGCCAGACTGTCAGCATAAAGTAATTAGCCAAGACTCAGAGATCACAATAGAGAATGAGAGTAGTGATACAGTTTACCTTTGTGAAAAGCCACTTGAGAAAAATGTAATGTCAAATTAGTTAGAGAGGCATCCCAGCCAGATCACTCCACTATCTCAGATTTACCACAAGAGCCTCCTGACCTAAGGGGAAAAGTGGACAGACCACCAACAGAAGGCCTCGTTTTGAACGCAGATAAGACCCTTGCCCTTTAGAAGAACTTGAAAAGTCCTGGCTAGTAACTGTTTTTCCCTGCCGGCTCAATGAGGTTTCCTTTGAGCTGCAGTGGCACCTGTTGAGGAGGATCAAATGTTGCTCAGCTGCAGGCTAGCCTGCTGTTGAGCACTGCCAAAAAGCTGTGCGCCACTCCCAACCAATGGCACAAGCTTTCAGACCATCTGGACCTTTTTATGGACTGGGTGTTTTCTTCATCACAGCTAAGAGAGGATGCCAGCATTGCCCATTACTTAGCTAACCATCACTGGATGATCAGGATACACAGCTGAGCTAAATACGCGCCATCTAGGCTCTTTGTCTCAAAATGGCCAGGGAAGAAATGTAAAATAAATCAAGGCTCCTACACTATAAAGTAGAATGTCAGATATGTACTAACTGCTAACACTGAAAGAGTATGATGTCTACGCAGTTGCTACAATTTCATTTTCCTGGTGTCTCCTTACAATCCCCTTCTCCTTTCTGGCAGATTTCTTATTAACAGACTGGCCTTTAGAATAAAACGATCTTACAAAATGAAGTGAAAACTAACTTCCTGCTCCACTCAGAAAATAATTAGAGTAACCCAGGCTACTTTGCCAAATGTCTAAAGACTTTCAGCAAAATAAGCCAGTCTCTGAACTAGGCCCCTACCTCTGAATAAGTTAAGGCAAAGAAGGTAATGGGGAGGGCGTGAAGAGGATCCAGTTAGGGTCACAGATCAGACCTGGACTCAGGAAAGGGAGGTCCAATCCCAACTGGACCCAAGGAGGAGGGTGTACCTCTGCATCATTATTTTGACATTGATGTCCTCCCTGTCATAGGGTGGCCCACTTGGCATTAACCAGAGCCCAGGACTTCTCCATCATAGCCCCAACTCTGTGGAACTGACTCCTTGAAGAGTTTTCCCTGCCACATCTATGCACGTACAGATGTCACTGCTACATTTCTGTTAGTTTTTAACACTCTAATTTTTTTTTTAATTTCTCAGGTTTTTCTTCACAGGTGGAGCCATAATCTGGAATAATATATATGACAAGTGGGGTCCCACAAGAATCCATGTGGAATCACATCCCCTGCCAGATGGTCCTCCCACCCATGCTATCCCTACTTCCCCTTCTTCCTCCCCCTCACAGGTTCTGCCATTTCCTTCACTCCCACCTATATTCCAGACACCCCCTTCTCTATCATTCCCCCATTTTATTCTTTCCTTTGCTTCCCCTCACACCTTCTCTCCTCCCTCCATTTTCTCCCTTGCTCCATTTTTATTCCCCCTCCTATTCTAGTTGTGCCCCCCCAATCTTCCTTCTTGTTTACCTGCCTTCCCACTCCTTTCCCCCTTAACTTACCTTCAAAATGAAAGTGCAATGGCTTTTTGGGATTAACTATGCAATAGTAGACAACGTTGGCGCCCCGTGGCGCTGAGTGTTAAGCTGCAGTACTGCAGTCAAAAGCTCTGCTCACGACCTGAGTTCGATCCCAACGGAAGTTGGTTTCAGGTAGCTGGCTCAAGGTTCACTCAGCCTTCATCCTTCTGAGGTTGGTCAAATGAGTACCCAGCTTGCTGGGGGTAAAGGGAAGATGACTGGGGAAGGCACTGGCAAACCACCCTGTAAACAAAGTCTGCCTAGTAAACCTCAGGATGTGACGTCACCCCATGGGTCAGGAATGACCCGGTGCTTGCACAGGGGACCTTTACCTTTTAGTAGACAACGTTAGGGATGTTGTCTGCAGTTGCCTAGGCAATCCAAAATGGCTGCCAAGATGTTGTGAGGTAATCTTGCATGATCTCAACATTTTAAACCTTTTAAGGAAAGTATCCCATCTTTTTTTTAAAAAGGATGGTTTTCTGTAATCTGAGATTTCTCCAAGATTTATAGAAACATCTCCCCTTTTTGTGCTTCACCCTATTGTGCTGCACCAGCACATAAGCGCTTAGACTGAGTGTGTAACCAAAGATATATTAGCAAAACATGACATCACTTAAGTATAGCAAATGTTTTGGTCCGGAATTTTTTTTAAAAAACATAAATATATATTATGTAGTTTGAGACTGTTTAACACATTTGCCAGACAAGAGGGTTTGCCCCAACTGTTGTGATTTGTGCCCTTTGTCAGACATTTCATAATCTATTGGCCAAGGAACACAAGCACTTCTAAATAAATGAGACACTTCTGTTTTCTTGTAGATTTCATTTTCACAGAATCATTTCCATTTGCTCCATGTTTTTAACATCTTTCTTGCAATCATTATAGAAGGAGACTTGTTTTTTTTTTTGAAGAAGAAAAAGTAGATGAGTGGTTGTTGTCAATAAGATGCATATAGTTGAAAAATGCTCCTATATGCCAGTATAATTTATGATTCCTGGAAGCAGGAACAAGTCCTAAGTATTCAACATTTCCTATTTCTGGAAAGGGCTGAAGTGTTAAAAAATCATTCTTTGCTTAAGCATCATACAAGCCGTCAAGAGCAAATACTCAGCACCGTTACCATTTCAGATGCCATATTTCTGACAATGTACTTCATGAACCATGCAGCAGAGCAGTTATCAGATTTTAGGCAATAACCAAAGCATAGAACCATGTATAAACACAGCAACCAAGGAGAGAAAAATTAAGGAACAAAACTAAAAATAGTTAGGAAAGCCGTATTATTATTATTTACTCAAGTGTCACCAGCTTATAGTTAACTCTGCATTAAATGAGGAAAGAGACATATTGAGGACAGCTCTGCCTCTCAGACTTTGTATATATGTTTGTCGGTTTGTCTCTCGATCTTTGTCTTCATCTCTCCCTCATACATAACACAGAGAAAAAGAAGCCATGAGAAATACAAACTGAATTCAAACAAAACTTGCAGATGATGGTGTGTGACAGATTTGTAAGTTTGAGGCCTTTATCTCCTTTGACATCCATAGCGCTATTTTTAATCACCAAGACAGAGGACTGAGTCACAACATTAAGAAAGGACAGTGTGAGTCCCGGAGTGCCCAAGCAGGCATCATGCTCTGACTTAGCTAAGTGTCATGTAGAAGCACGGAAAAAGAGGTTCCTATTAAGGCTTTGCTTCGGGGGTATTATTAGTATTCAGATTTCTAAAACCATTACTTCTATTTCTCTCAGTTTCTATTTGTGTTAGCAAGCCTCCAAGCTAAGCATCAGGACCAAGATCAGAGAGCAATTGTGCTGCTCACCCTGTCAGACTAGTTAAAGCCAACCCCTCTGTGCTAGGCTCAACAGAGTCCTGTGCTTGGCTTATTACCAGCATCTCAGCACAGCAGCATACAGAGATTGCAATACAGATTCCCATAACCTGATTGAATCTGAGAAGTATGTATACCTAAAAGATATGAACTGGTCTTAGAAAAGCCTAGTTAGAGTAGGGGAAGGAGCTCCAATATTTGTAAATTTAATATAGCAGAAACGGTCAGTCATGGAAACACCACCAATGAAAGAAGACCACTATGTAGGAACTTGAAGGACCTGAAGCCTATCCTAAGCGACCATTCAGCTTATCTTCCATCCATGCAAAGTTGTAGTTTGAAGGGTAGCATATAAGAGTTCTGGAGTCCCCAAAAAACACATATGAATATTACTAAAATAACATAATCATGAAAAATTATACATGGAAATATTAAGACAGCTTTAGTTTTTGCAAACTCTGCCTTTTGTCATGGTTGAAAAGAAATGCCCTGATAAAAATGAACTGTTTTCCTAGAATACTATTATAGCTATCATTTACCGTATGAGTTCATAAATTAATATATGGCAGAATATGTTTCAGAATTTTATGTCAACAAATAAACTGCCAATGATATCAGTAAAATCATCATATAAAAACAGGCATGATGGAGGGGTGGGGCTTCCAGATATAAAATCTTATTACTGAACATATAAATTTACTGTAATGATAGACTAGAGTAAACTAGATAAAACAATCAAGGCAAAATAACAAGAGTTTATTATTTCTTAGCAGATGCTATATGATTTAAAAGTAAAATGATACAACTGAAAAGTGAACAGTTGCAATCCATAAGTAGAGCATTATCAATATGGAAAAAGTTTAAGAAGCAGTTTAGGCCTGGTTCTTCCACTTTAACATATGTATATTATTTTGAAGAATTTTTTATTATAAAGATTAGGAAATACTAGAGATTGGTATAAGTGTAATTTCCTATTTCAGTGCTTCAAACTGAGGGATACAGTGAATTCTTTGCTAAAGAAATGCCATACAGATTTGTATTCCCACTTCCACTGCAGACCAGCAACTCTCCCTCCATGCTGTTCCTAGGACAGGTTGTCTCCCCCTCACCCACAAGCAGCATTTCAAGAATTTTGGACTATATTGGGAGGGTGGAGGCAAAGAAGTTGCATTTCACTCATGGAAATGTGCCAATAGCATACAATTATGAAGTAATAGCACATCCAGACGGGGGAGGGAACAGCTCACGAAGTCTCTTAAGGTTAAATATCAACTATACTAGCCTATCTTGTTTGAGTTTGCCTCAACTATCAAAACCACCCTCAACTAGGCTTGCCAGGCCCCGCTGCTCCAACAGCGGGAACTTCGCGGGGCTGTGGCCTTAGCGCGTGATGCGCCTATGCCACTTCCGGTTTAACCCGGAAGTGACGGGGACGCTCTAGCAATCCCGGCCCAAACTCTATGGTTTCCATAGAGTTTTGGCCGGGATTGCTAGCGCGTCCGTGTCACTTTCGGGTTTACCCAAAAGTGACGCGTGCAGCAGCCCAGTGGATGGGTGGTAGTTTACCTGCCACCATCGGGCAATTGGCAACCCTACCCTCAACAAGGGAATGTTTTATACAAGGCTGGGAACCCCATAATGTTTGGTAGTGCCTGAAACTGCTTCTTTGCCTGCCTTAAAGTTGCTGTGTGAGGTACACAAATGCTGGAATGGGCAAATGGATCTTCTCCAACTGTCTTGGTGACCATGACAAAACATACAGAAGGTGATGATCTACCAGATATGCATGACACAAATCTCTTAATTGCTTTGTAGATCAAATACAACCTGATTGCAATAGGAAAGCAAATTCAGAATTACCACTAGATTGTGAACCTGTACAATCAAAAAGAGCCAGCCAGCCACAATAATAATTGCTCTCTATTTCCATGGATGTAGGCAGCTTTAGCCAGAAGTACTGTCTCTCAAGGGAGGAAAATAGAAGGCAAAAAAGAGAGAAAACTTACCCCTTTCAGCTGCTGAACTCCCCCAAATATCCTCATCACTCCATCAATCTCTTGCTCCAGCCTTCTGGCCCAATACTGCATCCTGCAACAGAGGGAGTGAAGGGCACAAAACGAGTCAGATAAGGAAATGCATGAAGAGAGACAGTTACAAATTAATGCCCAGAGCTTAGCTTGTGCACACTCCTTCTAATGCTCCAGCTGAAGGCAGAATACTAAGCATGCCTGACTTCTAAGAGATACTGCTATGATGATAAGCTTATCAGATGACCAACTTCTTATATTTTAAATTTACACAAACAAGAAACATTAAAGTGAAAATAGAAAATGCAAAGTGTTGACTTTCTCCTGCACTAAGAAAAACTTATCACAGAACTGGAGGGATTGTTCAAGATTTGTTCAAGATTTTCTATTCCTTGGCTCCATCGTCAACCAAAAGGGAGACTGCAACCAAGAAATCAGAAGGAAATTGAGACTAAAACTTCAATCCAGAAAAGGGGGGGGAAGCTCCATAGGAGCTGACGTGACTTTGCGCCAGTGTAAATGCCCATTTAACCCATGATAAGGGGCACTTACGCTATCATGGGTGGCATCCATGCCAGCGTCAGGATGCCATGCTGCGGCTCATGGCTCAGGTGCAGGAGCTGCCTCTTGGCAGCATTCCAGTGTAACAAGTGCCCGCACCAGCATCCTGGGAGGCATTCCTAGAGCTTCCTGAGGGCAGAGCTTCCTAACTCCTTTCACCCTGGGAATGCTTCTTAACTCCTTTCACCCCGGGAATGCCCACAGTGGTACAGCTACGACATCTTTTTTGGAGTTGTACTCCCATTGAAGTCTATGGGGGTATTTTCCTTTAAAAAAATTTTTTTACAGTAGTTAATACCCCCCTTAGGAATGGGTACCCAAAGTACAGCCATGAAGGAGCTAGAAAAATTTCTTAAGTGTAATGAAGGATGGGTTGCTGGTGACCAAGATCAAGATAATTAATGCCATAGTATTTTCCATTATTATATATGAGTGTGAAAGTTGAACAGTGAAGAAAGCTGACAGGAAGAAAGTAGACTCTTTTGAAATGTATTGTTGGAGGAGAGTTTTATGGATTCTGTGGACCGCCAAAAAGACAAATAAGTAGGTTCTAGATCAAATCTAGATCACACTGAGGCTATCATACTTTGGCCACATTATGAGAAGACAAGAGTCACTGGAAAATAATGCTAAGAAAAATTGAAGGCAGCAGGAAAAGAGGAAGACTCAACAGGAGATGGATTGACACTATAAGAAATCCACAGACCTCAGTTTGCAAAACCTGAGCAAGGCCATTAATGATAGCACATTTTGGAGGTCATTGATTCATAAGATTTCCATAAGTCAGAAACACACACAAATGTAAACAGCATATATATTTCAGATATGTCTTCTAAGAGCAGGCTAGGCCCCTCCCAAGCAATCATGTGTATAATGAAACAACATTATAACAGCTTGTTACCATGGTCTACTAGTTCATTTGAAGTTTCATCTTTCATTTTGCCCATTTTTTGTTCCTTTGGAGATGTCTTAATCTCTGGATCATATCTACATAAATGTAAGCAGGCTAAGCGAACTGCTGCCTGCAAATATACTGCAGCTGCTGAAGTATAGATATAACTGTTGGTAGGGGATGTTGTTCAGTACTCCCTGTCATGAAAATGGAGGTATTAACAAAAATGTTACAGGGTATGTGGAGGAAAGTTTCCCCATATCTGGAGCATACATGAATATGTGTGTGCACAAACATACACATAAATACTCATCATATTACTCTGAATTGAGGAAGAAAGACAAAAGAGGTCCTTTAGGAAGGAACTTCATAACCTAAAATTTTGAACTGAAACTACTTTGGTAAACTCAATCTTTGCCGGAAAAAAGACACAAGAAGTATGGTCCTGGTGAACTCTTGGATCTCTCAGAGATTTATAATATTGTTGGTCATAGTTAGGGTTGCCAGGTCCAGGTTGGAAAATACCTGGAGATTTTGGGAGTGGAGCCTGAGGAGGGTGGGGTTTGGGAACAGGAGGGATTAAATGGGGCATAATGTCATAAAGTCCACCTTCCAAAGCCACCATTTCACCAGGCGAACTGATTGCTGTCGCCTGGAGATCAGTTGTAACAGCGGGGGATCTCCAGCCATCACCTGGAGTATTGTCTGGCTGGTGCCGTATCAATAAACATTTACATTTACACCACCTGGAGTAGGGTTGCCAAGTTGCTTAGATTGGCAGGCAATTGTCCGCCAATCTCAGAAGCGGGGATAGTTTGCACGCGTGGCCGCATCCACATGATCGCATCACTTCCGGTTTACACCTGGAAGCGCCGCATCACAACAGGCCTTTTACCACTCAAAGGTTAAAAGCCCGTTGCAATGGGGCACTTCCAGGTGTAAACCAGAAGTAATGCGATCACATCGGCGCAGCCACACACACACACAATCCCTGCCTCAGCTCCACCCCAAAAACCTCCCAACGGAGGAAAGCGGGGACCTGCCAACCCTAACCTAGTCATAGTATTCTTCTGGACCAGCAGACTGAAGAGCCAGACTATTCTAAATGGGGTCACATGCTTCCTAAAGAAGCAGAACTGCATTTTGAGGGTGTTATTAGATCTAAGTGCAGATAGAAGCAAAAGTGTCTTCTACAGTACACAACACCATTCACCAGCTTTGCTTGATATGCCAACAACAGACTTTGAAAAGCAAGATTTAGCCAGGGCTATCCATGCTCTCATCACATCCTCACTTAAAGTCCCACTTAGAGCACATTGTGTTAATCTAACTGCAATGTGCTGTAAGTGGGATTGCCTTTGAAAACAGCCAAGAAGCTTTAGTTAATGCAAACTGTAGCAGCCAGATTGCTGACTAGCATTAATTACAGAGGTTATATTATGCCAGTCTTATACCAACAGCACTGGATTGCTATTCACTCCTGAGCCCACTCCTGATTAGTACCCTTCAATTCGCTAAACATCTTTGGAGCAGGATTTCTAAAGGACCATCTACTCTTATATACACCAACCCATAACATTAGTTCCATCTGTGGCCCTGCTCTGTCTTCTTCCATTACTGGGGGTGAGAAGACCAATGACATGAAAATTTCCCTTTTACATTGAGCCACACCGATTCTGGATTGCTATCCCCATATCAGCTCACCTCGTAGCTTGTTAAAATTTCAACATTAAATCAAGACTTTTAAAATTAACATGTATGCTGCCTCTCTAGAAGCATTCGTAGAGTTGCCAGCTCTGGGTTGGCAAATACCTGGAGATTTTGGGGATGAAGCCTGAGGAAGGTGGGGTTTGGGGAGGGGAGGGACTTCAATGCCATAGAATCCAATTGCCAAAGCGGCCATTTTCTCCAGGTGAAGTGATCTCTATCGGCTGGAGATCAGTTGTAATAGCAGGAGATCTCCAGCTACTACCTGGTGGTTGGCAACTCTATGTATTTGAGGTGGCTCACAACAAAAACCCAGGCATTTTGAGTTAGTGTTTTCTTTTTACTAGTTGATTTTTAGATGTTTACTTATGTTTTAATTATATGTGTTACCCTGGGTTTTGTAAACTACCTGTAGGCTCTGCAATGGATGAAAAGTGAGGGATATACATTTTAAAAACAAATAAAATGCACATTAATCAAAAATTTCATCAAAAAGTATTTTACAAGCAACATAAAGACAACCTTTTTGCCATTTAGTACACAAGAGGAAAGAAGGCTATAGGTACATAAGAAGGAATACACCAATGCAACATCTCTCCAAGACGTGGGAAAGCAAGACCTCACAAACAGTTGCACTAAACAGAGACAAACATATTTTGGAATGCCTGAAGCAGGCTTGAACAGCTGGTACTTTCCACTGAGATCCATCTACCTGTAGAACTTATGTACACATTAACTTCTGTTTACCCCTTTCTCCTCTAGGCATGCAGTCTGCCACCTCTGGTCAGGTCAATGGTTCATTTATTCCAATATCCATTCATCCTTGAAAAATCCCCTCTAAAGTGCACTATACACAATATTTCATGGTATTTTAATAAAATGGGAGACATCATACCCACCCCCTGGCAAGTTTGAGGATTAGGATTTTTCCATTTTATCAATTACTGGGACCATATCTTTAAATAACCCCGTCTGAAGTTAAATTTCTACTTACACTCATTTTGAAAAATAACTCATAACTTGTTGGAGGGAGTTAATCCAAACCCCGGTACCACAAGCAATATGTGTAGGTCCTTAAAGTTGATCTCAGTGAGTTATATAATAACTACAAGGAGAGAATGGAAAGGTTAATCCCACCACAAAGAAATTTGATCATGAAATGAGAGAAGGAAACTTGTGAAACAGTGTAATGGCAACAGATCTGACAAAGATTTACCGTATTTTTCGCTCCATTAGACGCACCTGACCATAAGACCACCCCCCCCCCCAGCTGGCCGTCAGGGCGGGGAAAGCCGGCTTGCGCTGGAACGATGCGAGCCGGCTCTGTGCGCCCTGCCTGCCTCCCAGCTGGGATACTGGAAACAGTTGTTTGGTTTGCGAATTACTGCACCATGAGGAATTGAGTGCCAACAAGAATGTATTTCTGTATCATTTAGAAGACTGGCCAGAAACTTTCAAAGGACGTCTAATTGACCTATGATCTGATATTATCACTTTACTTATCAGTAGTAACACTATGGAAAAGGGAAGAGGACAGAATAAATATATATGTCATTATGTATATGGGGCTTTCACTTGGAAGCAACTCTGTATGGGAAACTTCAAGTGATAAAACATGATATTCATTGCCTTTGGGGGGTATTATGGCATGCCTCGGGTGGTGTTACAGGGCTGAAGGAGCAATCATTCCTGAAAAAGTCTTGCCACTCTTGTAACATTTCAATTATAAATAATACATTAGGAAACTAGCCAAGCCACATGCCCTGCAGCATCCTTTGTTCAGCAAGCCCAGGGGTTGGGCCTCCGTTTAGGGAGAGGTGGGGTGTGCACCCTGAGCCGTCTCTCTAGCCTCACACCAGTCTTTTTTGCTGCAAAGGCATGGCCTGGCCCTTGGCTCACCCTGGAATGGCCTTGTAAAGGATTGTCGGGGGGTGGGCTGATCCTGGACTTCCTCAATGCCATCTCTTCAAGGACAGGCCCACAGCAATTGAAAGGCATCTGGGCCAATGGCCTCCCTGGCTGGGTGCTCCCTTTTCTTGCTCCATCATCCCCTGAGGTTTTAAGAGGCTGCTCTGTTGGCCTGTGCCAGCACCAGGAGGCCCAAGCAGCTGCTGGCCTCATCTCCTGGCCTCTTCACAGGTGCAGTCTGCTGCCTGAGCCCCATCCCCATTTTCAGGCATGCATTGTGCCTGCCAGGCCCCAAGGCTGCTGCTGGCCCATTCCTGGGTGAGACATCACCCTTGCTCCTTTCTCCACAGCCCCTATTTCAAGGGCTGATGGCTCTACAGGTGATGCCATTCCTTCACCTGCTTGTTATTTATTTTGAATATCAGTGCCAAGCCCCTAATGCAGAGTGTCCAAACTTACAAAAACAGATCTGAAGCCCCTGTTGTTGTCATCTCTTCAATGTGTTTTAGATAGATATTTCCCAAGCGATTTTTTAAGTTCAAAATTAGAACAAAGCTTGTCCAAGCTATTAACAGTGGGATAAAATTATGAAATATAGACTGAATCTTCTTACAATATTTCTCATCATCATTCTTCATCATGATTATATGATTATACTTTTGGAAGCTGTCATTTCCTCCAGGGAAACAGATCTCCTTAGTCTGGAGATCAGATGGAATTCTGGGAGAACCGCTTAGCACCACTTGGAGTCCTACTGGCAGTGACTCTCCAGGACCTGAGGTGGCATCTGCTACCAGAAATCCCAGCATCTGCTACCTGAGATCATTTACTGTAGATTCTAGGATTCAACCTGGTCCTCCTTCATATGCTGTATCATTACATATGGCTGCTACCAAAATCAGCAACCATGTATCTCACTTCTCCAATAACATTTACAAATGCATTACTGAACAGTGATATAAAAAGGCCAGTGCTGAATTAAATTAAAACAAAAACTGATGTATGCATATATTTTAACATGGCTTATGGCAGCTACTGGCATGATATGTGTTGAATTGGCTTACCTGGCTCAAAGAATGATCTGTGAGGAAGCTACATGGTAAAGTTATCAGACCACCTCAGCCTTGACATGCCCAAATGGAAATGCAAATTGGTAAGGACAGAAGCTATGAGAACAAGGGCATTTAAACTTTCTTAAATCTAAATCAGTGTGGCCACTTAAGCACTTTTCTCATGAAGATGGTACCTCATCACAGCATAGTTATGAAGATGTATGTCAACAAATCTCACAACAAGGCAACAGCAGCTAGAGTCACAATGGCAACAAAATGGAAGTCAGAAGAGTGTCCAGATATAGCGGATTGGAAGAATAAATTAGAATAAATTAGCAGAATATGCGGTGATGGCAAAATTGACAAACTATGTGAACAGAAGGCCAATTAAAGAGTCCCAAGATAAATGCACTACTACATCTACTCCTCTCAAAATTTGGTTTGAGGGGGAGGGGGAGAGAAATATGTCTATTGAGATGAAATTTTAGATTTGACGGTTGCATGCCTGCTTGTTTATCTACCATAAGCTAGCCTCTTCTCAGTTTTCTTACTGTACCTGTTACGAAAACTTGAGTCCCCCTTGAGGAACACACTCCTTATAGAAGTTTCTGGGCAGAGCTACAAATACACTGCCGAAACCCAGACACTTTGATACAATATAAGTGGCATGCCATACTTGACCAAGAATTCTCTATTGTAGTGTCATTGCTTAGTAACACTACGGTCTGTGAAAATGCTTGCTTTATTTTAATTTTTAATTATTCTCCCCTTTTTACTTATTCCTTCAAGATACTTACTCCTGATCTAAAAATCAGGTAGATACACAGTAACACACACACACGCACACACACACACACACACACAAAGCATTACCATGTCACAGTAGGAATGAACTAGCATGTCCAAAACAGTGTGGACCATTTGGTAAATATTATAACACTGCCATGCCATGATCAAAGTTCTACCAGTTGTTCTCTAGTCCTCATTGGTTTTATGGATGTTGATAGGATATGCTTCCATGATACAGAAAACAAGTGGGCAATCAGGCAAGTTCTCGGTATTTATTAAAGCATTGGTTAACCACCACAGTTCATCTGCCTGTCATAATCAAATCTATATTTGTGAGGTTGGGGACCTGGAGGAGAAAAGGAATGGACAGCAGCTTTGCTTGATAACTGCAGGATTTTGAACACATTTTCTCTATATATATGCCCAGTAAATATTCCACATATCCCATTTCATATCGGATATTAAACAGATCTTTAGAAGAGATAATTACAATGCAATCCTAAGCAGCATTACACCCTTCTACACCTACCAATTTGGAAGGATGAGATCCAGCGTGGTGTAGTGGTTAAGAGCAGTGGACTCTAGTCTGGAGAACTGGGTTTGATTCCCCACTCCTCCACATGAAGCCTGCTGGGTGACCTTGGGCTAGTCACAGTTCTCAGAACTCTCTCATTCACATGGAGGCAGGCAATGGCATACCACCTCCAAACATCTCTTGCCTTGAGAATCCTATTGGGTCACCATAAGTCAGATGTGACTTGATGGCACTCACACACACAACCATCCTTAGGACTGCATTGTAATTTAATGGATGATCTGTAGAAAACATCTATCAAAACAGGATTTTTCTGCGGTCTCTGTAATACTGATTAGATGACACTTCAGAAAGCAGTTTTACAGCCTGCTTCCTAAAGATGGACAAGTATTCCTTCACATTTTATAGCAAACTCATTTTAGCCATGTTCAACTTCATTTACATTTGTTTACCACAAATATGCTAAACATTCAGAGACAGCCAAATTTAGGAAGCAAAGGAGAGAATTCATGGAAAACAAATTTCAAGCATGAAAACTGATGGTTTTGCTACCTAAGATTTGCATGCTTCTAATCAGGGAACAGAAATATCATCAAGCAGGTACATACTAAAAAAATGCCCAGTACTGAACTAGAAACTACCAGAGTCAACGCTTAAGCAGGATGGGGGCACAACAACAGTGCAGCACTTTACAACAGTACAACCAGTCTTGCTAGGTCAATGTTAGTTTTTATGGAGCTATTAGAGCAACATACCAATTCCACTTAAGTGTTTATGTCCTCTCTATCATGAAGAGCCCCACAAATTTATTACCATACTGTTATAGGGAATACTCAGAAGGTGCTCCTCACCCTCAAATCAGAATAAGTGGGAGTATGCAACTGGGAAAAACTCTTATTGTTTTCTCTTACAAATGGTTTCCTGATTAGGTTTTCTATTATTATTTTCAAAATCAGTTTAAATCTCACATTTGATAACTGTTCTTTGCTACCAGGTGAGATTAAAAGGACTCCACTTTTTCCAAGATTTTTTTTTTGTCGGTAGGGAGAATCTGATGATTACAGGTCAGTCGTCCCCCCCCCCAAAAAAAAACAGCCCTCTCATGGCCTGAAATGATAACTGTGAATGTGTATGGTCTGTGTTGCACAGCTGCTCTGGTAGATGCATGTGAACGATGTGTTTATTGCCTTTGCTCTAACTGAAATGCTCATGAGCTATGCTCCATCTATCATAAACAATCATTTGTATGCTGCATTTGTCTCTTCAAAAATCTGACGTTTTTGCCAAGTCACAGCTGACTTATGGTGACCCCATAGGGTTTTCAAGGCAAGAGACATTCAGAGGTGGTTTGCCATTGTCTGCCTCTGCATCATGCCCCTGGTATTCCTTGGAGGTCTCTCATCCAAATACTAGCCAGGGTCGAGGCTGAGAGTGTGTGACTGACCCAAGGTCACCCAGCAAGCTTCCATTGCACGAGTGGGGATTCGAACCTGGGTTTCCCAGATCCTAGTCCAACACTATAACCACTACACCACACTGGTTTTCCATAACATATGTTAGTTAAGCAATTTCTTGCAGCTGCTACCAACCCTCCCATCCCTGAGTCCTGTGGCATGTGCAGAGAAGTTGGGCAATGAAGGCATTTGTTCTTGTGTTAGATTGTTCCAGAAGGTGCAAACTGCAAAAATCCAACAAGAATGGAGATAAACTATCCCTTTCCTCTACAGAAAATGGGTGGGGAATGAAGAGATATTTTCTCGCCATTCTTGTGTGGTTTTTGTAGCGGATGATGGCAACTGCATCAATACACTGCTAGTGTGTTTTTGCATTTGTTGTTGTTAAATAAGCCAGACATGTGGAGTAAGTAATTATCCTTCCCTCCATAGAGAACGGAGAGACAACAGTTTCCAAGCAGGGCTTTTGCTGGAAGTGCAGGGGTGTGTACTAGGTGAGTTATTCATGCTGAATTTATGGACCTCTGACCCTGATTTAAAATCAATCCACCCTGTACAGTTTTAATGAAAAATTAAGCAAATGCACAAGGTAGCTCAAAATGTGGCTCCTAAAGCAAACAATTGGGAGAGGATTTAAGGATATAAAGGATATACATTATTGAAAATATATACAAAGATGTCTACATTGTGTGTGTGTGTGTGTGTGTTAAGTGCCGTCAAGTCGCTTCAGGATTCATGGCGACTATGAATGAAAGTCCTCCAAAATTTCCTATCTTTGACAGCCTTGCTCAAATCTTTTTTTTTTTTTTTTTTGGCAGTCCACGGAATCCGTAACACTCTCCCCCAACACCACATTTCAAAGGAATATACTTTCTTCCTATCAGCTTTCTTCAACATCCAGCTTTCACACCCATACATAGTAACAGGGAATATGATGGAATGAATTAACTTAATCTTGGTGGCCAGTGACATATCCTTACACTTCAGAATCTTTTCTAGCTCCTTCATGGCTGCCCTTCCCAGTCTCAATCTTCTGATTCCTTGGCTGCAGTCTCCCTTTTGGTTGATGATGGAGCCAAGGAATAGAAAGTCTTCAACAATTTCATTTTCCTCATTGTCAACCTTAAAGTTGCGTAACCTTAAATTTATGTCTACATTACTGACTGATTTTTTTGTTCAGTGCAGTGGGATCACGAGAAGCAAGAGCTATGCTGTGTCAACCACAGAAACACAACTCAAAGCTGAAAAGAGCTCCTGAGAGGCACCCTCCATATACACAACACCCAGGGAGAGGGGTACAGCCAATACCTCCACTGGACAGCAGCAATGATCACATCAAACAACACAGAGCAGCAGTTCAACAAACCATTGAATGAGCTTATTGCCACTGCAGCAATAAACAAAAACAATCCACCCCAAATGGCAATGTCTTCTTTGCCAGTACAACATATCCACGTTTTACCTGGAAGTGATGTAAAAGAAACTCTATGGTAAAACCATACGGTAAAACTAGAGAGTTCCCAGCGATTTCTGGAACTACCCATTGTCACTTCCAGGTTGCACCC
Source organism: Euleptes europaea (assembly GCF_029931775.1). NCBI lineage: Eukaryota > Metazoa > Chordata > Lepidosauria > Squamata > Sphaerodactylidae > Euleptes > Euleptes europaea. The sequence continues at coordinate 74,284,786 of NC_079312.1, read as the reverse complement.
AGTAGTGACATCACATGCTACCCCCCCCCCATGTCCCTGTCCCCAACCCTCCCAGGCTTGGCAACCCTAAAAATAGCACCAAGTACTGGCAGACTAGTAAATAAATATTGCTTTGGCCTCTTTCATGGGTGTATTTGGTGTTGTAACAGGGAAGTGTGGTGTGGGCAGACAGTCTTCAATTAAACCCCAAATCATTATGCACTACCATTGTGAGGAAAGTGGCACTAGCTATGTGAGGGTTTTCCTGCCAGAAACATTTTAATGCCCTCTCCTTCCACCTCCAGCTGTGACAAAGGTCGACTGTAGGTGGCGCAGGATGCATACTGATTCCATTTTATTTTCATAGGAAGTACTCCCCTAAAAGATACTACCACCTTCCCGCATCACTCTGTCCTTATTTTCTGTTTGCATTTAGATTTGGGCTTGACCATACAGATACATCACACCACACCACTCAGAGGGATATGAATGAAGGGCACAGTTCTGGGAGGAGGGGAACGGGAAAACTCTCCCTTCTCAGTTTCCCTGATAGAAATTGGTTGTCCCATGTCAACACCAAAGTCCTATTTGACATCCCTAGGCCTGCTTTTTGTGGCTAAGTTATATGTTGAGGGGCTGAACCCCAGCGCCACAAGTAGCTTGACCCTCAGTTTTACAACTATAATAGGAATCACGAAGCTGAAAATATGCTGTTTCTTTTACATTCCCATGATGACAGGGAGAGCACTGAGAAAGCATCTCTAATGGAAGTTCAGCAAAGAGTTTGAATTATTAAGGCACTTTATGATGCAGTGATAGATGCATCAGGTTGCTTGTTCTGTATATTATCCATAACACCCTTGGGAGGCAGGAGGGGAAAAGAAGGGCATCACAGAAAGAATAGCTGCATCAGAAAACAAAGCAGTCCGGAAGAACATCCCTGCTTCTACTAAGATACAGGCTGGGAATTTCCTGTGTCAGACAGGATGGGAACACAGAAGCCCTTCTTATGAGACCTAGCCAACTGAGAATTCTGGCACTGCTAGAGCTGGCAGGAGTTCATAAGCCATGCCAATGCTTGGCAAAGGACACTACTTTCTTAGCAGTTCTTCTGGTCAGCTTTTTTGCACTTCTATAATTATGTCTAGAACAGTGGCAATAAAATATTACTTCATGCAATTAGAAGCAAAAGAGGACTTGCTTTCTTTATCAAAAACCATGTGTCAGTTTAAATCTTTAAAATGCATGAATTTAATTCTTTGCAATTGTAAAGAAAATCTATGACAAAGTTTGGGAGCCACTCTCTGCTAAACATTCATTATAGATTTGATTGGGGGGGGGATTCCTAACCTATCCCATAGTCTCTGATGTTCTACTTTGCCCCCGATGCTCTATTTTGCGCCTGTATTTTTTCTTTATCAGCCCAGGTCTGGATTCTGCAAAAAATTGGCACATTTTTGCAAGATCAAGAATAATAGAGGAAGGAGGACTGCTAAACAATATTATTATTTCTATAAGAATTTTAGGTACGTTGGATAAAACAATAAAACAATAGCAATGGTGCATGGGACTATACCAAGAGATGGAGGAACTCTTGATATACCATACTCTGTTTTTGCTTACAATTACTATTCTTGATACAAAATGATTACCAACCCATTGATCGTTATAAGACTGCAACTATCTTTATATCCTACAAGTCGAACAACAAACTTGTCAACTATGAAGTATATGTAACTACAGATATGATTTTATAGAGAAGTTCCCCCTTGAGGGAAACATGAATGAGAGTTGTGGTACAATTTACTGGATAGCTTCCTGTTTTTCCCTGAGTGTGACACTGAGGCTATTTTTATGACCTTGATGAATGACCATTAAGGACAATGCATTCTATATATATATATCTCTTTTCAGTGGCCTTCAGTGCTGTTAACCATGAGATGGTGGTGACACGCCTGAAGGGCATGTAAAAGTTCATGGCCTTTTTTCCTCTTATGTGGCTCAATACATACTTGAATGGGAGATTTCTAATGGTGACTGACAACTACTTGACATCTTCTGAGGCCTCAGTGAAATCCCACAGAGGACTACCTTGTTCAACCTCTCTTAGGTTGTGGGCATAGCAAATTTTTATAATTTACACATTTATTACAATGTGTATGTTTTACTTCTTCTGCACAACACTTGTCAGATACAATCAAATGATCATTTCTACATGTCAGATACTAACAGCAAGTTCGCAAATACTCACTATCACATTTTCATAATTCCTTTCACCAAAACAATTGTTCAGGTACATTTTGACTTAAAAATCCAAATTTTGAAATCTAAGAGTTTTCCATCTCACCTCTAAAATGCAGACAGAGGGCAGAACATTAGGTGCTCCTCTATCTGAACTGTCCCTCCAGAATCACTATAGTTTAAAACCTTGTGCATTAATATCTCACCTGAAGAATCCTCTTGTTGCACAACTGAAAATAACATAAAATCTACGAGGGGAAAAAGCTAGTCTCCTCTTTCATCCCCATCTATTTGGTTACATGCAAGGGCACATGCATACAAATACACTTACACACATAATTCAACTAGCCTGGCATGGAGTACCTAAGTGGTTAATTGGACTTTAAAATGTAAGACTCCTTTCAAAGATGTAAAGGCACTGTTTAAAGACAGTGTGCAAAACATGGGTAGCCCTGAAGGAGGGGCTGGAGCTGCACAGAAACCAGTGTGACCCCTATGCTGGAGTCTGTGCCACTTGCGCCATGCAAACTAGCACAGATGCCGGCACAAGCCAACTTAACCTGGCGCTGGGGCACCATGCAGTGCGAGCCTCCTGTGCCTGCGCTGCCTCCCTGTATGTCTGGTGCAAGTGCTTGCGTCAGCATCCTGGGAGGTGTTCCCGTGGCATTCCCAGGTGAGGAGCTGCCTTTAGGCAGCTTCCTATCCCCTTTCAGCCCCCAAAACATGCCATTTTGCATGCAGCAAGATATGTCTGCAAAATCGTGGTGCAGCCCCCATATAGTTATGTGAGGATTCCTATGGTTTTTTTTGGGGGGGGGGGGAATAAACATGTTTTAATTCACTTTGGGGCTTACTGCACTGGCAGCAAGCCGCTCTGGAGGTGGCGCAGCTGCCCTGCCTCCTGGCACCGTCTAACCACCCCCCTTTAGGAATGGGCTCTTAATGGCAAAATAGAATGAAGATGTACGGCTACACATTTCCTAGCAAATGCCTTTTGCACAAGTTCACGGTTTCACAAGATTTGTAACCACTCCACTTAAGTGTTTCTAGCTGCAAAAAACCTTTGGTTGCTGGGCTGGTTAGATTTCTCCACCCCCAAAGTCCCATGTGTCACACATTCCTGGGACTTTAAGTGCCAGCCTGTTCAATATGTCCTTTGCTAAACTACCATCTTGAACAACCCCTTTCCCCACCACTGCTGCACTGGAAAAAGTTCCTGGCTCCTGAAAGCAGCATCATTAAGAGAGGGTGGTGTAATCATAGTGATTATAAAGCACTTAGCAATGTTCACTCAGTTCTCTCGATAGCCAAGCATACAGAACCCTGTCATTTTACATACAGGGTACTTTGTTCCAAGGAGCAGTCAGTAGGATTGCTACTTTCCAGAATGGCACTGGAGGAAGAAAAAGTAAAATGGGAAAAATATTGAATATCTTGCCATTAGGTCAATGCAATAGTATTTCATGGCTATGGTATCTTTACATCATGTAATGTGGTAATTAATTGCACTCCAGCCCTCACTACTTCAGTATCCTCTGACAGGGCAAAGGATTTTCAGGGTGATGTGAATTTTCAATATTAGTGTCACATCACATCACCTTGGGCATATTGATCACACTTATACATACCCCATAAACTGGTGAATGAAAGTCATCCACCTCCAAGTAGGAATGTGATCAAAATGGAAACAAAGGTTAGTTTATAATATGTAGCAGATAACAGGGCAAGTCTAGATGGTGCAGGAGCCCAGAATGCTAATTTATAAATGGCTTCTAGGGATCAGGCCGATTAGAGAGAACAGCCTGTCCTCCATGTGGGTAGATTTCAGCCAAACCAGGCCAGTATAATTTTGTGCATATATTCTAGGAGAATTAGTCCAAACTGATTAGCATGGTCTTCCATTTACACCAATATAGGGGAAACAATGCTGTATAGGATGAATTCCCTGAGCATCTCATAGCTACAGATAGTTCTTTCCCAGAAACCAATCAACATTAAACATAAGAGTTGCTTTGTTTTGCTATGTTTAGAGTGAAGCAAAATTAATATTGAGAATATTGTCGAAGGCTTTCACGGTCAGAGTTCATTGGTTCTTGTAGGTTATCCGGGCTGTGTGACCGTGGTCTTGGTATTTTCTTTCCTGACGTTTCGCCAGCAGCTGTGGCAGGCATCTTCAGAGGAGTAACACTGAAGGACAGTGTCTCTCAGTGTCAAGCGTGTAGGAAGAGTAATATATAGTCAGAAAGGGGTTGGGTTTGAGCTGAATCATTGTCCTGCAAAAAGTATCAAAGGTAATGTGCTAATCATTGTCCTGTAAGCATCAAGATAATGTGCTAATGAGGGTGTGGTATGTTAATATGGAACTATTGTATCCTGAAGTGATCTGTGAATGAAGCCATTGAAATTCATAAACATCAGCACAACTTTAACAGAAAAGAAGAGAGTTTAAGAATGAATAAGGCTTGGCTTCCTGTCCTGAAAACCTCCAGACTAACAAAGACTACAGTCCACAATAGCCATGAGGATTAGCTTTGGATTTCACACATTAACAGAAGATGCCTGCCACAGCTGCTGGCGAAACATCAGGAAAGAAAATACCAAGACCACGGTCACACAGCCTGGATAACCTACAAGAACCAATATTGAGAATGTTAACTTCACACATTTGAGAAGCCATGCTGGTTTTTTACTTTTTACAGCTTTATCAATAGGTTTGCCAACTTCCAGGTACTAGCTGGAGATCTCCCATAATTACAACTGATCTTCAGCCACTTTGGCAATTGGAGTCTATGGCATTGAAGTCCCTCCCCTCCCCAAACCCCGCCTTCCTCAGGCTCCATTCCAAAAATCTTCAGGTATTTCCCAACCTGGAGCTGGCAACCCTATTTATCAAATGCATAAAGCAGACTGAGAATATGGTGGTGAGAATCCATAAAAAATAACATGAAGAACCATAAAAAGAAAATAAATAGAGCAGAAAACTGACAGCTGAAGTGCTAAATATGAATACTTTCTGGAGGATGGGAATCATGTCTAGTACATAGCTGCTGCAGCACTAAGTGGGCCAGTTTTTCTGGGGGGGGGGGAATTGCAAAACCACCCATTAATCCATATTCAAACTCTGACTCAGAAACACTGACACAAAGAAGCATCAGCCAAATATCATAAGGATTCTCAGGGTGCACCTGCTTACTATTGATTCTTGACACTGGGCCAAAATGCTATAAGGGTAAATTGATCTGAAAGTGTCGAGAACAAAATGAAGGGCCATTCCAGCTGCATCTCTTGTCGGGTCTTCTTAGCAGAACTGCTTAGATTAAAATTGTCTCTGAAAATGGCTGAAACTCAGTTGTGTAAATGCAGTGAATTTGGATAATATGTGCAAGCAAATTCTGAAGATAAATTACACTTTTTCCAGTTGCTTCTTCCACATGCTATCATATTTGTTTTGTTCAAAATTGGTTCCTTAGGGCAATTTTTACAGCACATTCCTGAGCCTGAAGGGCGAAAATCCCTAGGAGGCCAGGAAGGTGCTGTGCCGGTGTTCGGGTCCCCCACGCCGGTGTCCGGGCAACTTATGCTGGCATTAGTGGCCCCAATGCTGGCAGGAAGGCCCGGATGCCGGTTGCCAGCACCATCCTGGGACACCGACGGGGCCTTCCGCTGGCATCCCACCGGTGTAAAAGCCTGCGCCAGCATCCCAGGAGGCGTTCCAGCACCAGGCTGGGGGGGGGGGGGGAGAGCCACGTTTAGGCAGCCTCCAAAGCCTTTTCGGGCCAGGAACGCCCCTTTTTTTATTTTTGCAAGATACGCCACCTTTTTAGGTGGCATATCTTTTGTGCAACCCTATGAAGGGTTGCAAGGGGTTTTTTTCTGCAAAGGGGAAGGTTTCGGCCCCAGTGGCGCTGCTAGAGACCTAAATTTTCCTCTAAAATGTTTTCTGTGGCTACAGATTGGGATACAAATCGAAATAAATAAATAGTGTCAGCCCCTTTTCAGAAGGAAATATTAAAACTGTTATTACATACTTTGGTAACAATCTAATTTCATAGGCACAAAGTCTATTTGGAATACATTTTAAAGTACATACCCAGGCTGGCACAAGATTCTAATCATTCTGTTTAATTTATGTGTCTGTGTGCATAATATGTTGTAACTAGACCACTGAAGAAAGCTGTGCGCTTTGTAATATCTATTCGGCTTTTCAGGAATTGCCTATTCAGCTTCGGGTAGATTCCCAGGTTTTGGTATTGGCTGAAAACAAAACCAAATATTGTCAAAACAGCTAACTGCGGGTTTATTTTTGGTTCAGGTTTACCAATATGCACAGCCCTAGTTGCTGCGTTTACCTGACCAGCCCAAAGACCCACCTACACTGCAAAGTGTTCCTTTTACTCTGCCAGTTGGAATCAGCCCCTGTTGCAGCAATAACAAACAAACCAGGACCTTGTGAAGCCCCCAGGCCGGGGACCCTACCCCCCGAGGGATGCCATCTTCTTTCCAAAGTGCCAAAGACAAGTTAACACACCAGAAGTATACAGGTTGCCCTTTAACTGCTTGGATCCTTTACAATGACAGTTCCAGAGGTTAACTCATACCTTGTAGCTTAGCCAGTTCACTACTCATCCCCTGCACCTGCTCACTCCTAGGTACTAGGACTGCTTTCCCTGCCTGATTGCTCCTTCCAGCTCATTAAGCTCCTGGCAGCTGCACCATTTCTGCAGGGCTAAGCCAGGGGGAAGCCAGTCAAGTGAGGAAAGTTCATTCTGGCTTCCTCTGGGCCAGGAATGTCTCCAGGGGGCTTGGTATTCTAGCCAGCAAAGGCCTCAAGCCTGATTGCCTACTGCTCCTCCCCAGCTTTCAGACATTATAAGCTGGGGCTGTTTATCCCGCACCACTCTCTGTTCCTGCTCCTACTACTGAGCAGACCCTTTCTCTTAAGAAGGTCCACAGAGAGCTAGTTCTGGTTGTTGGAACATGAGACTGCACATGGCAAGCAGATGTAAAAGATCTATGTGACAGCCAGGTGATTGGTGGTGTCACATGACAGCTCAATGACTGAGCAGAAAAACTGGCTTGTACTGGACTGAGCTAGATAGTCCTGGAGACAAGGCAGCCAACAGGTGATTGGCTGAGAGACTATGCCAGATATGTATATAGGTGTGTTATATATGTATTGGGTTGTGGGTTGTGGAGAGTTGATGACCAAGCGGAGCATTCTGTCACTGTGAATAAAAGAGCACTTTTGTACTACGTGCTGAGTCTTCTGTGCTTACTCGCCTGTAGAGCTGCAACGCTTTCTAACACACGCCAACAGGGTTATGGGCCCAGAACAGCTCAACTGCGCTACATCCTGGAGGTTCTGAGCAGAGATACTATCTGTGGAACAAGGGCTGTAGTGAGCAGAAGGCGAGTGGATGTCTGAGGTTGAGTCAGACGGAGCAGAGGAGGTGCCCAGCAGGTCTGTCAGCAGCAGTGCGTCTGAGGCGGAGGAGGAGAGCGACACGGAGCAGGAGCAGCAGGGAGCGGGAGAAATTATGGCTCAAGCTGCAATGTCCTTGCTTGTGGAGAAGCTCACTTCTACCAACTACAATGTGTGGGCGTTACGAATGCAACACTACCTTAAAAGAGAGGCACTGTGGATTTATGTCTCCAACCCACCGGATCCTGAGACGCCGCAGGACGTGGTGAAAGATGAGAAGGCACTGGCAAGCATAGTGCTGAGCGTGGCTGACGACCAGCTTGTCCATGTGACGGGAGCTTTGAAAGCGAAAGCAGCCTGGAACTCATTATCTCAGGTCTACGTCCAAAAAACAGCTGGCTCTTTGATAGCCATAACGAGGCGTTTGTACAGAACTTTTCTTTTGCCGTCAGTTCCTGTGAGAAACCATATAAATGAACTGACTGAATGTTTCCAAATGCTGGAGCAGAGGGGGAAGACTCTACCGGAGGATGATAAAGTTTATATACTCCTGAGCTCTCTGTCTGAGCAGTATAACATGCTAATTACAGCTCTGGAGTCGGTTGAAATTGATAAACTAACTTTACAGTATGTTATTGGAAGAATTTTGGAACATGAAAAGAGATTGCTTGCAAGAAATCCTGAGAAGCCTGCCAAGCCGGAGGGAAACCTGCCAAGCCAGGAGACGCGGAGGTTTGCCGGCGGAGAAAGGAATGCGGAGCAGAGAAAGCCGGGTGATTTACAGCAGCACGTGGCTCTGAGGGTCAGACGTTGCTACATCTGCAAGGCTACAAATCACTTAAAGCGTGACTGCCCAGAAGCAAGGAAGAAAAGCCGAAGGGACCAGTCGTCACGTGAGTTTGTGAGCGGTCAGAAGGCATCATTGGTGCTGACTGAGCACAGTGACACAGCCGGTGTCTGGATTTTAGACTCTGGTGCGTCACAGACCATTTGCCGGCATCAGGAACTTTTAAAAGACACACGGGACTCAAGTTTGCCGCACGTAAGCCTCGCTGATGGAAGGAATTCTGAGGTGACACGTGAGGGGAGTGTGTGGTTCCCAGCTTTGAACTATACATTTAAAAAGGTGCTATGTGTCCCTGAACTAGAGAACAATCTGTTAAGTGTAAGTGCCCTTGACAGGGCTGGATATACTGTAACATTTACAGACAAGGCTTGTAAGATATCCAAAGGTGGGAAAGTGCTTCTTACAGGGAAAATGTGTAATAATGTGTATGTGGTAGAAAATAGGCATGTGGAGGCAAAGATGATAACTAATAAGAGCCCCCATGACAATTGCATACATCTGCTACATAGAAGGTTGGCTCATGCAAATTATGAGACCATAAAGAAAACACTAGCCTTACTGGGGAAGGAAAAAGTTAAAGAGTGTGGGAACTACCTGGATTGTGAGGTATGCAAAAGTTCCAAATCTAAGGCTTACCCAGTGGCTAAGCATAGTGAGAGACTCTCAGACACTGCATTAAAGGTAGTGCATGCAGATGTAATAGGCCCCTACAGGGAGAGTCACTCAGGTAACCATTACGCGTTGATTCTGGTGGATGATTGCACCAGATTCTCCTGGGTGTATCCTTTGAAAAAGAAGTCACAGGTGTTTGAAACATTTAAGTATTGGGCCAAAAGAGTGCAGAAACAACTTAAATGTACCTTGGATTCTCTCCAAACAGATTTTGGGGGAGAATTCATGTCAAATGAGTTTAAGAAATGGTTACAGATGCAAGGTGTGAGGCACAGAGTTGCCAACGTGGCGGTGCCAGCAGAAAATGGTGTTGCTGAGCGACATGGGGGAATGCTACAAACAAAAATGTATTCCATGTTGCAGGATGCAGGGTTGCCAATGACATACTGGGCAGAAGCAATAAAGGCCGCCTCCTATGTTTCCAACAGGATCTGGACCAGGTCCATACAAGACATACCTTATAGGGTTTTGTACCAGAGGGATCCTAGCTTAGGTTACCTCAGAGTGTTTGGTACAAAAGCCTGGGTTGATGTGCCAATATCCAAGAGAAGGAAAGGAGGAGCGAGAGCTAAGAAACTAACCTTCCTTGGGTATCAGTCTGGCATGAAATCATACAGGTTTGCTGATGAACATAATTCTCTCAGCTACAGCAGAGCTGCGAATTTTTGTGAGGGTAATAACTGGGCCAGAATTCATGGACAGGAGGAGCCAAAAGAAATTGGGCTACCATTGACAGATCTCTCACAGGATGCAGATGGGGTGAAGCAGGAGGGATCTCCTCAAAGGGCTTCATCGCCAAGGGCTGAAGAGGGGAGACAGATTCCTAGGGTGTCAAGCAGGAGCACTAAAGGAATTCCCCCGGAGAGGTATGGTTTTGAGACCACTGATGTAAATCATGTACAAGTCAAAGAACCAAAGAGCTTTCAGGAGGTAATGGCTTTGGAAAGCAGGGAAAAGGAGGCCTGGTTAGAAGCCATGCAAACTGAGTTTGATTCCCTGAAAGAGAATAAGGTATTCTCTGTAACAAAACTGCCAGCTCAAAGAAAAGCCATAGGGTGCAGATGGCTTTACAAAGTCAAACAGTGTCCAGAAGGGAAGATACTCCGTAAGGCCAGGCTTGTGGCTAAGGGTTATTCCCAAGTTGAAGGGCAAGACTTTGATGAATTATTTGCTCCCACTGTGAAGGCTGATACTATAAGAGCTGCATTGTGTAAAGCTGTCAGAGATAACATGTTAGTGCACCATTTTGATTTCACCACAGCATATCTGAATGCAACAATAAGTGAAGAAATATATATGGAGCAGATCCCTGGGTTTGAATGCAAGGGTAAACAAGGAGTATTAAAATTGCATAAGGCTCTGTATGGATTAAAGCAGAGTGCACGTGCATGGTCCCAATGCATTAGTGAAGCATTGGCAAATCTTGGGTTTAAGCAAGGTGTTGCTGATCCTTGTATGTTTACCAAATGTGTAAAGGGCTCTGACTGTGTTGTATTTTTATATGTTGATGATCTTTGTTTGTTGTGTCATACAAAAGAACAACTAAACTGGTTTAAGGAGGCAACTGGAAAACTGTTTAAAATGAAGCATCTTGGTGACATTCAAAATTATCTGGGGGTAGAAATTACCAGGAACCCAGAAGGATATTTTGAATTGTGCCAGGAGAAAAAGATTGAACAGCTCCTAGAAAAATTTAAAATGACAGAGGCAAAAAGCACTGAGACTCCCATGACAACAGGGTATGTGAAAGAGGTGGATGATAAGGTATTCCATGATAAAAATCAATACCAATCGTTGGTGGGTTCATTGTTATATCTGTCATGTTGGACAAGACCAGACATTTGTATGGCAGTACATTTGCTTTGCCAGAAATGTGCATGTCCATACATGAAAGACTGGAATGCAGCAAAAAGGGTGCTGCGATACTTAAAAGGCTCAGCTTCAGCCAGGTTGTGTTTAAAGGCTGATGCAGAGGAAACAATCACAGTGTATAGTGACTCCAGTTGGGGGGAAAGAGAAGAAGGAAAGTCTACCACTGGGTACGTGTTATTTCTACATGGGGCACTGGTTATGTGGAAGTCTTTAAAACAGACTCATGTAGCTACCAGCACATGTGAGGCAGAATATTCTGCATTAAGCGACAGTGAGATTCAGCTGGAATGGCTGTGTCAACTGGCTAAAGACCTAAATCTTGAATGTGAAATGCCTGTAAGTGTTTACTGTGATAATACTGCAGCAAAGCAATTGGCTGGATATCAAGGTATAAGAACAAGAAGTAAACACATCACAATAAGATACCAGAATGTCAGGGAAGCGGTAAACAATGGTTTAATGGTTCTGAAACATTGTGCTTCAAATGTAAATATTGCTGACGTTTTCACCAAATGTTTGTCTACTGAAAAGTTTGAACTATTTAGAAGCAAATTGGGGCTTGCAATGTCAGTCTAGGAGGAGTGTTGGAACATGAGACTGCACATGGCAAGCAGATGTAAAAGATCTATGTGACAGCCAGGTGATTGGTGGTGTCACATGACAGCTCAATGACTGAGCAGAAAAACTGGCTTGTACTGGACTGAGCTAGATAGTCCTGGAGACAAGGCAGCCAACAGGTGATTGGCTGAGAGACTATGCCAGATATGTATATAGGTGTGTTATATATGTATTGGGTTGTGGGTTGTGGAGAGTTGATGACCAAGCGGAGCATTCTGTCACTGTGAATAAAAGAGCACTTTTGTACTACGTGCTGAGTCTTCTGTGCTTACTCGCCTGTAGAGCTGCAACGCTTTCTAACACACGCCAACACTGGTTGGCTCTTCCCTTGCCTCTTGTAGGTCCAAATGACTTTCCCTCAGTTCTGCAATTAGGCTGCTAACTTACTTAAGTCTGTGCCCCTGCTCTATTCCTTTCCCCTAGAGGTTGTGTCCCCCAGGCTGTGACAGAGCTGTACAGTTAAAGAAATAAAAAGGAATATTTATTCATTGTGCACCAATTAATTTTTAAAAAACAAAGGGCTTGAAACTATGGCTTCATTAAAATAACTGCAGGCCTAAGTCTTGCTGAGATAAAAAAAAAAACCCAATCACACAAAGCTGATGAAACATGAACTCACAGTAAACCACAAGGACCAGATGTATTGGCTGCTGGGTCACCAATATACATGCTTAAAATCCACATCCCAATAGTATACACAATAATATATTTTAAGAACCTGTACCAGGTGGTTGTTCACTTCCTACTGTGTGTGGCTTAATATGAATTTCAAAAATAAACTATGGGTCTTTTATTTCAATTACGGTATAATGTCGACACACAAATAATGCAGTGTTTAACATAGCCTGGTACAGGTTTTACAATTCTTGTAGGATGTGGTGTCATCAACTAAAAACCTTTCAAAGTCCTAAGTGTTATAGCAAGCTCCACTATTTTCCCAATTACAAATTAGCACCATTATGTTTTTGAAGATAACAACAAATTATACCTACTTCCAGGGATGCTACAAATTTTGACAAGAACACAATCATCATTTGACCTTACAGTGTTATACTCCTTGTTTACATGTGAGTTGAGCTTTCATGTTTTTGTTCAAATTCAGCTCAAACAGTGTATCAAGCAGGTTTTCCCCATACACAGTACCTTATTCTACACTATGATGTCATAGGTATGCCTTGCCTTGATAAATTTTTAACTTATGTGCTGCAGCTTGTGGTAGCTTTTGCACTGTGCAGTTAGTGGACTAAATTTTCTCAAACCAGTGAAGAATGACCTACTTTTCAAGCACGGTTCACTCACAGTTGCCTTCCTTCCACTTTGTACCTGTACAGTCAAAGGCGCAATTAAAATGCATGTGGAATTCCACCATGCACAATTCCACCATGCATGTGGAAATGACGGGCCAAGAACTCAGGGATAAAGCAAGCCTCACAGCCCCAAGACATCTATTGGTTCATCAAAAATGTTTTAACAACATGAATTTGGCAGACATGAAGGAGGGGAACCAGAACCCCTGTCAAGCAGTGTAAATATGTGCATGTGTGAATTTACAGTATGTGTGGACAGTTTATTAATCAACATGTCACATAGCCACAGGGAGACACTTCACTAACTGTTAAATAACAATGTTATGCTTGCAAAACACCAGATGAGGTGGCATCAGTAACAGCTGCTGGGGAACCACAGCAAATCAGTGACTACACATGCACAATTGACTGTTTTGCATAGCTGAACATGCTCAGTCACAGGTGGACAATTTGTCAAATGCTTGACTATGATGACTGCAGCTTGCAAACAGTCTACCAATGAAACCAGCAGTTTGATCAAGCATCACTGCTTATTTCAAAATATACATATAGCCTAAAACTTTAAAAGTAGTTTAAAAGCTGTAGTGAAGAGCCACAGAGCAAAAATCCCACCAACACCTGCAACCTCCTTCCGGGGGCAGCTGAAGGGCTTTAAGTGCCCTACACTGACCTACTCGTTCTCTCCCAACACCATTTGCTCTCCTTCCCCACCACCACAGGGAGAAACAGTTGCCTGTCCCCTGAGGTGAGGCAACAAGGTGAAGTGGCACCTGCCCTCCTTCCACCAGGGCATGGCAGGAAGCCACCCCCTCCCTCCTCCCCCTCCAGTGTGGTGGCAAGGGAAGGAGGAAGAGATTCAGGCCAACCACTGCTCCCCCAGTGTTGGGAGGGAGGAAATGAGCAGGCTCCTCACAGTCACCCACTGTGGCCATGAGGCACTCCTTGGGTCTCCACTTGCTGTGCCAGATCCAGATGCCATGGGAGGCTGGACTGGTGGCAGAGTTAAAGGGGTGGGTTGATGTCCTTCCACTTTCACCCTAGACAAGTCACCTAGGGCAGCCTAGTGGATGGGCTACCTCTGCCTCCTGCTGCAGATTTTCCAAACATCTCTGTCAGGATAAAGTAGAGTCCATATCTTTAAAGGACCAGAAAGGATGCTGCTGGGCTTCAAACTGCAGTACCACTTTCCAAATGACATTCAGTCAGGTTGGCCATTGTCTGTCTTTCACCTAGAGAGTTTGAGATTTGAAAATCTAGTCAATATGTTCAAAATCTGTGAATAGTCTCTCCACTCAGCCTTCCTCTACTGTCATATACCTATGAGAGCAAATATCCAGGGGGGATTCATGTTCATGCCACTCAAATCCATTTGGGAGCTTAGTAGAGAACATAGGGCAGGATATAAAGGGAGTGGGGATAGTTTAGGGCAGTGTTTTCTTCTCTCCACTCCACTATCTGCTGCTTTTAACCCATGTGGGACTTGTGCTTATTCTGTTCTACTGTGGTCAGAGACAAACATTTTCTTAAAGAGCTTTTGGCTGCATTTGATACAGTTGATTATATAATCTTAGCCAAGTACTTCAAGCACAGAGCAAAAATATGGGGGAAATCACTGATGTGGTTTAGGGCTTTTCTATCAGAACAGGCACATCGGGTGAGGTTTTATCTACTCTGTGGGATGTCTCCTATGTTGGGTTGTGCATATCAATAAACCTAAACCTAAAATAAACCCAAAATTAGCCATTTCAGCAATATTCGGGTTTCAGTTTTACCGGATACCAAAAGCCGAGGCCGAATAGCTGATCGCCAAATTGGTATTTGACCTTTTTCAGTTTCGGCTTTCCCCAGGCTTTTCCCTATGGGAATTTTTAATGAGCTCTTGGTGTTTTTGGAGGTAGACCTCCCAAAATTTCTGGGTAGCTTCAAAGGACTCTCCTTGCAGGAACCCCAAAGTTTGGTGAAGATTGGGTTGGGGGTCCGATTTTATGGGGTCTAGAAGGGGTCACCCCTCCTTCATAGAGAAGCATTACCATACTTCTCTATGGAGGATGGAGTCTAAACCTTCCGAACCCCATAATATTGGAACCCTTGCCCCAAACTTTACCAAACTTTGTAAGGAGAGTCCCTTGAAGCTGCATGGCGAATTTGGTAACTCTAGCTCGAAAAATGCCCCCCCTGGAAAAATGTTAAATTACTTACTTTTCACAGTCTGTAATGGCCACCTGCTTGAAGACTCAGTTTCCCATGAATCCTTGCAATGGGAATGCACAAATGTGCAGTTCCATTGCAAGGATTCATGGAAAACTGAGTTTTCAAGCAAGAGGCCATTACAGACTGTGAAAAGTAAGTAATTTTAAAATTCTCCTAGGAGAGAATTTTTGGAGGTAGAGTCTCCAAATTCACAGGGTAGCTTCAAGGGACTCTCCTTGCATGAACCCCAAAGTTTGGTAAAGTTTGGGGCAGGGGGCCCAATTTTATGTGGTCCCAAATGGGTAACCCCCATTCCCCATAGAAAAACATTGTAAACTTTACCATTCATGGAGGAGGGGGTGACCCCTTTTGGACCCCATAAAATCGGACCCCCTAGTCCAATATTCACCAAAATTTGGGGTTCATGCAAGGAGAGTCCCTTGAAGCTACCCTGAAAATTTGGGAACTCTACCTCCAAAAATGCCCCCACAGGAACTTCAAAAAAATCCCCACTATAATGGACCCAATTTTTTCAGTAAACCCGATATTTACCGGTATGGGTATTTGGCTTATTCCAGGTTTACTGAAAAAACTTGGGGCCAATAAACCCAAAAGTTACTGTTGTTGTTTTTTTGCACCACCCTACTCCTGTGTGATTCTCTAGGGCTGAATGTTTTCCCCTATGTCAATTAACATTTATGTAAGGCTACTGAGCAGGGTCCTCCAAAGTTTTAGAGTGGGTTGTCACCATTATGTTACAGCCAGCCCTCCAGCTGGAAAAATAAATGGAAGCATACGAATAGTGCGTTGTTAGCATTTAGCATTGGTCTAGCCATGCTGATCCAGTAATCTCAGGCTGAAATATGTTAGGGTACTGTACATGGGTCCGGCTCTTGAAGGCCCCTTGGAAACATCAATTGGTCCAAAATATTACACAATTTTTGGCTTGACCCAAATGTTTTGTCCATAGAACACCTGTGTTTAAAAGATGCTGTATTACTTAACTATTTCCTTTCAAGTTCAAACCTAGGTCTTCTTTTTAATTGTAAAGTCTTTCACATACTTAAGGGACTATCTTTCTCCATTTGTGTTTGTGCAGCCCCCCTTCATTAAGTGCAGCAGATTCTTCTGGCTGTGTCCCCTCACTGTTCAGTCATGGACTTTTTCAGTGGCTGCCCCATCACTGTAGAACTGTCTTCCTGACTTTGTCAGACAAGCCCTCACCTTTCTGGCTTTTAGAAAACTAAGCAGGGCAGAGTTTTAAAGAAGACTTTAAATGGCATATGAGGGTTTAATATTTTAGTGTTTTGGCAGTTTAAATTGTGGTTCTTGTTGTGTGTTTGTTAGTTATTTTTGCTGCTTAATGTAAATTTTTATGATTTGGTTTTAGCCGCTTCATTTTTTAGCCACTTTGGATCTCTACTGGAAAAAGTGTGGCATAACAGCGTTATTGTTTTTAAATAAACAGATAGATATAATATAAAGGTGAACACCACCAGCCGCTTTTGGGCAAAGCAAAAAGGAAATCACGTCTGTCTCTCCTCCAGAGTGGGCTGCAAGTTAAGAATGTAAGAAAATCCCTGCTGGATCAGACCAAGGAACCATGTAATTTTGCATTTTATTTTTATTTTTTGCAACAGTGGCCATGCTTTGAAAAGCTTACAAACTTGTTATGGAGGCAACTGCCCTTTCTTGCTACTGTGAAAAACAGGAAAAGATTCTGCCATTGTTTCTTCCCCCATTCAGCTCAGACCAATCAGACCAGAAATGCTGAAGGGAATGTTGGAATAAACAAACAAAAACCCCTCAGGTGGTTTAGGATTAAATGACCAACTTGTGGTGAAACTGTTATTTTTAAGAAGTCAAGTAGCGTGCCACAATTTCTCCATTTGTGCCTGAGTTGCTTCACAGACCCAAACACTTGTCTCTGCTTTGTGCATAGCTCTAGTTGATCTACTGAACTAGGGAGTGTGTTTATACCACTATGCATCTGGTGTAGGGGTAAAGGGGAGAGCAGGAAAATAACATGGGCTATCTATACTGGATGCTTGCCACATATCACTGCTAATCATTTGGTCTTGGAAAAGCCTGAGATGTGTCACTCCTGTCAAGGTCAGCTATGTGTGATTACAAGCACCGGTGAAATTAATGATTCTTAAGATAGAATATAAAGCCTCAAGAGTAGCCCTGAGATTGGACTGAAACTGCCAAACGGTGATGTGCAGTTGGGCCATTCCAGGAGGTCCATCCATAGTTGTTCTCCATGGGTTCCTGACAGGTAAAGGGATGTAGGAATGTTATTTTCTTGCATTGATTCTTCTGTAGATGTAGTTTTCTTCCGTAGACTACTTAAGCTACTTAATAAAATCTATTTTCCTTCATTATTTGTATATTCATTGCTGCTGTATCCCTTAGAAGAAAAGAACTATTGCCCTAGGCAACACACAATTGAAAAAAGGGGAGCTGGGTTTTAGAGGATGAAGGGATAGGAGGTATTTTGGTATAGGCAGGGAGTCCAATAGGGACTTTACGGTACTGTTCAGACAGGTAGGGTTTGGATGCTGTTCCTTTTTTTTTTTTTTTTTTTTTTTTTTAGTAAAGTGTTAAGGCTTGTATGGTTATCTTTTCCATGTCTGTATTATGTCTTTAGGGAAAGAAAGGGTCTGAACCTCTTAGAGGACATACTTCATAATGTTAGCCAAAATGCCCGGTTATAAATTGTTATATGGGGGAATTAGCGAATCAATAACCGGCAATGGGCATAACTTGAGCTGGGATGCAACCTTTATCTACCAGAGTCCATACCATGACCAGTAAAGAGGCAGAAGCAAGGGAATTAGGTTAAAAGTAATTTACTCAGATTATATGTTCACACACACATACAAAACTACACATACACGTCACACAACATACAGAGTCTAGGAATCAAAGAGAGGAATAGAGACTTTTGCCATGTGGCAGGCAGAGGAAATATACTGCACCTCTCTTGCAGATTAGTTGTCCGTCCTGAATTCCATGCAGCTTTGGGGGATAAAAAGGGGACAAGGGGGGGGGGCTAGGTGTCCAAGCATGAACACCCCCTCTGGCAGAGTGCCAGGCAGTATGGAGGGGAAGGCCCAAGGGAGAGAGAGAGTGGGCTGGGAGCATTGCAGTTATACTGTTTTTCTGGGGGCGGGGAGAACTCCTCCTAGGTTCCCAGGTGGCAAAAAGGTGACAAAGGATTAAGCTGTGGGGTAGTGAGAATTTGGAAATCTATTATAATTCCAATGGCTTTTGCAATCCCAGGAGAAGTCAGGAGTCTCACTGATTGGCTTAATGGCTTGAAACAAAAGGTGCGATCACTGCTAATGTCTGGAGATCGTTGCTGAAGAGCGAGTCATTGTTATCTTAATGTCTGCTGAATGGCTTTGCTGAACTAGTCCGATGTTGCAAGAGGGGGGTGGGTGCTGGTGCAGGCTACATGCCTGGACATATTCCCTACAATATGGCTTTCACTAGAGCAGGATACACAGGAACATGGTTGCCCTCTGGTTTGCTGGAGGGACTGCTTTGGCTGCTGCTCTTTGACTGCTGGTTTCGAGGGATGAAGAGAAGTCCTTTCCATGGCGGCACAGGCTTGCCACTTGGTCTGGAGAGGCTGCTGCACACATCTGCCAGGGCTGCCATGACCAGTCCAGGAGATTGGCAACCCGTTAGGCTACAGTTCCCCCCCTTGTTGACGTCGACACTTCTAGTGGAGATGTCAACACAACTGGAGAAGACAACCTGGATACTAGCTTGAAGACCTTGATTGAAGATGCATAAACCTGAGATGCACAAGCCAAAGGGGTCTGGGAACCATTTGACTAATCTAAAACCAGGCCAGATTAAAAAGGGGACTGCCTATGGAACTCAGTACACTTTAGAGAGGAATATGAATTCTTGAATTTGCAAGCCTATTTAAAACAACTACATTGGATGGCTCAATGCAGCAGGTTCAATTTTCAATACATTCAATACTGATAAACAGCAAATAAAGCAATGCTCTTACTAAGCTCAAATTACATTTCTAAACTATGAAACTAAAATCTGGAATATAGATATCATACAGGCACTTAATGATTAAAGAATGACATGGTTAAATATTGTGCAAAGAGAAAAAAACCTTGGGCATGATTGCTGGCAGGAGAAAAAAACTCTGTGCACTTGAAGTAAAGGATAGTAAACAAAAGAAAAAAGAAAAAAAAAACGACCTGCTGGTTTCCGAATGCATCGTGGAAAAAGGAAAAGCATAGCATCTCCCCCCCTGGAGTCTCAAAAGAGCTCAAAGTTCTACAGTCGGGGAAGGGTTAAACAAAATCTTAATGGTTGCTTTCAACCGGCTGGAATTGGCTCTTCTTCTCGAGGCAGATTGGCTCGGGCACTGCACATCTCATTTTCATTCTTGATCATATGCCTTGCAAGAAAACGATTTTATTTGGAAAAAATAAAGACTTACACCTCAAAGAAAATTCACACGGAAAGTGCATGTCTCTAGTTGTAGGGGACTAGGGTCTTATGCTTGAAAGGTTACTACACAATGATATAAAAACATATGGGGGATTCACAGACTTAAACTAGGCAAAACAAACATAGTGGCTCCAAGGGGCAGTCTCTTGCAGCCTTATGGTACATTGAAGAATACACATATGAAATCACCCCTCTCCCTCCTTGGCGAGAGCAATCAAAGTGGTGGCCGCTGGATCTTGGATGTTTTCCTTGGGGCATATCCAGGTCTGTCCAGGAGGTTGGCACAAGAGAAAGCCCTGGATATTAATGTCAGCGCAGGGTCCCACTTGAACCAGTTATGGCAATACATAGATATGAGGGTTACACAGAAACTGACTGCTACCCTGGCTAAATGGGAGGGGGAGACACTTGGTTTTAAAGCAGAGATCCAGTTTTTAATCATGCCCTGTTAGCAAGGAAAGATTTCTTAGTTGTTCCCTTCCCTGTGTATTCTCGCAAGCCCATTGTTGACTACCCTCGCTCCTTTGGCGACCTTTGGGGCACCTTGCCCACAGGCTGGCTGCAGCAGGATCGTTGCTGACCAGGAGTCTCTTGCCTGGAGGTGGCATAGAGGAACAACGGAGGAGCATACAGCAGGGAGTTCCAGCAGTAGTTGCGGGTGCTCGGGAGTAGAGGCTTGCATACTTAACAATATTACTTAGACACATTGATGGCTTGGGGGGGTGCTTTGCACTCGCATTGCACCTTAAGGCAAGGCAAACAATCAAACAAAAACACTGAGGCGGAGAGAGCTGAATGCAGTCAGCTCTTCTGGTAGAAGGGTCCTTGCAGGGAGAAATCTAGCAAAAAAAGGCTAGCAGGCATGTATATAACTAGCATTGGTTGCTGAGAGCAGAGTTGCAAGGCTAAAATAGAGCATTAAGACTTTTTGTTCCTCTTCCCCTTGTTTCCCAAGGGGAGGGAGTACCTGGTTGTTAAGTTCTTACAAAGCAGGCAGGTATTCATATGATAGAGACAAGTGGCGTTTGAGCAAGTTAGATCAGGGAGCAGCCTTATGCAGGCTGCCATTAATAATCAAAGACAGTACACATTGTAGTATGCATAAAGCATTGAAGTTTCTTAAAGGAGAGAAAGTTGAACACTGTAAACAGAACAGAATTGGTGTGGGGTTACTCTTCTTCCCGGTTCTCCTGGTTGGTTGGCATGGATCAGGAAACAAGACTGTTAATGAATGCCAGGTAATTGTATTACAAGATCACAAGAGGGGAAGGAAGAGACCCTTCCATTGGCGGTTTGCTTCTCCACCCCCCCTTCATATCCCAGATAGCCTTGTTAGCATGCCAGGGAATGAAGAAGCTAGGTTGAAACAAACAAAAAGCAGGGCTTTTCAAAATTCTCAAAAATAACTTAAAAACAGAAAAAAGATCAAAATCATACAACAATTCAAAAGAAAATGAACCCAGCTCAAAATCTGATATTTCTCTCTTCAAAAAGTCCAAAGTCAAAAACTTCAAATCAACTTCAAATCGAGTAAAAACTTCAACTCAACTTCAAATCAGGCATAAAAACTTCAAAAATTTCTCAGCTTCAAAATTAAAAAATGATTATATTTCTTTCCTTTAAAGAGTTCCAAGTTCAAAAAAAAATAACAGTGGTTCACAAATAAAAAGTAGATTGGATATCTTCAAAAGTAGATTGGATATCTTCTCCCCCCCCTCCTTTCCTCTGAATGCATGAGGAGGAAAGGATTGTTTCCATGAGGTGTATCCCGCGCCAGAAGGCTGTGTGGCACCACTGGGCATATGCAGAGTGCACTTTGGAAGCCGGGGTGGGTTCCAGTTTGTCTAAAGAGCGAGGGGAGGGAGAGCAATGGGGCTTCCCCTGTTCATAATGGGGGGGGGGAAGAAGGGTAGAACACTCGGGGTTCTTCCCTTCATTATTCATTTTTCACATTCACAAAAGACAGCACCGAAGTTGACAAATATACTATTTTACTAAAGATAAGACTTTCATTGCGCAATGAAATCAACCTTAAACTTAACTTATTCTATGAGCACACGGAAATAATTTTCTCCTTTTTTTCCAGGTACCTTGGGAGAGCATTCATACAGACACACATACTAGTTTCGCTTGCAAACATACAGGCACTTGGGGAGGCGCGCTCCCTTGCATATTTCCATTTGGTGCCCCATGCCAATTTTGCGCAAACCGCATTGTACTTTTGGGGAACCAAAGCAGATGTTTCTGTGAGATTGGCCGGATCTTCACAAAAGCATGTACCCTAAATATTGATTTATCATATTTACCACATACACGACTCTATTTCCTGTAGGAGAAAAACACGTTACATAATTATTCTTTTCCTGTGCCAGATAGACTTCTCTGACCCAGGGAAGTTTCATTACAACTGCACATCATGACATACGAGAAAACTGCAAAATCTTCAAATAGAAAACTCATTAAACTAAAGGTGATCACCATGGGGTACCTGATTATAAGAAATATCTGCAGATTGCTAGCAATAACACAAACTAGATCAATTAGGTCAAAATAACACAGTCACACTTTCAAGAAAGTTACACACTTAGGAAAGAAACACAAAATTAGAGAAACCAAGAAGCTGTTCCACTAGGGTGCTTGTTTAGAACAGCTCTATAAATTTGTTTGCTGCAAAACAAAGTTGAAAACATTTGAACTATCAACAATAACTTAGAATGAATTTAAAACGTTAGACTCAAAGTAAAAGGATTAAAGCAAAATACAACACATGAGGTATTAGCTTCTTTCAGAACACCTATAAAATAAAAATCATGGCACACGAACTATATTCCTAATGAGGTTGCATCTCTGTGCCTACACAGAGTTCCTTTTAGAAGACAGGCAGAGGAGTCTGTGTATATCCAAGTGAATTCTGTAAAGCAAGGGCTAAACAAAACACAAATTCAAGACTTTGCCATGTTTGTGGTGGCTTCTTCCACCAGGGCTGTGGTTCTTTCCATGTATCGAGTGGGTCCAGTAAGCAAAAAGGTGTGTTCCTGACCTGTGCTTTCCAGCCTTTCCCTTGCATTAAGGGTGAATAGCTCTCCGAAATATGCTGCTTCAGTCCTGGGAGGCTCTGAGGCATAGTTTTTGTGTTGGTCCTTGAAGGTTCCACTTTGCATCCTCTCCCATTTAGGGTTGTAAGGTTGGGAAGAGGAAGAGGCTGACTTGAGTCAGAATTCTGGTCTGACTGAATGGCTGGTTTGGGCTGGGTTTTCTTTAATGCATTTGGAAACAGAGAGCCTGCCTGAGATTTGCCAGGCTGTCCTATTTCTTGCACGACTACCCCTGCCACTGGAAATCCTGCTTTTGCTTTGCCACCTTGTAACATTTTTGATTCCATTTCCATGTAGGATTTCTCTAGAGTTTGTAATCTAGCCTCTGTGGTTCTATGGCACTCCAGAACACTTTGCAGTTGAGATTTTAAATTATTAGTCTCCACTCTGTTCCTTTCTAGTTGGAGGTTCATTTTGCCAAAGTCAGTCTGGAGTTGCTTGGTTTTAAGAGCAGCTTCTGGTTCCTGATTTTTCTTGGTGAGACTCTCAGTCTCCAAATCTCGTTCCTTGTTAAGCTTTGTTAATTCCTGGATTTTATTTTCCCTATGGGCTAGTTCCAATTTCAGAGCCTTGTTCACTTCCATTAAGGTTTTTAGCTGGTTCTGGGTTTGAATTAGTCTTTTGATTCTGTCCATTCCCTTAAGGGGAAGACCTTTAGTGGTAGGGTCAGTAGTTGGAGCAGGGCTGTCTAGATCAGCAAGAGCACGGAGTAAGACCGCTGTGGGCTGCATGCAAAAGCTCTCCATGTTTGCCCCTCTGCTTCGCAAGCGACCCCATGCCATTGATCGAAGGGGATCCTGACCTGCAGCGGAGGAGGGCTTATACACAGAAGACCTGCGTTGCTGTGGGAATTCTGCTTTGTGCCCTGTCTCTGCAGGCAAGGAGGGAGCGTTTGGAAAGGAGTTGGCTGGGCGAGAGTCGCCTGTGGGGTAGGGTTTCCGAGAATGGAAGGAAGAAGGCTGCGAGTGTTTAAAACGTGAGCCTCTTTCTCTCCAGCCTCGGCTTGCCCCTTTTCCCTGAATTTGGTTCCAACCTCTCTTTTGTGAATGCTGTGGAGTCTGATCTGGGCTGGCTTGAGAGTGGGGGCTGATATTGGAATATGTGGTGGCCTGGATAAGTTCTGGAGGGTGCTCCCCTTCCTCAGTGGTTTCGGCTTGTATTATTCTTTGACGCTCAGCCGCATCTCTAATTTTCTGTTTTACTCCTTCCCAGGTCATGTCCCCCACATATATCAGGTTGGCCATAAATCTGGTGTCGCGGTTCAACCTCTTCACTAACGGCTCTGTGAATTTTTTATCATTGTAGTCTGGCTCTCCATGTGGATCGTTATTGACTATCTTAGCTAAGCGTGCCAGCAGCTGTTTGCGCATTACATATGCCTCAGGGTCCTCTTCTGGAGCTTGGTGCTCTTTGCAAAAGAGGATTGGGGGCGTTTCTCCGGGTTTAATGAATTCCAGCACCTCCCTCATCCAGTCCAGCACCGGTTTGTTGCGCAACTTACGGCTGGCAATGAATGAGAAGAGCCGTGCCTGCTCATTGAGAGAGGTACATTGCAGAGCTAATGCAGTTAAGTCATCCTCGTCAGCTGTGGGGTAGGAGGCGGAAACCGTTGCGAGCCATGAGACTGCTGTGTCTTGGTTAAAGGGGCCCACGTAGGAGGCTATGGTTTTTAATTCCTCCACTGTCCATCGCTTAGTTTCCTTAATCTCCTTATTAAACAGATCCTCCTGTCTAACAGTGGTTTGCACTTTCCGGGTAGAAACCGGATTGATGGGGAGTGGATCTACAACAGGGGCAACGTTGGGGGAGTGCTGGGGGGCATAAAAAGTCTCGCTCTCTCCAAAAATGGAATGTATGGGGAGAGACTCCATTTGCTGGGGCTGCAGAGTGCTGATCAGCGCCTGTTTGAGACCTAATTTATCTCTGAGGGAGTTGATTTCCCTTTGGCATGCTTCATGGGAAGCAGCCTCATATTTTTGCTGCGTTTGATTTGCTAGAAAGCTGGCAGCTTGGGTAGCTTCATCCGTTTGGGCTTTTGCCGCTTCTAGTTGCTGGGTAAGGTGATGGACTTGCAGAGCAAGCTCATCTTTTTCTTTCCCAGTTTTAAGGAGGACTTTGGTTAGGCTTTGTTTCTCGAGTGCCATTTGCTGGCTTTCCGTATTGAGCAGGAGCTCCATACGCTGGTTCTCAGCAGTTAGCTGCTGGACCTGGGCTGAGAGTTGCTCAGCTTCATCAAAAGCTCTGTGTGATTCCTTGAGCATGGTCATGCAATCCTGGAATGCCGTGAAGACACCCCAGGCAATGAATCTGCCCTTTTTTGAGGAAGACGGTTTTTCCTTATTACAGAAAACTGTTAAGGTTTCCTTCAAGGTGGCCATAGGATCGGGGCCCTGGAAGGCTCCTGCTTTCCATGGGCATTCGCCCTTCTTGGAGAGCCATTTCTCTAGTTCATCAGGTTCCGGGGCATGTTTAAACAGGGGGCTCATTTTTAATGCGAACCGGTTTCAAGCTCTCAAAAAAAAAAAAAATGTCTCCGCAGAGGGGACAGGCACTTGCACCTTCCCTGGCAAGATTGCTAACTTGTGCTGTTGTCTTAGTGGACACACAGGAAAGTTCACCTTCCTGGTCTCCAATAGACTTATTCTCTCTCTGGGGAGCCTTACCAGAACTGCCAAAATAGTTTTACCTGTGTTCTGTTTCAGTCTGCAAAACCTTGGCAGAAGTGGGGAATTTTCCCCCCCCCCCCACTTTCAAAAAGACTGGCTACTCTGGCACTGAAGTATCTGCAGGACTTGGGGCTATTTACTTTGCCCAGTCCTGAAAAGACTATACTCACTCTCTGGAAAGTCTTGCCACCCACCAGGGTAAGGCTCTTTTAATCTGTGGGGGGGGGCATAAGCTATCCCTTTGCTTAGCCCTTGCTGCAAAGTCTCTGCTAGGGGGTTCTGAGTTATATCCTTGGCTCAGCCCTAGAGACTATTTCCTTGGCACCTGGCCAGCACAAAACAGAACAACTACTCAGGCTCTCTGGCAGTTTAAAAGGGGTAGCCTTGCCTATCTCCTTCAGCTAAGGGTCCCTGACAATTCAAACTGCTCTCCTGGCTCTCCTGGCCAGTTTGAAATGGACTCCTGCTTTATTTACTAAGCAGGCTTCCACTGGGCAGATTCTGTGCTGTTTAGAATCTGGGCTCTCCTGGTCGCTTAAAAGAAACTGGGGGCAGGTATTTTAACCCTAGCAAAATGGGGGGGGGCAGGTTTTTCCTATTGAGCGATCTTCCAGGAAGGGGATATTATATTTGCCTACGTGTAGGTGCAGGATGTCTACGTGCAAAACCTACTCTGCAGTAACCCATCCCAGATAGCCATTCAAAATGGGGAATCTCAAGAAAGAGATGCGGTTCCCAGGGCGACACACACCCGTCTCCCTTGCATTGCCGGGAAGGTGGCCCGGCGGGCGGCTGAGACAAGTGGTGGGCAGAGATGAAGGGGGGAAAAGCCAACCCACAAAATAGTGCTCTCTAGAGCCACACACACATACACACACACGCTTCCTTGCCAAATTTACAAGGTCATGGACTTTCTCCTACGTCTGTGTGCCTGAAATGCTCACAGGGTTGCCCCGCTATCTCCACCAATAATCTGTTAGCCAAAATGCCCGGTTATAAATTGTTATATGGGGGAATTAGCGAATCAATAACCGGCAATGGGCATAACTTGAGCTGGGATGCAACCTTTATCTACCAGAGTCCATACCATGACCAGTAAAGAGGCAGAAGCAAGGGAATTAGGTTAAAAGTAATTTACTCAGATTATATGTTCACACACACATACAAAACTACACATACACGTCACACAACATACAGAGTCTAGGAATCAAAGAGAGGAATAGAGACTTTTGCCATGTGGCAGGCAGAGGAAATATACTGCACCTCTCTTGCAGATTAGTTGTCCGTCCTGAATTCCATGCAGCTTTGGGGGATAAAAAGGGGACAAGGGGGGGGGCTAGGTGTCCAAGCATGAACACCCCCTCTGGCAGAGTGCCAGGCAGTATGGAGGGGAAGGCCCAAGGGAGAGAGAGAGTGGGCTGGGAGCATTGCAGTTATACTGTTTTTCTGGGGGCGGGGAGAACTCCTCCTAGGTTCCCAGGTGGCAAAAAGGTGACAAAGGATTAAGCTGTGGGGTAGTGAGAATTTGGAAATCTATTATAATTCCAATGGCTTTTGCAATCCCAGGAGAAGTCAGGAGTCTCACTGATTGGCTTAATGGCTTGAAACAAAAGGTGCGATCACTGCTAATGTCTGGAGATCGTTGCTGAAGAGCGAGTCATTGTTATCTTAATGTCTGCTGAATGGCTTTGTTGAACTAGTCCGATGTTGCAAGAGGGGGGTGGGTGCTGGTGCAGGCTACATGCCTGGACATATTCCCTACAATATGGCTTTCACTAGAGCAGGATACACAGGAACATGGTTGCCCTCTGGTTTGCTGGAGGGACTGCTTTGGCTGCTGCTCTTTGACTGCTGGTTTCGAGGGATGAAGAGAAGTCCTTTCCATGGCGGCACAGGCTTGCCACTTGGTCTGGAGAGGCTGCTGCACACATCTGCCAGGGCTGCCATGACCAGTCCAGGAGATTGGCAACCTGTTAGGCTACAATAACCACTAAGCACAGAGCACCTTGCTGCTCTGGTAACTTGTATCACCTATCATATTTGAATGTGAAAGCATTAAATGTCACGCTTACAAATGAAATAAACTTAACTGTGTTTGTTACCCTTGACTCCTGTGTTCTCATCAAATCAAATAACCCACAACAAACTGTGAAGCATCCAAGGAAAAGGGATCCTGATTGTAATCTGCTGTGCTCTCTGCTTTAAGAATTTAATATATTAAAACTAAAAAATAATAAAAAAAATAATAAAAAAATCCTTTATTATGAAAATAAAGCTTATGATTATATATAGCCTATCAAAAAAAAACGAGAATATCTAAAAGAAGTACTTCAACTACATATCCAAAACTTGAATAAAGATAAACGATCAATCTTTTTTTTCAAGGAATTTATTAAGATTAGAAAACAGTAATAGATTCTTTTAAATGTTATGAAAATGATTTTGGTGATTAAATACAATATGTTAAAAAATGATAACTAAGCAAACTATGTTAGGGGGTAACAAACGTATTTTCTTTACACTTCCCTTACCCTTTTTCCTTTCCTGTATCCCCAGATAATTTTAAAAATCAATAAAAATATCTAAAAAGGAAAAAAAAAGAATTAAGGGAGCCTGTGTAAAAAAATAAAAATAAAATAATCCATTGTGCCTCACATTCCTAAAGCTGAAGGTGGACCTTGTAATAGAAAAGGAGGGTAGAGGAAGTGAGGGACGATATCGGGTGATTGAAAAATATAAAAAGTAAAGGGCCTGAATCAGGCGTTGTGACAGTTACTTGTTTCCAGCATCTGATATTCAAAGATATAGTGCCTCTGTACTTGAAGGTTCGATTTAGTTATCATGGCTAATACAAGTTGGTAGCAGAATTTTTTTTTAAAGCCGCTATAAATTCCTATTTACTATAGAATTTGACCCTATAGCACCCATCTCATAGAACCAGTCTCCTGTTGGCAGTGATGAAAAATGGACCCAACATTTGGAGAAGCTTTTGTATTCAGAGAATTTATTCTGTAAACAGAAAAATTAGTAATGTCCATGATTGTCTCATCTGAACATATATGTGAACATAGGTGGTGAAAGTTATCATTTGAAAAATGCTGAGCTAACTCTATATGAGATCTTTACAGGATTATGTACTACTCAGTGTTAGTACCGCTACTCTAAAGCCACATAGAATGTGTGTTCTCCACTGTCAGGTTCTGCATTCAGGCCCACTAACCCAATGCCCTGAGCAGCAGACTCCTGACTTGCTCTTTTTAAGGCCTCAGAGCCAAATTAGACGTTACAACAACCATGGATTTGTAAAATATTCATTTTACAGATGAATGTAACCATTGAAAAAAATGTTGTGAGGGACCAATCCTGATCAGGCCCACAGCATGGAAGGAACCAGGTGATCTTGTCCCCCTCCCCCCGCACCTTTTCAAGTACTGAAACAGTCAGGGAGCAGTTTCAAGATTTGAAAAAATGGGGAGGGGACACAAGGTTATCTGATCCCCCTGTGCCCGGGCACTTGCAGTATTTTTTTAAATTGTCAAATTCTTCTGCAAAATGGCAGCAGTAGCTATAGTTTGAATCCATGGTCACCATAACATCTAGTTTGGCACTCATCTGCTGAAAGGGGAGGAGGTTTGAGATTCACCCCATCCTCCTCCTTTCTTCAAGCTTGCTCCTCCATTGCCTGGAGCCCAGATCAGCCTCTTCTCATCAGCCTCTCCCTCACTTTTAAAAGCCAGCCTAGAGAAGGTGGGTCCACCCACAGCCTCCTGGCACTCACAGGAGGGCAGACCTTCCCCCAAGAGCTGGAGTGCTAATTTGATGGTAGCTCCAGCCTCATACATCCCTGTTTTCACCCTTTTTTCCCTTGTTTCAACCCCATAATTGCTTTTCTCTGCCCCTCTGATGGGCCATGTCTCTGTTGTTGGCTAAGTAACCGCTGGGATTCAGCTGTCCCTAGCAGGAGTCAGGGGTGCTCCAAACACTGGCATCCACAATGAGAAATATTTGGACAAATGAACAAAGTAATATT
This sequence comes from Euleptes europaea, assembly GCF_029931775.1. Lineage (NCBI taxonomy): Eukaryota > Metazoa > Chordata > Lepidosauria > Squamata > Sphaerodactylidae > Euleptes > Euleptes europaea. The sequence continues at coordinate 74,255,359 of NC_079312.1, read as the reverse complement.
CATGTCATTGTTATAGCAAACGCAAAGCCATCAGTGCAAATTAAATTTTGATATACTGTCTGCGAATGTCCATGATTATATAAACCAGAAACTAGAATAACTTCAGGCATTTTCTTCAAAACATGTTTTAAATTCAAATACAAATGTTAGAGAACATAGTATATGAAATTACTATGCAGTTCAGCAGCCTTTTTTGTTTAAACTGGATATTAAAAATTGGGAGCATAAACCAAATTGCTGCTGTTCACATAGAATGCGCAGATGACCAGGAACTGAGAGTAAATGAGTGGTTGGAGGTGGAAAGAGAAATCTAGAAGGGCAACGGATAAGTACAACAAATTCTCTCCTAGTCTGTGCCTTTACCGTGCTTCACTGTCACTCAACTCAACATTCACACTCCCACACCTTTCCTCTGCTACAGATCTATACGCATGACTTCAGTTGGGGAGGGGTTTTTTACTGCATTGCTAACCTTTTTTCTTTTCAACACTTCCCCTCCATTTCCAGTAACCTGTTCACTTCTGGCTTCCCATTCTCTGTATTCAGCTACTCTATATTGGGGAAGAGTCAGATATGGTAATCTGAATCATGCCCATAGGGATTTTATTCACGGTGATCACCCTTTTTCAGCCCTAGCTGACATTTAACAAGTTATTTACACATGACTAGCTGAGCCATAATGTGGACAGAAATGCTAATTAGAATATACTTCCCACTGAAAGCAATGCTATGTGGAGCGATGGCATCCACATTCTGATGAACAAATAGATATGCATTGAATCTGTGCTGGTGATTCCTGATCCAGCATGGAGAAGCCTAGTTATGGGGGCGTTGGTAACCATCCTTTCTCTTACTGCTTTTCCAGAGGGATGGAGATAGTTTAAGAGCAAAAGCCGCAGCAACTGGAGGTGGACGGGGGCCTGTTCGGGAACAGACAAGGCTTGGTCATTCCAGGTATTTGGGGGTCTGATCCGTTGATGTCATGGCTCCAAGCCCTGTCCCAGGTAAAAATCTTCACAGATATAAACTGGTGGTAGTTGGGGATTGAGGTGTGGTGAAGAGTACCCTCACTATACGGTTCTTCAGAAGATTTTTGTGCCAATCCAACCATTGAAGACTCGTACCTGAAATACACTGAAATAGATGGGCAGTGGGCTATTTTGGATGTCCTGGACACTGCAGGCCAGGAAGAATTCAGTGCAGTGATGGAGCAGGACAAGAGATGTGTTTCTTATAGTCTATTCCGTCACAGATAAAGCCAACTTTGAGCATGTGGACAGGTTTCATCAACTTATCCTCAAAGTCAAAGACAGAGGATTCTTTCCAATGATTTTGGTGGCTAACAATGTTGATCTAATGCATTTATGAAAAATCACCAGGAGCAAGGAAAAGAAACGGCAGAAAAGCACAACATTCCATATATAGAAACCAGTGCTAAGGACCCTCCACTGAAAGCTGACAAAGCCTTCCACAATCTTGTCAGAGTAATCAGGCAATAGGTTCCAGAGAAGAAGAAGAAAAAGATGAAGTGGTGAGGTGACAAAGCCACTACTTCCCACAAACAGCTTGGCCAATTATGTGCATGGGTCACCTTACTAGGATCTAGAGGGAAAGCCAGAAGACAACAGTGCTACAGCACAGCTAAGATCAGCGGCTACCTGAGTTTGCAAGTTGTCACAGTAGCATAGCGGTACAGCAGATGCTAAGCACCACTACCTGAATTCCCAGTTTGAGAAGGCTGCAGACTATCTTGGGAAGAAACAAAAAACCCTGGACAAAAGATTTATGGAACATTCTTGGAATACCAAGCATGTGCCACTAAGCAATTGTAGCCGCTGTCAATGCTACCCCAAGCTTTATTCTACAAGCCAAGAGGAAGTGAGGCAGTGAGAGTGGAAAGCAAGGGGAGACCTCCAGTTCCTATTCTACATTGCATGTCAATTAGCTACATTTCAAAACTCCTGTTCTAGTAAGCCTCCCTATGACTGCTCCTCAGTCAAGGGTTGCCACAGCCTTAAAAAACCACCTACTATTTTTGCCACAGTAATCCTCTTATGGCTACCATGTGTTCCACATGGCTCAGAGCTCTTCATGCTGCTGGTTTACATGTTCTTTTTTTCCTTCATAGCTTGCTGGTAGTTGTACCTACTTCTTTCCCCAGGTACATTACTTGATGTTACAAAAATGTGCAAGTCAGTTGGGAAATTGCTAGAGACAGAAAAGAGAAGGCTGGACTGTGTAATCATAAAAGCATTATAATATAAAGAGGAGAAAGAAATTTAGACAATGTGTTATAGCTACAGAACTATGCTGTTTTCTTAACTCAAAAAGCACTCCCATGGGGATAAGCCTTTAATGCCACAGAATTTAGAACAACTGTAAGCTTACATGATTTGAATTGAATCCGCTACCTTCATTCTCGTTCAGAGCATCTCATTCAGCTACTCTTCACTTTTCTTTTTTCTTTGGGGGAAAAAAACATCCTGCCAGATTCTGAATAATACTGTGATTCTTTTAAACTGAGAGATTCATGTGAGCCAACTTGGGTAAACATCTCTTGCATTTAGTAAAATCAGCTGCACTGGCACTAGCTGTCCTGGAATTGACTGTACCAGAAGTGGGATGATCAATATTGCCATTTATGTGAAATGGGGGTGGGGGGAGTTTTTCCCACTCCCCCTCTTCTTCTCCACTACAGCCAACAGTGACTCAGACTCCTCCCCCTCCAAACCAGTGATTCAGACTCCTCCCTCCTCCAATTCCTTCCATTCCATCCAGTGTGAGTCATAGGCTACAGTCAAGGAGCAGAGAGAGGCAAAAAAGAAAATTGTCTTGCACTTCTTGTATGTAGGTGCAAGTGATCAAACTATTTTTGTACATTAATATTTCAAGAAATTGCATGTGGCAGATCCTTGCAGGATAATGACTGAAGACCTGGAATGAAGATCCAGATATGGCACCATGGTTCAGGCAGTGGGGTCCAAACACCAAGAGGGTGGAAACAGCAACTATGATTAGAGTACATTTCAGAAGGTTGATACTAGGGATGCTCCTGAAATTCATCAGCCATGGAATCTAGATTGAATTCTACAATTCTGTCAATACCAGATATTGCTCTGAAAATTGAGGCAGCCCAAGCAAAACCTGCAATGCTTTTTAATAAAATCTGCTGGACATTCAATCAGGAAGTTTCCAGTGTTTCCAGTGATACCCAGCAACAAGCTATTTTGTATCTTGTTGACACCTATTCTCTCACTAACTCGTTCAAACCAAGCCACTTACTATCATCCAATCCTACAGTAACATCTTTTTGCACCAAGAAGAATTTCAAATGTTTAATCCCCAATTCCTTTTTTTTCCATTCTAAGTCAGAAGAATAGAGGATCTGAGGCCATAAAAGCTACTATATAATATTACATCAAGCAAAATAAGCATGTGCAGAATGGCTGGCAGCCCCATCCTGGTGGTGGTGGTGGAGAGAGCTGCACTGCGGCCAGGCACAGCAGAACATTGATGTAGCTGAGCCACTCTCAAAGGAGAAAGTTACACTGTGGCCAGCACCAAAACTGGGAAAGGGAAAAACACAGAAGTGGTTACACCAGTCCTGCAGCAGCATGGTAGAGAGCTCGCTCCATGGCCCACAGCTGCAGCACAAGGGAGGATCGGCTGTGTGGCCCGATGGACAGGTGGATGCCGCCAATGGGTGGAGAGAGCCGTTGAAACATGTCAGGGCATGAGCCATGGGAAAAAAAGTGGGGAGGCCAAGAACCAGCTGCATGGGAGCCCCAAAGCGCCATGGTGAGGGCTGCGGCAGGGGGTGGGAAGGCAGGGGAGGATAAGGAGAGAAAAGCACAATTGGCCCATCACCAGAGGGTCCTCCAGTAACAACCTCCACATGACGACGCCAGACACCCTCCACTCAATGGGGACTGTAGCAAGCCCCCCCCCCAACATGGGATCCTGGTCTGCCCTGCTAAAGGGAGTACAGGTACTAGGAGCTCCCAGGAAGCCAAGGAGAAGCGCCAGGGCCACCAGGAGACTGAGCGGCAGATCCCCACAGCTGGGGAATGAGCCCAATGCAGTGGCCCAGAAGGTGGGGTATAAACAGGTGGAGAGAAGGCTGGGGGGAGGTGGTGGGGCCATGGCCTTTACCCCTACTCTTGCCATGTCAAAATGCTCCCCCCCCAATCAGATGTGACTATGCAGATCCTGAAGCAAACTCCAGAGGGTTGGTCCTCCTAGTTTAGATTGCACTAAGCCCCATAATGGGAATGAGCTGGGGGGCTGGGGGAGGTCCTGTGCTCTGACAGGCTCATCGTATAGAGTGGTCCGGCAGCCAATCAGCCCATTGGGGGTGGCTGCCTCAAATTCCAGCTGCAGCGGTTTCTGCTCCAAATGGGGCACCATCAGGCAGCAAAGGGCACAGCGGCCACTCTTCAGCATTTGCATATGCAGTCAGGTTTTCTGGAAGCCCACTGACCCCCATTGAGCTGTCTAGGGTGAAACTGACCAGATGGCCCACTAGGCCCTCCCCCGGGGGCACTGGCAAATTCCATGCCCCTGGCGCCCATCCCATCGGTCCATTCATGTGGTGTTGGAGGCCTCTGCCACCGCCTGATGGACCCCTTTGAGGCTAAGCACACTCTGAAATGCCGTACTTCTGCAAGTTTGTATGGCTTTTAGATTCACTATACCTACAGCACAAATTTACATTCTTTAAAGTGAAATTCTTAAAACCAAAACTGGTTTTTGTTTGTTTGTTTTGTTATCATCACCAATCCTGATAAACCACATAAAAACACATAGATAATTTATGTTTCTATGTTCAGTACCAGCACTTTCTCCTAAATTCAATCAATACTAATACTATTACTACTAATAACAATAATACCTAATTTTTCTGGCAAATGAAAACCTTTTTCAGATACTATTTTGGGGTTTTCCCATTTTTCAGAAGACAAAACAGGTTTTTAATATGGTCTTTATGACATCATTAACCCTTTTTATTTAGAATAATGACTTCTCCCACACGCCAAGAGGTTTGAAATTACCTGTGAAATATATTTCCCTAGGCACAGGCTCAAGAAGCATGTAAATTACCCAACTTAATGGCCTCTAGAGTTTCTTTCAGTCACACACATACACACTCTCACACAAAGTCAGATATATTCAGAAGAAATCACCAAATGTATGCAAAAAGGTGAATATTTCAGGAGTGATAACAGAGTTGATGGACTTGGTATAGGTCTGGTACCTAAGGGACAAAAATATACATAGATTCTTTAAAAGAGAGTGAAAACTCCATATGAAACAGATGTATCATTGGCACAAATTGTAATTTTTAAAAGGCATTTATTGGAGAAAAAGGCCAGGCATAATTTGCACAGCATGTAAGAAGCCAAATGTAAGAGGTCTGATGCTGCAAAATTCACCCATTTAATTTATAAAATCTTAATACTTCAGCACATTGAATAATTGGCAGTAGATGGCCTGGATCTTCTTCTAACTGTGCAAAAAAATATCAAAAATTATGATTGCAATGCCCTGACCTAGATAACCCAGGCCAGTCTGAGCTCATCAGAACTTGGAAGCTAAGCAGGTTCATCCCTGGTTAGTGCTTGGATGGCACACCACCTAGGAAGTCTAGCACTGCTACGCAGAGGCAGGCTACAGCAAACCAGCTCTGAACATCCCAAGCCTTGAAAACCCTACAGGGTCGCCATAAGTCAGCTGTGACTAAACGGCAAAAAAAAAAAAAAATGACTGCAATACTAAGAGCAGGTTCCTGGAAGTAATCTCCATTGAATAATATGACACTTACTTCTGGATAGACATTTTTAGGGTTGCCTGCTATATAACCTAGTTGTTTACCTTTTCCCACTTAAACATGTCCAAACTCACAGTGCTCATAGTGAGTAGATGGAGGTGGTTAATCTTAGAAAATGACAACAAAGTGTGCCTGGTTTAATACGAAAGACAGACATCCTGTTTCAGACACTAAAATGAATAAAAGAAGATACATAAAATGCTTAAAAAAGTGATTATCATATCATCTTTTGGCACTTCCTAATAATATCTGAAATAATGAAATGTGGTATTTAGGTTTTACTCAAAGTGTAACATACACTGAAGTTTCACCTAAACTTTATTTATTTATTTGTTTATTTATTTATTATTTCAATTTATAGCCCTCCTGCCCGGGCCAAGGTCAGGCTCAGGGCGGGTAACACCCACAAAATCAACATATCTTCAGTATAAATATATCACTAAAACAATAAAAAACATGCTAGATGGTTTTAAATATTTAAAACTATTGTTTTAAATATTTATTTAATAATTTATTTGTTCACTTCATTTTACCCAATTGTGACCCAAAGCAGTTTACATCGTTCTCCTCTCCTCCAGTTATCCTCACAACAACCCTGTGAGTTAGGTTAGGCTAAGAGAATGTGACTGGCCCAACATCACCCACCTTCCAAGGTCAGTGAGCTTTCATGTTAGACTCCCAGATCCCAGTCTGACACTCTAACCCCTATTTCATACTGCACAGGGTTTAAGATCACTATCAACACAAAAATGTCTGACATATAAAAATGGAAACCTGAGAAAAAACAAACAAATCTACACTACTGCAGGATACTGTGTGTAAGGCATGCTGGTTTTATGCCAAATAATAAACAGGTGATTTCCCCATAAATATGTAGTCCATGTTAAGATTACAGAATCTGGTCAGGTGTAATACATACTGAAAACATTGGGGGGGGTCTTCTCCCCTATTTTTCCACTGTAAAATTGGGGACCACAGGGGGAAAAACTCCTATGAAGTGTTTTCTTTTGAGTAAAGCATTTCACTCATTTCAAATGTATAGCATAAAACGTCTGAGGACTTTCTCAATTTTTGCAATAGAAAAACTGGAAATTTTGGGGGAACACTGGGAAAATCCTGACAGTTATGAGGCCCACCATTTGCCTCTTGGACCCATGCCCCTCCTGGCTGGTCAAGGCCCCTGGGAGAGATTATCAACATGTCCTTTGACACTGGGACCTTTTCAGTATGGCTTAAAAGAGGCAGTGGTGCATGCACTCTTAAAGAAATCATCATTAGACCCTAGGGATCTTGCCAACTACTGCTCAGTATTGAATTTTTCACACCTTGGAAGGTAGTTGAGAGAGCAGTGGCTGAACAACTTCAGATTTTTCTGGATGAAGCATTGATTCTAGACTCATATCAGTTGGGCTTCTGCCCTGGTCATGGGATGGAGACAGCTCTGGTTGTCCTCACAGACAATCTCCTTCGACAGCTGGATCATGGCAGATCAGGGCTGCTGATACTCTTAAATCTGTCGGCAGCCTTCAACATGGTCAATCACGATCATCTAGACCACCGCCTCACCAACATTGGGATCCGGGGTTCTGCCTTTCTATGGCTGCACTCCTTTCTCCAGGGTCAAGGAATGAGAGTGGCGCTTGGGGAAGAGGCATCGCAGTGGTGCCCTTTGGTGTGTGGGATTCCGCAAGGGGTGATCCTTTCCCCTATGTTGTTTAACATCTGTATGCACCCTCTCGCCCAGCTTGTCCGGAGTTTCGGGCTGAGGTGCCATCAGTACATTGATAACACCCAGCTTTATCTGTTCATGAACCATCATCCGGACTTTGCCCCAGACACACTGGCCAAGTGCTTGGAAGGTGTGGCTGAATGGCTGGAGCAAAGCTGGCTGAAACTGAATCCATCGAAGATGGAGGTCCTGTGGCTCAGCTGGGGTGGCTCCGGCGTCAGGTGCTGACTCCTGGCTCTTAATGGCGTGCAGTTGACACCTATGCCTGCAGTCAGGAGCCTGGGTGTGACCCTTCATGCCTCCTTGTCAATAGAGGCACAGGTCACAGCCATGGCCTCGACAGCTTTTTACCATTTCTGCCAGGCCCGGCAGTAAGTGCCTTACCTCTCCTGCCCTGACTTAGATTTGCTGATCCATGCAATGGCCACCTCCAGGATAGATTACTGCAACTTTATCTACCTAGGGCTGCCCCTGAGACTGACCCAGAAGCTCCAGTTGGTACAGAATGATACAACGAGGCTTCTTACGGAGACCTCACTGCGGGCACGCATTTCGCCAGTGTTCTATCATTTGCAGTGGCTCCACCTGGAGTATCAGATCAGATTTAAGGTGCTGGTTATGACCTTTAAAGCCTTATATGGTCTGCCGGACTATCTCTCCAGGGCCATGTCCGCACTTACCATTTGCAGCTCCGATTTCTGAGGGCTTTCCTTGCATGTTCCCACTTCATCTCACCCGAAGGATTCCGAGGACGTCTCCAGAACACAAGTCCTCTGCGTTAAGCGCATCCACTTATTCGTCGAATTAAAAAAATAAAACGTCTTCCACCTCCGGAGCCTTAAAGTGGGAACATGCAATGAGTATTAAATCCACTTCTTACTGCTAGCCCACTTCCTGCTGCCAGCGAATCCCCGCACTCCCCCCGCATCCCTTAGTAACGCTGACCAATCGCCGTCCTTGCTTGGAGCGCCGACTGGGCATGCGTGGGAGCGTGCTAGTCTGGGGATTATCAAATGCAGCGGAGAAAGGAGGCGCGGTGGGAACAAGAATTTAAAGGCGTTTTGGATACTTGCGTACTGGACGCGTGTAACTTGCGAGGTAAGTGGCTAGTGCGTTCACGGGCCTGGTATGTTCCCTGAAGAACTCTATGTTTATCTAAGACTAATTTGTTGGTGGTCCCAGTCCCAAAGAGTGTATGGCTGGCCTGGGCCTGGGCCTTTTCTGCCCTGACTCCTGTCTGGTGGAATGGCCTCTCCAATGTGACCAGGGCCCTGTGGGAACTTCTGCAGGGCCTGCAAGACAGAGCTATTCCACCTGGCTAGAGGGATATTTGGATAGAGAGTGAGACTTCATAGCACTAAATTATTCCCCCATTCAATAGTGCAGTCTCATACCACTATTAATTGTGGACAAAATTAGGCACATTGAAACATATGGCCACAGCAGAGCCTGCAGATAAATGAATCGCCCTAAGATAGAAGAAGGGGTGAGTAGGGAAGGGTAGGGAGGCCAACATTTATGGGAAAGGAACTGTAGCTGGCCTCAACCATTTTCCTGGCGGAATAGCTCTGTCTTGCAGGCCCCCATAATTTGCCATACTTTTTTTCCTACCTCTTTGGCTGCACGGTGAACAAGTTGTTTTTCAATTCATGAGATAGGGGTTCTGGTCCTTCTTCTGTTTAGTCATGCTATGATAGGTGCTGGCCAAAGGCATCTCACCATTCTAGCTGGCACTACTCAACTTTCTATTTTCTCCTTTCCTTCTCTGTGAACTATGGAGGGAGATGAGAGATGTGCATGAACTTCCTGTCCTCTGCATCCTCCTGTCAAAAAAGTAGCTGTTTGTAATTTGTGTGGCATAAGGGGATTTGAACCCTTATCATCATTTCTTTTAAACCTGGATTATTCAGAATATTGATACATCCTAAAACTGTTCATTTTTTAAAGCCATTTGGAACTAGCTATAATCAGGAATAGTCCACATTTCCATACATGGTGAAAGGAATAGAATAAAGATTGTCTTTCCTTCTCATGATGAATGGTAGCATTTTGTTAGTTCAATTCTACACAGTGAAGGAAAATTGTCTCCCCTTCAGTATCCATTTTGTAAGATACATACTCAAATTATAAAATGTATGTAGTCAACTCAGCCAATTAGTTAAAAACCAAACAGTTAATCAATAAAAAATTCTGACATGTGCATGATCCTTATTCCTAACTGAAGAAGTGTTCCTAGTGAAGAACATTTGTGAGATTAGTGGTATTATATCCTGCAAAAGTTTTGTCTGCCTCTGTAAATAAGAAAAGGTCTTCCACTTTTTTCTAACCATTGCTCAGGCTTAACATTACACATCTTATAAAACCCATCAAAGCTACAGTCTAGGATTGGTTCTGCTGGTGAATGGGAGAATAATCTGAGGATTGGAATCAATAGACTAAACCACTTACATGCTCATCTTGGCTGTAGGCACATCCTCCACTCATCTGTGATTACCATATGACATGGTAGACCCACTTCCCAATGAGAAGGCCATATGCTTACTTTCCCAAAAGCCTTTAGAGAGCATATTTATTAACTGGCTTTTTTTAAAAAAAGGGCTGATTTCAGTGCAAATAATCGGGTTTATACACGGCATGAGTTGGCAGAATACTCTATTTGGTCCTATATAAGGAAGGAAGAGATTTTCCCTCTCACTATGCATACCAGCCTCACAACAAGGAATCGTCAATAAAGAATATTGTCTCTGTACAGTGTAAAACCAAACTAGATAAAATTATACCTTCGAAATTAGATTAGACAAACACACAGAGAGAGAGAATGGCAGGGTGGTACGTGGGTCTTCTTCAGCCTTTCCAAACATGGGACTCAATGTTAACCACTAAATAGCAGCACCGGACCCATTGAGCTGCCAACAAGTGACACATTACAGGCAGATGATATCCAGAACATGGTCGGAACAGGAGAAACTAGAGTTATGACATCATCAGTATTAAGGCCAGATCCGAGGGCAGAACCCAAGAAATCCAAGGACAGAAAGCACGAGCTGAGCACCAGGAGGTATACCATAATGAGAAACAAGCAAGCACACGGGCATAAACAAAACATTAACAACAAAATATCTCTTGCCTGCTCCTCACCTATCACAGCCAGCTCCCACCAGCTACCCAAGGTTCCTTGCCCATATCTGCAGCACAGAGCCTCATAACCATCTGTGAAAGATCAATTTTCTCAGGGAGGTTGGATCTGCAGTGCAAAGCACTGGAGGCCTGACTGACAAGGATGAAGGTGACTGGGGTATGGAGGGTAGGGGAAAGAGAGATATAAGACAAGGGAGAGCTTTAATGGGCATGGGATTCATGTATACTAAGGATGCCAGCCACCTGGTGGGACCTGGGGATCCCCTAGAATTACAGTTCATCTCCAGACTACAGAGATCAGTTCCCCTGGTGAAAATGGATGCTTCTATGGCACTGTACCCCACTGAGGTCCCTGTCCTCCCCAGACTCCATCCCCAGATTTCAAGGAGGTTCCCAACCTGGATCTGGCAACCCCTACCCCACCCCCTGCTGGTGGCAAACGGGGACCGGGAAACCCTAATGTGCATGGAGCACTGGAGGACCCACTAATGGGTCCAGGCTTGCTGGGGGGGCAGACAGAGAAATAAGAAAAGGGAACGATTGCAGGCAGGGCAGATCTTTGAATCCATCAGTGTTAAAAATGAATTGCTCCCACTTCTGAGAGAGCTCATCTTGCTATTCTGCCACTCTTCTCAGCATGTATGCAATGAGGCAAGAGTCACAGTCTATTTATATGCACACTAGCACCATGTCCTTCCAAAATGCAGCTTTGTAGGGGCTTGAAACTCATCAGGTGGGGCTCCATGACCCACCCGAGGGTCCGGACCCATACGTTAAAGTCAACTGGCATGGAAGATATTGCAGTGTAGGAAGAAAAATAATTATCTAAGAAGAAGCAATGGTGAGTTCAGACCTTCCATTAAAACTGCTCTCTAATAACTTTCATTTGCAGATGAGCAAGCTTCCCTCTCCTTATAATCCTATATGAGAAAAGCACACAGGAGACTTGCAGACCAATTTAACCAGGGTTCTCTGACAAGAAAATACAAATTTTGCTCTAAGGAAATCCAAATCAGCCATAGAAATAAATTATGTAAGTTAAAAAATTAGGATACATATGTTTCTGTTGCATAATTCTGCTTATGATGTTCAAAGGAAAAGAGATAATGCAGAGCAATGAAGTCCAGTCACTACAGATCCATCTCCCTTACCTCACCCTGGTTGCTGTGATTTCCCCTGACACTGCCCACAAGAGTTAAACCCATATCAAATGGATTACAATCTTGCTGAAATTGGCAGGATTGTAACTCCCAAATTCTGCACCAAGATAGTAAAATTGCAGAAAATACACAGAAGAATTCATTTAATATCCCATGAGGTGTCATTTTAGCAAGGTGAAGGCTACCCCTTCACCAAGTACACAACACGCACACTCAAATCTACATCACTACATAGAAAGCTGATTGTGTTTTCGCACATGAATTAAGTCAAGACTCCTACTTTCCAGCTCAGTACTGAGACTCTCTTGTGAACTTTATGAAATAGTCACATAGCATTCCTAGATGAAAATGGCTGATGGAAACATTATTTAAGCAATGACAGCCAATGCAGATTCGAAGCAGCAGGTACAGAATTAACGAGTGCCTCACAGAAGAGCACAAGATATCTTCAGACTATAAATATTGCAAGAGACAACCTATATTGATCTTAGGTACAAATTCACCAAGATGAGCAACAGTCACTTATATTTAAAGTAAATTTTGTAAAATTACCTCATAAGTCTTTAGAAAACACTGAGGTTTTCTATTTAAGTACACATGATAGATTGCAGAACACTACTTGCATGCAGCAATGTGCTATTTCAGAATGGATACCTTAACAGAGAAGAGGATAGATTGGTATCACACTGCCTGTGCATGCTTATTCAATTTTAGGCAGATATGCAGTTCCTTCTGTTCATGTTGAGTTCACTCTATCTCTGAGGGTTCAGGAATACCACCATTCCTTGGTAAGAAATGTAATACGACTGGTTTGGTCATCACTATCGTATAACATTAAAAAGCTCACAGATTTACTAATGATGGCTTCACTGGTTTTAAGTATTTACCTACCAAATCCACTAGGAAAGAGAAAGTCTGGTGCACTCAGTGAAGCTGTAGTACACACCTACCTGGCCTCAGGCTCACAGTCCTATAACTCTCTCAGGCTTCGAGGCCTTGAATAATTAAATGTGGTTTCCTCTACCTTACTACATAAAGGTAAAGATAAAGGTCCCCTGTGCAAGCACCGGGTCATTCCTGACCCATGGGGAGACGTCACATCTCGACGTTTTCTAGGCAGACTTTGTTTTGCGGGGTGGTTTGCCAGTGCCTTCCCCAGTCATCTTCCCTTTACCCCCAGCAAGCTGGGTACTCATTTGACCGACCTCGGAAGGATGGAAGGCTGAGTCAACCTTGAGCCGGCTACCTGAAACTGACTTCTGTCAGGATCAAACTCAGGTCGTGAGCAGAGCTTTTGACTGCAGTACTGCAGCTTAACACTCTGCGCCACGGGGCTCCTACCTTACTACATAGGGTAATACATAGTACTACATAGGGTTTTCCCTTGCAGTGAAATGAAACACTTTCCCAAAGAAAAAGAGAAACCGCTTTACCCCTCCCAATATAAAAGCATAGGATTCTATCTTGAACTTGGCAAATGCAGTACAGAGAGAAAACACACCGGATACTATAATTCAAATGAGACAACATGATATTTTGGCTTGTCTTCATCTGCAGAGTTCATTTTACAGCAATAAAAAAGCTTTGCAAAAACTCATAATCCAGAATTTTGGCTGAACATCTGACACCTGTCAGAACAGCACAGAAAGGACCATTTGGCTTCTTACTGTAACATTCTCACATCAATCTTTTCATGAACTGGGTACTCTTGCTACAGTGTTATCCCTTCTACAGGGCAATATTCTTTTCCATGAGATGAAAAAAGACACTGTTACATAAAACTGATCTGACTTAGAAAATCAGCTGCAAGTCTTCGGTTTCTCCAAACAGGCTGTGGTAAGCCCAGGTTCTTTAAAATTAGTAGCTCTTAAAAAAAATTATATGTATAGATTTATACAGCTAAATGTATTTGTACCACATGAAGTTTTCTATGAAAAAAGAAGACATGAGAAAGCAATATTACTAATTCTTTCACACAATTGCCCTGATTTTATAAACTGCCCAGAGGGCAGAAATATGACAGTTTTCAAAGCTCGCTATTATTAGCAGAAGTTCTTGGATCCAACATAATATACTAAAAGAAACCCATAGTAAGAGACTCATTTCATTTATTTGAATGCACACACTGTCCTGATTTCTTCACTAAGTACAATGGAGGGATTTGTTTTATTTGGGAAGGCTGGAGTACTGAATATGATATATTAGATGAGTGATACTCATACACCAAGTAAAATTCTTGATGGCAGTAATATTTAGGAAATGGGTTCTGTAGTGATGACATCAGGATCATGGAAGAATATTCCTCTCAGGTTGGTTGTGGACTCTAGGGATTTTGCTTCACATAGCTATGTTGAAATGGTATACCAAGGCAGACTGAAGATGCTTTAAATATATGCACAAAATGTGCTCCCAAGTCTCGAGATCTATTTATTGGACTCCTTAAATCTGGTATTCTGCAAACCCTTCTCTCCATGAATGCACCCATTTATAGATATGCGTGTACAAATTCTTATCTTCTAGAAAACAAGACACACACACTTTGAGAGTAACAGTGCCATCCTTAGCAAAGCTACTCAGAATCCTACTCAAGTCTATTCAGTGGGGCGTTCTTCCAGGAAAGTGTTCTGAGGATTTTACTACTAATCTACCAGAGATGGAATGTGCACACTCCTGATTGGCAGAATGTACAGGAGCAGCCTGGATTTCTTCTTTATCATAGCACCAATAGTTGTATGTATATTTTCCATATACTCAGTATATTTACTATGAAAGTGTAAAGTTTCCAGGATATGTTCTGAAAGCAACCTTGCTGAAACTAAGCAGATCTGGGTCTGGCCAACACACCCTCTCCCCATCTATGTCTCCTTGAATTCCATGGAAGCAAAGCAGGATATAAATCTAATGTAGACCTGCAACTCAACTGTGAAGGCAATATGTAAGCTGGAAACTCTAAAAATCACACAAATACTGGTGGTATGGACTGTGCCTTAAATCCAGAGAATTGTGGAGTTTTCATGACCATAGAAGTACAAATAAATTGTCAGATGATCATGGAAGTAGTCATATATTATATGGCATTTAACTCTGGGTTTTTTTTTTGCTGTAAAGTCACAGCTGACTTACGGCGACCTCATTGGGTTTTCAAGGCAAGAGACGTTCATAGGTGGTTTGCTATTGCCTACCTCCATGTCACGCCCCTGGTATTCCTTGGAGGTCTCCCATCCAAATACTTGTCAGGGTCAGGGCTGAGAGTGTGTGACTGGCCCAAGGTCACCCAGCAAGTTTCCATGGCAGAGTGGAGATTCGAACCAAGGTTTCCCAGATCCTAGTCAGACACCATGCTGGATATATTATAAACGTGCAAGATCTTGCCTCATTGGGTCAGTGCTGGCCTAGACAGTCTTCATGTAGTCCCTTCCAGGGCAAGAGTCTATGACATGCATTTTTGTGTTTTTATTAAAGTTCCCTTAAAAGGAACAAGTGGTCCACCTAGCACTATCATTCCAGAAACCAACATTTTAAAACAAGAATATTCCCACAAGGGAATTCATAGCTACTTAATAAGCACAAATAGTTTTAAAGCAGTTGAAATATTATACTTCACTTGGCACAAGAAATCTTTTCTGATATGGGAGGGTGTTTCGAGCCCGTGACAAGGGTAGCATTAATGGAAAGTGGACCCCATTCAACTTGATGGACCACAAATTGCCTAAAGCACTTTAAACTATCAAAACACATTTTTCTAAGTTTTGATTTTGCTGTGAAGCTCAGTACAGCACTGCTCTTCATCTTATTTCTCTGCAAGCACCATCCATTTTGACTGAAGTTTATCCTTCTCCACTCCCCTTGCTCTTATCAAACTTCTTGCAGCAGACAGTGACAATGAGAAGGTTCAGATTACTAAAGCCTTGTTACTTTCATTAAATGTACTGTAAAGTGTTTTCTATCACATGCTGTCATGTAGTGCTATCAACAATTAAAGACAGACAACACACACAAGGTAAGTGAATGCATGATGCATTATCATCGGGTGTCTCTTAAGCACAACAATATCCTAGATCTGAAAACAAACCAAAAAAAGCACAATGGATATTATACTCTCATTTGAGGCAAGACGGGTAGCAACCTGAGCAATGGCCTATTCAGTTGTGGCACCAAAGATGTAGAATTCCCTCCCCAGGGAGAATAGTCTAGATATGTTTTCCTCTACCTCTGCCAGCATGGGAAGACTTTTTGGTTCAGTTAACTACTTTTTTGTTTCATTTGGTGTTCTTTTATTCACCCTTCTTTCTGTTTATATATAAACACAAACATACACAAACATGTACATATACAAAAATTGATTTTTTAATGTTTTCAACTGTTTGCTATCCTGAGGGCCCAACTTAGATGGAAATGTGCCAGTGTGCATGACCTTTGCATTTGCTCAGGTGATGAAAGCAAAATGGAGAATCTTTACCATGTGGAATCTGCCTTACTATAGTGCTTGGGACTCACTTGAAAAGTAACTCCACATTGCTTTCCCCTTCCCCAACATAAAATGCAGGAATCCCACATCAGTTGACACTGAACAAGTTTTCATTTTATTTTTCATATTTGGCTTTCATAAATAAATATCATTACAGGATATAGCACCACAGGACTTATTTCATGATCATTTTGCATATTACGCAGAGCCAAACCCAAAGTTGCCATGAGGCATCCCAGAGCTACCTCTTCACAGCTCACCTGGTTTCTCCTTTTCCCTCTTGGCCTCATAACCAATCTGCTAGAGCACAAGTGTCAAACTCATTTGTTAAAAGGCCCGGATATGACATAAATGTCACTTGGTCAGGCTGGACCATATGTACTATAAAATTTAATCTAGAACACAAATAACCACACGTAGGCCAGTAATCACACAAGGTATCTAATAACTGTCTCTATACTTTTACTTCATATATGTTGCATTTTACTTCATATATGTTGCATTTTAATATCTACTTAAATACTAAAAACCATGTGTACAAAACACTTAAATCTCTTATCTTATATAAACTACACAAAGACTTAGTCTTTGTGTATGTAGCAAGTCGCAAATTATTTAACATGCTTTGATAATTGACACCTCATGCTCTGAACTACTGCATCAAAATCCAGCGTCAAAGTTTGTGCTGTAGCAACTTTGAGTATGCTGTTCAGGTGTGTCTCTGTAAGCTGAGAAGGTACTTTTGTTTTTATAATATTCATTACAGAAAAGACCTGTTTACACAAATATGTTGTCCCAAACAGAGACACATTTTTAGCAGAAAAAGCCTTAAGTTGAGGGTAATTCAGATCCCAAAATTGGTAAAATTTGCAAATGCCAACTTCAGAATATTTATCTTTCAGCACAGCATCACACTGCAACCGACAGTTGCTTGTGAATAAAACCAGCTGTTCTACTTGTGAGCAAGAGCAGCACACCTCCAAGCCCCATTTTGTGCAAACCCCCCCCCCACACACACACACACACACAGAGTTCTCTCTGAAAGAGGCAGGCAGCAACAGGAGCTTCCTCCCTGCCAGAACCAACAGTTGCTGCCTGGAGCAAGCCCTACTCTTGCTCAACTGTTCTACTCACAAGCAAGAGCAGCAGTTCTACTCTACTCTCAAGTATCCTTGCTGCAGCCCTAGATGCCTCCGCCAGTAACTAGAAACAAGGAAACCCTGCCACCCTCATCTGCAACTTACCCTCTTTCAAGAACTGAAGCACCTCTTGTCCTGGGAAACCAAGCTCCAGGTGGGATAAAAGAAGGCCCCACTGCCCATGTTGTAAAGGAGAGTACAGTTTGGTGTGCTTTCCTTTTAAAAGCAGGCTGCAAACCAGAGGGAAGTCTCTGTCTCTGCCAACAGCAAGCCTGCATTACTCCCCCCCCCCCCCAGGTGGCACAAGGTCATTTTGTATTGGCCAGATGGATTTTGAGCAAATAGCCTCAGCCACTAAAAAATAAGCTGAGTTATCCTGCACCCCAGCAGCCTCCAGCCTTTCCCCCAGGTCCTTTAGGGGAAATGCAATCACATCCAGAATAGGAGATACCTCAATACCCATATCAGTCCTTTTACTTGGGATGCCAGGCTACTGCCTGGCACATCTGGGAGGATTTGGAGGACAGCGTTATGGTGTGCCCACACCATTTGCTCCCCACTGGCATTTTGGAATGGCTGGCAATGGAGGATATCCAAGAGATCTCCCAAAATACCAGAAAACCAGGCATCCCCTCCTTTCACCCACCAGTAGCACCTCCATCTTGTCAAGATTATGCTTTAGGATGCCCTCAAATTTAGAAGTGAGTTCCACATTAAAGTGTCTGAGAGCCATTGGTGTATGGACATGCAAGTCTAACTCACTGGAGATGGAAAAGATAAATCCTTACATAGCCATCTTGCCCTTGGTAAGCCATTTTGATAGATGCTGAACACTGTAGAAGAAATTGCCTTTTCAGTCTCATCTGACAGAATTGGGGTTAGTGCTATATTATGAGGACAGCTGTGTGAGAAATTAAAAATGAAGACAAACTAGACTGTTGTTGGAAATATTAAAGATTTTGCCAGTAGCACTTCATTAAAAACAATATATACATTGGTATGCTGATCAATGTTACTTCTGTATTGATTTCATTTTCTGAATGAGATAGTCGTATCTAAAATAAAATTGGATACAAGCTAAAGGAGATTTAATAAAAAGCTGAAATACTGCAAGGTATTTTTTACTGTCTACCTTTTCGTGTTTGGGCCCATAACTGCCAAGCTTTTCAACAAGTAGATATGATGATAGCTTTTAGTGGACCATCTTCAGTTGATAAGAGTTTGCAACCTTTCAGGTTTCCACAAAATGATCCTTCAGGCAGAGCCAAGATTCTCACAGATAATACTGGTAACAGTCTCAAAGAGCTGCAGGAAGGACATGCCTTTATTAAATGCAAAGTCTTTCCAAATGCTGCTCAGTACATTGGGCAGGCACACATTCTGTGTCAGACAGTCAGCTATGAATGCCCAGCGATCATATTGTTCCAGCCCTTCAGACTATCCAAAAAAAGCGGTTCTAGTAGGGTTGCCAACCTCCAAGTACTAGCTGGAGTTCTCCTGCTGTTACAACTGATCTCCAGCCAACAGAGATCAGTTCACCTGAAGAAAATGGCTGCTTTGGCAATTGTAATATCTGGCATTGAAGTCCCTCCCCTCCCCAAACCCCACCCTCCTCAGGCTCCGCCCAAAAAACTCCCGACAGTGGTGAAGAGGGACCTGGCAACTCTAGGTGCAAGCCATTCCATTTCCCTATGCCCTGTTGAGAAAGGCCGTCTGCACAAACACAGGAGAAGGTATGGAGAGGGTTTCTCTATTAACAGGAAGATAAACAAACAATAACTTAAGAAGAAAATAAAAGGAATGACAAACAAGAATGTTTAAAGATGACTCTAGACTTGGTGTTCATGGTCACCGCAGTGTTCCCCATTCACTTAAATGTGTCAGGCCATGGCATATCTGATAACAAACTCCTTGCCATTTTGAATTTGGGTACCTGAAACCACTGCCCATTTTTGGGGTAGTGATAACTACCATGCTTCTCAGAGGAATGAGTATCTATGACTGAGCTAGGAACTGAACCAACACAGCAAACACACCATGCTGCCAGACAACAGGATTAACTAACCAACTCTCACATTTACGGATAACAGAAGAAACGATTTCTTCGCCATAATAAGAGAAACAGCTCCCTAGCCTTTGGAAAATGATACAATTTATTTCAACTTAAAAGATAAACAACCTTCCTGTTCTACAGAACAAGGCATAAGCTTGCTTTGATTAAAGGTTACAATACTGGTATAAATTTATACTTGTTGCATCTGGTGAAGTGGGGTTTATCCCATTTATTGTTTAATCTTCTAGGTTCCACAGACTTCTTCATTTGTTCACTACTATAGATGAACACACCTCTGGAATATATATTTGAATTATGTCACACTAGTTCCATTACATTACTTCCTATTAATGGTTCACAGAACTTTGAGGACAGGACAGCGACTTCCCTAAATCACCAAATCTTACACTAGATATTTTTTCATTATAAAAAATCTACATGGTATTAAGCAGAGGGTGATGATATACCTCCACAAGATCCTGCTTCTATTCAGTACCAGTTAGCCTATGCCTAAAAGTATTTAAAATAAAATAAAAATCAGCACTGAGGAACAAAGCCCTTAATCCCATTTTTGTACACAGGCATACCCACTCACAAAAAGAAACTTGTCAATCAAATAGATACCACCCAACATGCCTGACAGAATGGGCCTGTTCCAATCTGGGATTTTGATTTTTTTTTTAATCTCAATGAGAAATTCTACATTAGAAAACAGGCTGAGCCAAGCCTTCCTTAGCTCAGCTTAAGATGATTAAAACCATGCTACCCAGGAAAAGAGAGATAATATGAAACACCAGAGGTTTTACCAGGGTACAAAACGAGGGAACTGATTTGCAAAACCACAGCGAACAATTTAAATCATATCTGAGTTTCAGCTACCCAATTGCAAATACTGAAATCATTCTGCATGCTGCAGGCAAGAGGGCCTGCTGTAATAGAAACAGCTCTAAAACTGTAAGACAAAGCCATATACATAAGGAATACGTACATTCATCATATGTATATCACACACATACATCACATCCATAAAGGAAGAGAAGGAAGCAATTCAGCAAGAACAATTTCAAAAGTAAGAGTGTTTCTAATCAAACAACACTGCTTTTAGATGATGCAGTATCCATCAAATATTCCTTTAAAAACCCCTCTGTGGTTTATCCCCTAAACCCCATTGCCAACTGTAATGCTCGAAGTACACGTAACTGCATTTTCCCCATATTATCCCAATGTGCCATCCTTGTCTCTCTTTTCATTTGCTTCCTCCATTGCGTAGTTTAGACTGTAATCTTGTTGAGACCAGGGAACATCTATATTTTTCTAAGAAACGGTAAAGCACCATCTACATTGATGGTGCTATATAAATAAACCAATGCATGCATACAATAAAAAGCATTGTATCAAGTAATGCAAAAACATTTCATATTTGGAAGCACTTTGAGAATCTTATTTTGTAATTCTGACAAAGAAATTATTCAAAAATTTTCATTGTGACCTACTTCAATAGTATGAATTTGTTTACTAAATCAAGGGTGGTTTAAATTAGGCTGGTAATGCAAAGGAATTCAGATGGGATTGTGTTTTCCTTCTTCTGTAGTATTTCTACTGTTAAGTATTAAATTGTACATTGATGTGAGCCCAGGAGAGCATTATGTTGCACATTAGCTCACATGTTAAAGGGCACTAGCCAATAGCCATACATCAACTTCCAATAACCAGTAATGCCTCCTCTTTTCTATATTCTCTTCTATTTGTTTTCAGCTGCAATATCAGTTGAAATACATTCATATGCACCCAAGTTATGCAGTCCATTACGATTACACCCTCCTCCACCATCACTACCTCACATAAAATATCCCCTTCCCTACTTGACCAATCTTCTACTGAATTGTACCACACTCTGATAATCAGCCACTTCAACAAGTGTTTTTGAAGCTTCAGAATACAGGATCAGGCCCATGGTAGTAAAACTACTGTCACTACTAAACAAGAGGTAATAAAAATACATATTACAACATGTTTTTCAACAGTTTAACTTAGCAAGATTTACACTGAAATTTGTACAACAGGTCTTGTAACGCGTCCACTATTTTTGTCTGTGAGATTGATGATGTTTATAACTTGTACACCAGCCTACACACTCTCTGTATTGTATTTTCAATTTTGGATATTTACAAGTACAATAAAATATTTCCCTTCGAAGTTGAAAGTGTTGTTATAAATTCAGTATCTGGGAAATACTGAAACAGGAACTGGGGTGATTTCTGTTATTCATACAGAGAGACTAGGCACTTCTATGGGACTGCTTGCTTGAGTAAGGATTACTCATGCACACAAGAAGACTGCAAGATCAAACTCTAAACATTTAGCACTGAACAAGTGTAAGCATTTTGTCTACCTCACCCCAGGCAGAAACCTTGTGAACTTTATATCCCAGAGGAATCTGCATTAATTTTTGCCAGCAAAAGAGCCCAGGAGCTCTGACCGACAGCTCAGTCTCAGAGGTCAATAGCATGTGAAGGCTCAGAAGGATAGATGCAACATTGCACCGCAGATCTGGAAGAGTCTATGTGTTGTAGTAGGTAAAATAATAATAATAATAAAGGAAACTTTTTTGGGGGGAGGCCAACAAGGTCTGCATATCATCACATTTGACTACAATGTTTCCAAAGAAGGGCTAAAAAATGGTCTGTGGGGAGCCCACACTGCATCCTGAGATGAGTTTATGAGCATGCATTCAATGACAGGTATGTCCTTCAGCAGGTCACATACATTTAAAATCTTGTGTGTAATCGCACCATTAAGTACATTTATCATACAACAAGGGATTGGCAGTAAACTAAGTCCTCTGTGGAGTTTGAATCCAATATATTGCAACAAAATACCAACCAGAAGCAAAGGTCAACATTACTAATATTGACTCAAGTAATCGAGACATTTCCACATTTGAAGAAGCAGATGTCAAAGGCACACTGCCAAACTTAATGTGAAATAACAAAAATATTGCAGATTTGTGCATCTCACACAGTTACCATGTATCAGAAATATTTAAGGGAAGAGATTTTGAATTTGTGTGGCATTAACAAGAATCTCCCTAACAGCAAACAGTTTGCTACTGAAAGACATTTGGCATATTGCCTTTCAACCCCCCCCCCCATCTCATAAGATGCTTTCTAAGCTTCTGTCTCAGCAGACTGGAATCAATGTGTGCCAGTTCAAGCATCACAATGATAATGATGATGATAATAATAAAGCATCCTTGGATAGCCTGTAGCTGTACAACTTCTAATGCAATCTTCGTTTGTCCTAGGATTTCACCAGCTATCCCTTCATTGCCAAGATTGTGTGGGTGCACCTGTAAGCCATAAAAACAATAGCTGCTTCTCTCTTGGCTGAAATTTAAAATTTCAGCATTTCCTTCACCTAGAAATCGATCTGTTTCTGAACTTCAGGCGGTCCTTATTCCACTTCTACAAATGGTGCATTCACACACCTTTCAGCAAAAAGGGGAAGGAATGAGAGCGAAGGTGGCCACGAAGCCACATGAAACAAGAGTTTAAAAATAGAAACTTGCTGGGGTACTGACAACTGCCAATCAATAAGGTGGCAAATCAATAGGGTGGCCAAATTAAACATGCTCTTCCCCACTTCGCCATATTTCAAAACTTTGAAAGTTTCCCAGTGAACTTACTCCCATGATTAATATAATTAATATATTTTCTTATAGGTCTTTACAAAAAAATAAAAATAAAATAAAAAAAATAAAATAAATAAAATAGGGGTCTCGCTGCAGCAATTACATAAAGGCTCCTAAGGTCCGTTGTTTCAAAATGTGAAGAGAAGGCAATAAAGCATGTCTGAATGCCACTCGGCACGAGAACGCTGACAACTTCATCCCACCGCTTGGGCAAGGAGCATCAGTTGGGTACCACGGGGATCCACGGCGGCACCTCGGGCGGACTCAACAGCGGCGTCGCGCGTTCCTCGGAGCAGACTTGCCGGTGGGGAGGACGGGAGCCGGGGGGGGGGGCGTGAGGCCGAACCTCCCAGCCAGGTCACGTCCCCTCCCCCGGGCCCCCCTCAGCCCCGTCCACCGGGGTCGCGAGGAGCCTCGCAGGAGGTCTCCGGAGAGGCGGCCACCAGCGCCGGCCACCCGCCGCAGCCCGACCCAAGTTGCGCGGAGAGGAGAGGAGAGGAGAGGAGAGCGCCGGCCGGGCAGCCCCAGGCTGCACTCCCCGGCTGCCTGCCCTGGAAGGCGGCGCGCGCGAGAGAGACGGCGGGGGGGGGGGGGAGCTCTTACTTACGTGTACTGCTGGGGAAAGCTGAAGCCGTCGGCGGCGGGAGCCGAGAGGACGAGGCACAGCACTATTTGGCCGCACAGAGCCGGGACGAGGCAAGACGCGCCGCAGGTCTGAGCCGAGATCGCCATTTTTCCATTAAAAATTCAGCGGCGGCGGCGGCACCAACTCGCGCGCGCTCGCTCCCTCTCCCCGCTGGTGGCGCGGGGCTCTGGAGGCGTCCCCTTCTCGGGCTGGGATCCTGAAATGGGTTCGGGGGGCGGGGGGGGGAGAGAGAGGATGTGGCCGGCGCCGGCGGGTATCCCCCGGCTACTCCAGAGAAGCCGGTCAGCTGAGCAAGCGGCGGCAGGCGCTCCGCCCGCACCAAAATGCCACGAGTGGGGCAGTTCTCAGGCGGCGGAGGCTGGGCTCCCTGCGCAGCCGGGCAGGTTGCTGCTGCTGCTGCTCGCTCCGGCCCTCACGCGGCGGGCACTGAGCGAATACAAACTGCTGCTTCCCCTCAAATAGGCGGCCCACCTGCCCAGCCTCCTCCCCTCGCCTCCCTCCCCCTGCTCCTCCTCCTCCCCCCGTCCCTCGCCTTTCCTCCCTCTGCTCGGAACGTTCGCCATCCTCGGCAGCCGCCACGGCGCATGCTCGCCGGGCGGACGGGCGCTCTGGCTTCGCTGGACCCGGGCTGCGATGGGCCCGGGCGGCCGGGCTTGGCGCGCGCGCGGCCCTCGCGCCTTTCTTAAAGAGCCGGCGACCACCCCGCCCGGACGGCTGCGCAACGCAGCCGGGCCGGTCACGCGGAGGGGGCTGCGGGTAAGCCCTGACCCCCTCCGGCGAACTCACTCCCCCACGCGCAGGGCCAAATGCCTTGGGTTGGCCGCTCTCTAAAGGCGCATTGCCCCCCCAGCCAGATTCTCAGAACTCAACCATCAGCCCCCCGTGCAGAGCTTGGAGGACTCAGATGGGGGAAAGGCGCATCTGCAGAGCGGCAAACCCAAGGCGAACCCTCCCGGGCATCGCCCTCTGGTGCTTCTCCCTCCCTTCAGATGGACTATTCACATTCTGTCCCTGCTGCTTGTCTCGGTTTGGCCGTTCAGATGGAAGCCCCCCTTTGACTACGCGCCCCCGCCCGACTCCCCTTTCCACTTCACCTGCTTGCTTCAACCCGTGTAACACCTGCAGACCAAATCGACCTCTCAGCTGCCAGCGCCTTCTGCCTACTATTACAGGAAAGTAATGGGAGGGGGGGGAGGTCTGTTTAGCATTTAATGATTAATAGGGAAGCATACTCTAGCAGCTGTCCTGAGCCCTCACATTTTAGGGGTGTTCCAGTGATAATTGAGTTTTATGCAATCTCGCCAAATTTAGCAATTTCGATATCCCTGGGATTGTGCGTCACAGAGGACTAGATAGTAATCTGTCTAATTTTAATGTTTCGATTCCATTTAACCTGAACGTTAACCAAACATGGGTAGTTATTATGCATACCCCCCCCCCAAAAAAACTAGAAGTGTCATGACACCCTCACCAATCTCAAATGGTTCGTGGCATCTCAGAGTGCCTCCATATGCAAGCAATGGGCTACTGGCTTCCATAGATGTCAGGCATGACTCTCTAAAGAATGCCGTGTACATTACTTCAGGAAAGGTTTTTCCTACCATGTAGAAAGCACAATTTATTTTATACTGAAACTATGCATTTTAGTTTTAAATGGTCAGAGTGTTGTGATCCACTCCAACCCTGAGGTATTTAATTGAGCAAACAGATAAACGAAACACAACATATATTCTATTTAGTACATTCCAGCAACTTCTGTACATGAAGGTACCTCCTATTTACATGGAAACAAGTTCTACTAATTGCAGTGGGGCAAGCCCAAAGCTACCCCAAGAACCATTCTTGATTGAATGTAATAAATGTTCATACTTGGGACAAAAGCTGTACATAATGCTGAATTAGTCCAAGTTACCTGCTTTGGAAGAGAGAATGGCAACTTACACGAGACTTCATCATATTTGATGAAGATGCATCCTACATTGGATACACTAGTCCTGAGCAGCATTTATTAACTGGATTAATTCGTTTCAATGACAGGATAATATGTACTGGGTACATAATGCTAAAACACTGTTGAGGAGACAGGCAGGCGACTGGCATGAAAAGGACTGGCCACAGATGTGTGTGTTAAGTGCCATCAAATAGCTTCCGATTTATGGTGACCCTATGAATGAATGGCCTCCAAAACATCCTGTCATTAACAGCCTTGCTCTGGTCTTGCAAACTGAGGGCCCTGACTCCCTTGATTGAGTCAATCTATCCCATGTTGGGTCTTCCTCTTCTCCTGCTGGCTTCAACTTTTCTTAGCCTTATTGTCTTTTTCAGCGAGTCTTGTCATAATGTGACCAAAGCATAGCCTCAGTTTGGTCATTAACTTCTAGGGAGAATTCAAGCTTGATTTGATCTTTTTGTGTGTGTGCCATCAAGTCACAGCTGACTTATGGCAACCGCATAGGATTTTCAGGCAAGTGGTGTTTGGAGATGGTTTGTCATTGATGGCCTCTGTGTCATGACCCTGATATTCCTTGGTGGTCTCCCATCCAAATACTAACCAGGGCCAACCCCGCTTAGCTTCTGAGATCTGACAAGATTAGGTTAGCCAGGGCAGATTCAGGTCAGGGTTTGATTTGATCTAGAATCCATTTATTTGTCTTTTTCGAAGTCCATGGTCTCCGCAAAAGTAAGGTATTAAACCAAACCATAGCACATTCTTCAGGACTAGTAGCATTTCTAGCACAAAAACCAATTTAGGTGTTCAAAATTAATCTCATAGTGAAAAAAATAGCAATCGTTAAGAGGTAAAGCTGGAGGATGAGAAATTTCACTCTGGCCTACTAAATGAACCCACTGCTCCAAGGGATTTTCTTTAAAAAATGGTGCCGCCTCAAGGGTCTGTCCTACATATTGCCAGAGTCAAGTGATACCTCTGGAAATATTTGCCTAACTTCTTAATTGTCATTTCTCCTGCAGGAGCCCAACTGAAACAGGTTGGTGGTAATACAGAAAATAAGAGCAGATGATGAAAAAAGAAACATGGATCTCAATTATTTAAATTGTTTATATGCTACTTTTCTGTCATACTCAAAGCTTAGGCAAATATAACAATTTTAACCTGGTATATAAAACTCAGTAATGAAAGCACTAGATCAGTGGTGGCGAATCTGTGGCACGCGTGCCAGAAAGGGCACTCAGAGCCCTCTCTGTGGGCATGTGCACCGTCGCCCCAGCACAGAGTTCGCCTGAGTTCGTTACTAGAAAGCCAGAGGGACGCGAGGCTGGGCTGCTCCCCTCCCCCTCTTCACGTGTGCCTGAGGGCATTTCTCACATCACCCGCCCCTTTGCCCAGCAGTCCAATGGGAGCGCTTCCTCCCTCCCCTGTCTGGGGTAAGGCGTGTCAAGGAAATGGGACCCCCCCCACAATCTTTGGTCCAGGCCAAAATGCAATTGCTTCCCCCATCCACCGGACCACTTGTTGTCATAGTAACAAATGGTCCTGCAATTAATTCTTATCCTTAGGGAACCCCAAGTGATCTGCTCTTTAAGCATTTGTCACCTTGGTGTTTTCTGTTGCAAGCCGGATGTCATCAATCTTCGGTCAGTTGGCATCTCCGGAATCTCAGTAAGGTTTGAAGTCCCCCCCACCCGCAAGATCCTGGAAAATAAAAGAGGAACACACACAACTGTGCATGTGGTGGTCTGGACACGTGGACAGCATGTCGGATACCATCAATCCATCTGATTCCTGGGGCAGGGATATGCTAAACGGAACTCTTGGAACATTTATTGAATGCTGAACTGATGTGCATCATCGCTTTTGGAACGGGTAGCGTTTTTGTAACTTGCTACGCTTTTGCCAAACTCTTGAACCTAAGAATCCTACTGTGTAGCCAGCTGCTTAAAAGCTTTGTTGTTTTGATTTGCTTTTGCTTCACGAATCCTTTGAATTCTGTAACGAGCACAAACCTTTTGAATAAATCCATAAAATATACTTTCGGTTGTGGTGTCTGACTTTGCTGGCTTCAAGTCCTAACTCTAAATGCCTTGTTGTTTGGGGTAAGCCTACCAAACCCAAAACCAAACCCTTTGCTTTTGTAGTCTCCCCTTGCCGGGCTTCCTACCCTGCAAAGTGAGCGTTACGTGTTAATTTGGCACCAGCAGGCAGGGGCTGCCCTTATCTTCTGCCTGGGGCTAAACTGGTTGAAAAGGGCTGGTGGCAGACTACTGGCTGAGTTCAGGGGATTCCTGTGCTCAGCGTTTTGTTTAAAAGTGTCTCTTTGGCCACCTTAACAGAAACCGGGAGCGGAGGCTCCTGCGTTTTCCTCTACAAGGCAGGTGGCTCACATGCGGTGTGAGGGTGCGGTGCCAACGGCAGCCTGTTGAGTCTGTGGCAACGGTGATTCCCGTGGTGGGGTTGGAGAGGAACTAGGTTGGAGGGGAGCATAGCTCACAGCGTGGCATAGCTGGAGGGGAGCAGAGCACTCGGGTCACAGCGCAGGCTTTGCAGCGCCAGCCCTGTACGTGCCACTGGCCCTGCCTTGTTGCCTGCTGGAGGCTTATCTGTAAGAACTTCACACAAAACTAATTTTTATATGATCTTAAAGGTAAACCACAGAATTGCTTCTCCAATCCTATTGGAAAAGAAGTGCATGCGTAATTTCACATAGCTGTGAGTGTTCATGAAATACAGCATGATGCAGCCATCCAACTAGGATACTGCTGGCTTAATAAAAAAAAATGCAATCTTGCACAGTATTACTATTATTGACAGTATTTATATTTCACTTTTCTAACTGCTCCCTGTCCCTAAGGGGCTCACAATGTAAAAAGAAGCAAAAGAACACCAGCAGACAGCCACCAGAAAAAGACACTGCTGGGGTGCGGAGGACCAGTTACTCTCCCTCTGCTCAATAAAAGAGGAACACCCACTTACCCAGCATGTAATTAACCTGTGGAACTCCTTGCCACAGGATGTGGTGATGGCATCTAGCCTAGATGCCTTTAAAGAGGGGATTGGACTAATTTCTGGAGAAAAAGTCCATCACTGGTTACTAGCCCTGATTGGTATGTGCTACCTCCTTATTATAGATGTGGGCCACTGTGAGATACAGGAGCTGGACTAGATTGTTCAAAAGCATGCCAAATGCAAACTTTTACCTTTCCATAAAAAGTTGTTTGTATCATTGAAAGCTCTGTTATTGTGTTTTTCTTTTAAGACAAAATATGTTAATGTATGAGTTGTTTTTTCTGAACTAAAACCTCAGTATTCAGGTTAAATTGCCGTGTTGGCACTTGGCGATAAATAAGTGGGTTTTGGGTTGCAGTTTGGGCACTCGGTCTCTAAAAGGTTTGCCATCACTGCGATAGATGAATATCTCTAGGGGGATTATCATCACCACTGAAAAAAGTTCAGTTTCTGAACACAGGGCACTTACACCTCTGAAGATTGGCTTCTCCTCAGGAAGGCGTGAATGTGCCTTTGGGCAGCATTAGGGTTATCTCTGGGACAAAGAAATAATTTACAATAACCTTTGAGTCTTATTTGTAATTCTGCAATTAGAAATCTTGCACATTGTACTAAATGCATACATGCCAAATAAGGATGCTTACAACACTGGTGACTACTTTAGTGGAGGGTGTCGTCGCTGTTTTTCTTGTCTGGCTGTATGTGGTGAACAGCTTGAACATTTGGCTCAGAGAATGGTTAGGAGGCTCATGAAGCCACCTTAGTGAAGCTAAGCAAGTCTTGGTCTGATCAGTGTCTGCATTGGAGAGGGCCTGAGAACTGTGCATGGGTAGCCTGAAGTTCCATGAAATCAAGGCAGGATATAAGTGTAAGTGTAAATACAATGTGGGGGAAAAAATGTTTCCAACATGTAGAACCTCCAAAAGCAAAACTGTTAGAAATGAGTATAACAATGGAACTCACCCACATCCCTCCTAGCCAATGAAAACTGGGGAAAACATCACATGCCAGGAATAAAGAATCCATAATTGGGAAGTCTGGCTTGGCTGAAATAATGTTTGGAATGTCAGAATCCTCCACAAGGCCAGAACATTTCCCACATTCAAAGACCTGACTAGAAATGTTCTTAAGTGTATTTAGTTGCTGCTGCTACTGTTAATAGCCTGGTTTGTTTAAATGTAAGGTTGCCAACCTCTAGATGCAGCCTGGAGATTTCCCAGAATTACAACTGATCTCCAGACTACAGATCAGATCCCCTTGAGAAAATCATAGAATCATAGAGTTGGAAGGGACCACCAGGGTCATCTAGTCCAACCCCCTGCACAATGCAGGAAATTAACAACTACCTCCCCCCCAAATCCCCAGTGACCCAACCCTCCCCCCGCCATGCAGGATCCCACAATCAAAGCACTCCCGACAGATGGTCATCTAGCCTCTGCTTAAAGACCTCCAAATGACTGAAAGCCCCATGCTTCCCAGACTCCATCCCCAAATTACCAGGAATTTCCCAACCTGGAGTTGGCCACTCTATTTGACTGGTGTTTTGACTTGTGTGTAATAAAACTGAGACAACATTAATTTATTTTTAAGCCACCTCAAAAACTAATAGGGTTAATTGGTGGGATGCAAAAATTAGAATGAACATAAAACAAACTAGGCCTTTGTAGAGGTCACTGAATATGCAAGTAGTGATACCATAGTACTAAACCTCACACAAAGATTGTGTGCAGGCTGGTCCCTCTTTAACACCACCATAAAAATCATCTAGGAAATGTGGTGAAAAGGTCCTTATTTATGCTATGCAGGCCATAGGCTTCATTATAACTCTGAATACATAAGGGCATGGAAACGACAATTCCCATGATTCAGTGACATTGAATCATTAGGTTTTATATCAGATTCTCATGGATGTTCAGATTTCTGATTGGATTAGATTTTTAACAAAATAATATATTGCTTTTAAATTATACCTGTCTAAGGCACAGGTGAGACTAAAAATCAAAACATGTTAAAATAGTACATTACTTACTTTGTTAGTCTTACTTTTATGGACCACTGTGGTATCAACTACTGTATATACTAAACATAAGGATATTCCAGAATACTAGGACAGTTCTAGGACAATTAAAATTCTTCAAATGATCTTAATGTCAGTAACTGTTCGTACATGCTTTTAAATATTTCAAAGTGATTTAACAGACATTTCTAGTCTAGAGTAACCATGGGTCAAAGCAGACATGACAGCTGATTTTTAAATTGCAAAAGCAGAGCAAATAGTGCACTTGGGGAGGCTTTGAAAATGGCATGGGGACAAAGTGAACTCCTCTTCCCCTGTGCCCTGGACCCAATCTGAATTAGGAAGCCCAGCAACTGTTATTTGCAGTTTTTAAAACAGTGGGAGATGCTCACATCTAGTTTGACCCTAAGTAGAGCAATTTAATCTAAAATGCTGTAAGCATAGCATGAATACAGAACACTCTTTAAAAAGGGTCCTCAGGCATCTCAAGATGTTCCACAGGCAGGCAAAGGTGCCTTAGTGTGAAGAAAGTTGTGGTGGTATGGCCTTCAGGGTGTTTTCTGTGTCTGTTTACAAAGGTTTTAATCTTATTGTTTCCTTTTTAAAAAGCTTTAAATTAAAGCTACTATTTAAGAACTTCAAGGAAGTAACAGAAATCACTTACCGTAGTTGGGTTCTTAAGGGAGAACATTCTCCCCAGTTTCTATACTTATTCTCAAGCTTGGTGCTTTTTTTGTTGTGGGGGAAAAGTGCCAGTACTCATATAGAGGGCTGAGCTAATTTCCACCTATTCCTCCTTCCCTCTGCAGACCCCCACTAGGCTACTCCTGAGAGTCCACTCTCCCTTTTTTACCAGCTGAGTGGGGTGGGCCAGCTCATGACAATCGGGACTTCGGAGAGCCCTGAGAAAGTTGGTGGTACTCAGTACTGGTGAGTCCCATCACACACACAAAAGCTCTACTCAAGCTTCTTTCCTCAGGGTGATTGAGAGCATGGAGGAAGTCTCCTTAAGATACAATACATGCCACTGTTTTAGTCACTCATGATGGCCAGTCTTAAGTGCACCTACATATCTACAGATATCATAAGTAGGCTTCCTGCTGACTGAATCCTTCAGTCCCCTCCTCCACTACTGTTTCCTGCTTCCTCTATTTTTTAAAAAAATAGCTTTCTAATCACCTTCTAATCACCTTCATGCCTGTCTCTCTTAAAAAAACAAACAATGGGCACAGTCTTGAGTGCAGTCCTAAACTGGCATTGTAGTGACCTTCTACCTGAACCGTATGGCCCTGCCCAGCAATGTTTCTTCCTGCTAGCTGCTGTACCTCGTGACAAATTATGTGCCTGAAAGTTATCAACCTCGTGTGCTAATGATGATCACACAAGACCTTTTATTTCAAAAGCAAATTATTTACCAATTAAACAGATGATGACCAATTTTTAGCAAAATATGGTTTTTCACTTGCCTACTTTGCATTAGTGTGGAAAGATCTATATTACCTAATAGAAGAGCCTATGTCCTTTAGACAGTCTCCTCTTCTGCCTAATGGGATAATCAAGGTTTAAACTTCTGAAACAAAAGAAAGTCAATCAAATACCTTTTGTTAAAAATTAGTATTTGTTTTCTACGTCACATCTTCAGAAAAGTGCCTGCATAACTCCTTTTGTTTGTTTGTTTATTTCAGTGTTTATATCTCACCTTTCCTCATTGCTCAAAGCAGCTTACAAGTCATAATTAAAAATATTACAATTTTACAGCAATAAAATAAAACCCCTAAATTATCCCCTCTCCCCAAAATCTACCTGCAGTTTGTATCCCATTAAAAGTCCTAGAAAATGGCCTTGCAGCACCTTCTAAAATTTCTAATGTCAGTAGCCCCCTCAGTAAGCCCTTCCTCCAGAGTGGGAGCGACAATGGAGAGCCGCGGGTTCTGGCTGATGCCAGGTAGGCTACCTTAAGAGGGGGAACAGCAGTTGACACACAGGGTACATGGGGAAATATGATCTTTAGACATGTGGGTCCTAGGCCATGAAGAGCATAAGTGTTGAAGAGCATAAGAGATAGAATCCTGTCACACTCCTCAGGACAAATGCCACAATGTTGATTCTAGTCCTCTGGTGGAAACTCTATGTCCAGTCCAACAGAACAGACCAAAACCACGAAAGAGCTGCTCCCTAATATCAACTCCCTATTCCAACAAATGAATAAGAATAGAATGGTCAATTGTGTCATGCAGATAAATCAGACAGCACCAACAGGGATGACTGTCCCCGGCCAGCATTAGACAAAGATAATCCATCTGCTGTCCCATATTCAAACCCGAGTCTGAAGCAAGTTTGGTTGGGTTTTTTATATGCCGATTTTCTCTACCTTTTAAATTGGTTTAATTCTTCTTAAAATCTCATTTCCTTTCTCTTCCCACAACAGACACCTTGTGAGGTAGGTGAGTCTGAAAGCGCTCTAAGAGAACTGTGACTAGCCCAAGGTCACCCAGCTGGCTTCATGTGTAGGGGTTGGGAATCCACCCCTTTTCACCAGATTAGAGTCTGCTGCCCCTAACCACTACACCACACTGCCTTGAAATGGATTAAGGGCAAATGTGTCATCCAAGAATCCATCGAGCTGCTCTTCCACTACATGCTCCATTACCTTCCCAAAAATGGTAAATTGGAGACCAGCTTATAATTGGCTGGTCTGTAACTGGAGATCAGCCTTTCCCCCATATGATTTTAAAAGCCAACATGGCATGGGTCAAGAGCATAAGTGTAAGTTGTCACACTCCCAAGGACCCTGTCAGCATCCATTGGCAAGATCTATCTGAAACTATTCATAACAAAAGAACGAGCAAATGCTTCTGACACCTTAGATACTGGAACTATTCTCAACTTGGCCTCCTAGTCAGAAAGAATGAGAGAGATTTTATGAGCAAAAAGTCTCTCAAATACACTGAAGTGTGTGTGCGTGGGAGGGCAAATTAATATCACTGACATGGTTGGACTTGAGTCTTATGAAGTTATGAGCCACTTTAATAAACAGCTGAGCTGGACAAGATTTGGTTGATGCAATGGTGGTAGAGAGGGGGGGGGAACCTTCTATGATCTTAATATTCCCTCTCCGGTCTAGAATGTTACAGGCCTTTAAGGATCCTTTTACCACTTCAAAGTAAAATATTCCTAAAATGAGGGGATTTCTTAGCACTTCGTCCAATCCAGCCTCTTTCAGCTGCAGAGTATTAATTAATCCTGAAATGGGATGTTTGTTTAGTCTTGGGGAATGTGAATTGTGTGAGGCACACATCTCTTGACCACTGTTTTTGGGCAATTGTGCTACAACACTGCACTGTTGACCTTTAGGACTCAGTAGTACTAATCTAGCACCAGAATCTCCCAGTCTTGCAGTATTGTACTATTAGGGGGAATGTCTCAATTGATCATCTCCCGCATCCTGTGATTTCTCTCAGGCCCATAATATTTTGTTCTCCAAACTGACTCAGAGTTCATTCAGTTTCAGACAATTCCCAAATTTGATCAAAGGCCTGGTTTTGCTTATCTTGCTGACTGAATCATCAACCAGGTGGAATCTAGAACTAAGATAAATTCTGTAGTGTAGTGGATACATTTGGGCCTGGATCAGGGAGAACCAAGTCACCCCTTCACCACGCAGCTCACCCACTGGGTAGTCTTTGGGAAGTATTTTTCAGCCTAACCAACATATCTACGACCAGTACAAAACCAAAACCTTCCTAACATTATTGTATGTATTGTCGAAGGCTTTCACGGTCCGAGTTCATTGGTTCTTGTAGGTTATCCGGGCTGTGTGACTGTGGTCTTGGTATTTTCTTTCCTGACGTTTCGCCAGCCACAACTGCTGGCGAAACGTCAGGAAAGAAAATACCAAGACCACGGTCACACAGCCCGGATAACCTACAAGAACCAATTATTGTCTGTGTTTGCTTGGAATTGCTATAAACTTGTTTTATTGAAATAAAATATACCTGGTTTGAGATTTTCCCTTAGAAGTCCTGCTGCAAACTTCTGTATTTATCTAGGTGATTTCCTGTGGCAGTCAGACCCTCCTCCTCACATTAATCATACAGCCTTTTGCACTTGCAATTGTAAATACTGTTAAACATGTTATACTTTGTTTATTGCAAGCCAGGCAGTCTGGGACCAGGCAATCTGTAGAAAAGAAACCATTTGAAAGTAATCATAAATATGTTGGGAGAAAAATGAAAGGCTTAGTTAGAACATCAGACAGGGAACATGCTGGTTTATACCTGCATGTTTTTAGATTAGCCCTGACACTGCACAAAGCCAGAGTCTGCTGCCCAGGCTACAAATGTGAATTAATGTATTAGGAGATTTTTTTTATACTATCGTATTTACACAGACTGCTATACAACATACAAACTTGGTAAGTTTATAACCAATCAAGGCTTATAGTGGAACAACATCCATTACAATCATTAAAGCCATATGCCGTATAGGAATCTAACATTACTGACATTCCCATCAAGATACGACATAGACAGCTCCGACCAGAGTCTAAGAAAGTTCTAGAAGCCACCTCTCATATATATTTCTCAACATTTTCCTCTTTCGTAGTTCCAGTTGAACAAAATAGGGTAGGGGATTGAAAGCACCTCAACTGTGAATGGTTACTGCCTACATTATTAAACTGTAGGATGGATCCTCTTGAGGTGTGTGAGATGTTTGAAAGGGAAACAAAATGTTCCCAAAAGGAATAGCATCCTACTGACAGACACTCCCACCCACCCCCAGCTAATTCAGAGACTATTTGTGGGCTTTAACTGCTTTTCACTATCTTTCATCACAACCCAGTCTGGGAAACCAGAAAAGGCAGCTGTTTTATTCTAGTGCTGTTTCCCCGTTTGTGATTTTACAACAGGGCTGGGGATTTTGTGCTCTAACACTCTTCTGAGTGGGATGTCCTAACCGACAGGTTGGCAGTCTTTTTGCCCTGAGCAATAAAGGAAATAGAATGCCTAACTGTGAAGATGTTGGTGCACCAGCAAACAAAAGGGTAGGGGGAACATGAGAGTTGTGCCGGCCAAGAGTTAAATGCATCTGATGGAGCAAGAAAGCTTTTGTATTGAGCAGAACCGACTGCCCTGTCACCATTCAGCTCATGGGCCGAGGGTGGCCTACCCTCACCCATAGATTCTTGTACACATGGATAGGCCCAGACTCCACCTTCAGGTGGGAACCAGGAGGAGGTTCCAGCCACTGAGCTTAGCTTATCCCTTCTCTGTTCCAGTACCCCGCTTGGCTATGCCAAGCCATCTTTCTATGGCTGCCTTTCCCTGTGGCAGTCCAATGTAGCCCAAGCCTCTCATAGGCCCTTCTTGGCCATAGTGCCAAAACCTGGGAACTTCCTCCCCAAGGAGGATTGTCATCTTTCACCAGGGGGTGTAGTCTTTTTTTGTTCTGTTTGGCATATCCCCGATAACTGCTTCTTGGTGTTTTGTCTATTTATAGGTTTTTATTGTATTATTGTATTTGTACTTCATTTTAAACATTTTTAATGTTATTTTAATGATGTTTGCTGCCTTGGGAACCCTATTTGGGAGGTAAGGTGTCATAGAAATGTTTTAAATAAATATGCTTAGAACTTCACTTTATGAACCCCAATACACAATATATATTCCCTTATTGCTCTTGTATGTATCATGGGGAGTAGGGTTGCCAACCTCCAGGTACTAGCTGGAGATCTCGTGCTATTACAACGGATCTAGAGCCAATAGAGATCAGTTCACCTGGAGAAAATGGCCATTTTTGCAATTGGATTCAATGGCATTGAAGTCCCTCCTGTCCCCAAACCCTGCCCTCTTCAGGCTCTGCCTCAAAAACCTCCTGCTGGTTGCAAAGAGGGACATGGCAACCCTAAAGCAGAGTGAGGGCCCATGTGCCCAGCCACTGCATCTGCCCTATGCCTGAACATCCATGTGGAGATTAATGTTCAGATCAGTTATATGGACATACAATGTGCATATACCCAGACTGCTCAGTCAGTTTCCCAGATAAATTCCAGAGTCAATATTTCAATATTTTTTATAAAGGATCTGGATGAGGGGGTGGAGGGACTACTCATTAAATTTGGGAGGACACCAATTGGTAGGGGTAGTGAATGCCCTGGAAGATATATTATTATTATTTATTATTTATTACATTTCTACCCCACTCTCCCCAACCCGAAGGTTGGGCTCAGAGCGGTTTACACAGACTAGAAACACAATAAAACAATAACCCATTAAAATAGTTTAAGATAATTTAAAATAGCCCAGTAATGCCCCTCAATGGCTCCAAAACTCCAGAGACAGAAATTTGTATAAATTAATCTAACCACACCCTAAGGTGGTCTTGAAGGGGTGGTGCTCAGCAGTGGGGAAAGGGGGGGGAAAGGACTAGGGAGGCCAGTAATTATAATGAGAACTGTCGCTGGCCTCAACCATAAGCCCGGCGGAATAGCTCCGTCTTGCAGGCCCTGCAGAACTCCTGAAGGCCTCGCAGGGCCCTGATCTCACTAGGGAGGCTATTCCACAAGGCAGGGGCTAGGACCGAAAAAGCCCTGGTCGAGGCAGCCGGATACTCCTTGGGCCAGGGATCACCAGCAAGTTGGAATTACATGAACGTAAGCTTCTCTGGGGAACATACCAGGAGAGGCGGTCCCATAGATACGACGGTCCCAGACCATGTAAGGCTTTAAAGGTCATGACCAGCAACTTGAACATGACCTGATATTCCAGCTGGAGCCAGTGCAGTTGACAGAGCACTGGCGTGATATGTGCCCTCAGCGAGATACCAGTATGAAGCCTCGCCACGGCATTCTCAGGGGCAGCCCTACGTAGAGCGAGTTGCAGTAGTCTAGCCTGGAGGTGACAGTCGCATGGACCACCGTGGCTAAGTCAGGGCGGGAGAGGTAAGGTACCAACTGTCGGACCCGGCAGAGATGGTAAAATGCCATACGGGCCACGGCTGTGCCTTCATTGATAAGGAGGCATCTAAGGTCACACCCAGGTCCCTGACAGCACACTTAGGTGTTAACTGTATGCCGTCAAGAGCCGGAAGTCAACACCCCATCCCCAAGTCGCCCCGGCTGAGCCACAGGACGTCCGTCTTTGATGGATTGAGTTTCAGCCAGCTTTGCTTCAACCACCCAGTCACAGCATCCAAGCACCTGGCCAGTGTGTCCGGGGCAGAGTCCGGATGGCTGCCCGGATGGCTGTCCATCAGTAGATAAGTGTACTGATGACACCCTAGCCCAAAACTCTGGACCAGCTGGGCAAGAGGAGATATAGACTCCAAGGAGATCTGAACACACTGGGAAAGTGGGTGGATGTGAGCAAGATGCAATTCAACAAGGATAAGTGGAGACTTCTACATCAGGGTAACAAAAATGACAAGCACACATACTGGATGGGGGATACACTCAAGGTTACAGTGTGTGTGAACAAGATCTAGGGGTACAGGTGAACATAAGCTGAATATGAGTAGTCAGTGCAATGCAATGGCAAAAAGGGTTAATGCAGTCTTTGGAGGTATCAACTGAGGCATAACATCCATATCACAAGATGTCATAGTCCTGCTGTGCACTGCATTGGCCAGGTGTGCAGTTCTGGAGGCCTCACTTCAAAAAGGATGTGGACAGAATGGAATGGGTGCAGAGGAAACCAACACAATCAGGCCTTGAGATCAAGACCTACGAGGAAAGGCTGAGAGGCTTGGGAATTTTCAGTCTGGAGAAAAGGAGGTTGAGGGACATGATTGCTCTCTTTAAGTATGTGAAGGGCTCACTTAGAGGAAGGCAGGGAGCTGTTCCTGTTGGTAGCAGAGGATAGGACTCATAATAATGTGTATAAATTATGGGTGGAAAGGTACCAGCTGGATATTAGGGAAACATTCAACTCTATGATTCTATGATTCGAAGTACAACATCTGTATATGAATACAGTTGAACATTACACCCTGTATAGATGTTCAGAAGTGGATACATTGCATTGGGTGAGTGGAAGGGATATGTGCATCCTCACTGTGCATCATGTATAGTGATCAGGGAATATATCATCCAATCTGGCCCTACAGTCTGTTCAACTGTGGACTGACTGGCTGTATGATGAAGTAATCGTACAATCCCTTCACCTCACGCTTAATTCAACTCATGTCCCCTCAATCCACAAACAGCATGTCTGTTTTGTTGTGACAGAAATTCTAAATAGACGTACCAGGAC
The DNA here is from genome assembly GCF_029931775.1 of Euleptes europaea. Lineage (NCBI taxonomy): Eukaryota > Metazoa > Chordata > Lepidosauria > Squamata > Sphaerodactylidae > Euleptes > Euleptes europaea. Next base: position 74,216,279 of record NC_079312.1, on the reverse strand, counting down.
CTAAGGCCACTTTAAATGTTATCTATGCAACTCCTAGAAACTCTTACCTGTGATGGGACTGCACACAGATGCAATAACATTAAATGTTCCTAACGGAGTGTTTGCCCAGTCATGTACAGAGAATGCGTGTCATGATGGTGGTGGTTCATTAGATATGGATAAGAGCTTTTTAGCAGGATATATAGGATACATTAAGGTCAAGCTTGGCCGCAAGTCCCACAGAACACAGTGGAACTTATTTCTGAGTCACCCTTTTAGAATGAGCTGTAAGATGCTTTGACTATATGCAACACTAGAGTAACTCCACTGAGGTGTCCTAGTTTTTGAGCACTATTTGTCCCTGTGGCTAAGATTTAATTATGTGTTTATTTGGATTTTTAACCTGTCCTATTTTCAATGGCTCAGGGTGAGCAAAGCCAATTAGAAATAAAGTAACTAACAGCACTATCCTAAGCACAGTTATGCCTAAGTCCATTGAAGTCAACAGACTTAGAACAGTGCAACTGTAAAAATATTTACACATTGTTCTACTTGATTTTTTAAAATAAAACCAGCATCTAAAAGGATATTTACCTCATTCCCAAGCACAGGAAATATTGTCTTGTACTGCTTCTAGCAGTTGTGAGTGTGCCTACCAAAAAAATCTCCTGTGCAGGCTCTGCTGAGTCAGAGAATAAAAAATACCACCTTGCATACAAGTGAGGTGAAACAAACAAGAGTAGAAGGTCTTTGGGCGCATAAACCCCTTCCCCCTCCCATTTGCACACACCACTGCCATTTTCACAGCAAACAGTAGGTTGTTGTTATTTCTGAACCACAAGCTGTGATTTCAAGTAAAAACTGAGATGGAGTCCTGGTTTGGAAGAAAAAGAGAAAAGCCTAGTTGAAGGTTCGGAAACAGCGAACTGTGGTTTGCAGCAAATATGGAAACGTTAAATTATTGAGCAGCGCAGAATGGAAAGAGGAAGTGTGAGGAACCATGCCAGCATAAGGATCTTCCAGGCTTACTGGCATCATGCCAAACCATGGTCATTCTGTGGTTTGTAATTATGGTCTGAAAGACACCGTACTCCTTTTATTCTTCAGTCTGAGTGCCTCCATGCTTGCCTTCCAGATATGCATTTCACAGAGAAGAATGCAGACACTCACCGTTAATAGAAATATAAGGAGTAGCTGCTGCACTTTGAAAGAATTGTGCTGCATTTGGGGAAAACAGTATACTTCTAGTGCCACAGCTATTTGAAAACATTTTGTACTGTTTAGAATGATAGTGAAGGCAAACAAAAATCGTGTTCCTTTGCAGGAAAGAAACAATATACAATTTCCCAGAAGGAATAGTACCCCTTGAGTCTCACCTGAGTGTACTGTAAAATGGAACAAACTCTGTGCTTCAAGGCTCCTGCCTACATTCTGTGCATGTTCCTCTCAATTAAATTACTGTGAGAACCATGTGGGTAAGTGCAATAATGATGGCCTGTTAGTTTTTACTTGATATTTTAAAAATATAGACAATTCATAGTGCAGCTAAATAGAATTATACCAATATGGATCCGATAAGATGCTACTTGTTTTTCAGCAGGTAAGTGTTGGAAGATTTCTGCAATCTACTCACCAACATTTGCTTACACTATGGATTAAGACTGGTATGAGCAACTGTGCAGTCCAAGGCAATGTTGCATCCTTTTAAGTCCATTGAAGCCAATAGGCAGAGATTGGGGTAACTCTGTTTAGGATTGAAATTCCAGTCATTTGGTCAGAATCTCCAAACATCTTCTACCTTACCAACAGCAATCATATTTGTGACATAGTGATTGAATTCAGAGAGCCAGCGTGGTGTAGTGGTTAAGAGCAGTGGTTTGGAGCGGTGGAGTCTGATCTGGGGAACCGGGTTTGATTCCCCACTCCTCCACATGAGGAGCGGAGGCTAATCTGGTGAACTGGATTTGTTTCCCCACTCGTACACACGAAGCCAGCTGGGTGACCTTGGACAAGTCATGCTCTCTCAGCCTCACCCACATCACAGGGTGTCTGTTGCGGGGAGGGGGAGGGAAGGTGATTGTAAGTCAGTTTGATTCTTACTTAGAGAAAGTCAGCATATAAAAACCTTCTTCTTCTTCCTCTTCCTCTTCCTCCTTGTCGTCTTCATCGTCTTCTTCTTCTCTTTTGCTTTCTGTCTCCCACTGTTGGTGTGCAAGTGTGAAAAACAGAAAGGCAGTTCTAATGTGTGAGTAATATGTGTTGGATTTCTGACGTGAAAACCAGCAAGGTAGGTTTAAATGCTCTTATACTAGTGTTTTGAATTGATTAATGGCTGTACAGGAAGGTTAATTTACAATCACATCCTACTTTTCCTGTGCTTTATGATGCATTTGTGATTTCAGCCCATGAAAAGAATCACTTCCAGACTAAAGTCACTGCCCTTCTATCCATTTCAGGCAATTGGAAATGGACCCTTATAGTTTTGAGTGATAAAGCATATGTTGTGGCAGTTTGTTTTGGGTTCACCATATAACCACTACAAAGCACCGTTCACATGGTTTTTAGCTCTAAAATCCATTAACTACAGTAGAACACAATTCTAAATAAGGACACATGATCTCAACCGAAATATGTTTACTTTGATGTAAGTATCATTGACTTCAATGGCCTGTGCAGGATTACTCAGAATAAAACTCACTTTGTTCAGTTGACTGTACTCCTAGGGGAATGTGCATAAGACTGAAGCCTTAGCCAATAGTAAGTAGCTGTGTCCTGTCGCTTGTTTCTGATGATGGAAGGACACTTCCATTTTTGGAAGAGGGTGGACATTTTTTGCCAATTCCTCCTCCCACTGTAGATCCCTTATGTTGTCCCTTGCCTCTTCCAGAGGGTCCGCTAATCCTGAGGAATAAAATTTCAGGGGTCTTAGTAGGCTGCAGTGGGAGGAAAAAATAGGAAAGTGTTAGCCTGTGAGTTCTACTCTGCAAGAGGGGGGAAAAACCCAGCAAGTTTCATCAGTAAAAGATGTTCCCTGTTGAAAAAATCAAATGCAGGGGTTAATGGTGAACTGTTGTATATTTATGGATTGACCCAATAGATTTATGAACTAGTACCCAAGCTTTAAAAGCCCTCAGGTATCCACAATGGTTTAAACTGGAAACCTATCTTAGCCTAGAACTATATGGTTATATAATGAACATAAAGAAAAATAGCTTATAAAATGGCCTGTAAACAAAAGCAGAGAAGCCCTGCAACATAGAAAAAGCTGCTTCAAAAGTGATTTGAGGATAGCATCTAAATTGAGTTATTTTATTGAAATGCAATCAATGTATCCACTTGATAGGTTATATACAGTATATCTTCCCACTCACCTCAGATCTTTCTGACATTCTCTAGCTATTTACTCTACCATACTGTTACAAAGAAAAGGAGTCTCTAAACAGCAAAATGATTCAATGGCCTGGGAGATTGCCAGAGAGAAAAAAAAAGGGTATTTTCTGAATCAGTTCCCCATGAAATCACTGAAACTAGATTTGTCCTGGGGTATAGCACAATGGATCATTAGGTGCTTCAGAAAGTTTGTACTAGATTTTGAAGTCATCCTGCAAGCCAAAAATATCACCATTTTAAGAAAATAAATAAAAACACAAGGGTCCCTTTAAATGAAAAATAATAATACTGGGATTGAAAATGAAAAGAATTTAATAGGAAAGGAATTTCATTTTCTACTTTAAAATGTACAGAAAAGATAGGCTTGAAATTGTCCTTTCCTCCTCTGGTGACTTAATCGCATACAATAACTGTATAAATCAAATCTCTCCCTTTTCTCTTTAGTATGAATTAGCTCATCGTAATTAGGCCATTGGACAAATTTCCAGTTAAAATGAAATGCATCTTATTAATAGGCTGGAATATCTTTTGTGAATGTAAAGGTTAAATCATCAGTCTTATGCAAGCACCGCAGGGACTCAATTTTAGCCTCATTTTCAATGGTTTGACCCCAGTAATTCTCATTACTTTCTCCAGCTTTCCCATGTGTACAGATCAGCAGAGGTTCCTGCCTGCTACCGATACTCAAGTTCTGTGTAGGGCAGAGAATACTATTGAGAAGGCTGCCCTGTTACAATTTTCATTCATAAGAATAGCCATTGCAAGAATTTACATCTGAGTATACTCAAAAGACATGTTGTGAGAAATGGCCCATAGATCAGAGTCTGGCTTACAAATCATCATTAACATATCTCTTTCGCTTCCTTACATTTTTAATGGCAGCAGTTTGTAGAACCATTCAGATTAAAACCATGTGGTATAGATCTCCTACTACTGTAGTGGTGTAGTGGTTTGGAGCCATGGACTCTAATCTGGAGGACCAGGTTTGATTCCCCACTCCTCCACATGAGTAGTGGATGCTAATCTGATGAACCGGGTTGGTTTCCCCACCCCTACACATGAAGCCAGCTGGGTAACCTTGGGCTAGTCACAGCTCTGTTAGAGCTCTCTCAGCCTCACCTACCTCACAGGGTGCCTGTTGTGGGGAAGGGAAGGTGATTGTAAGCCAGTTTGATTCTTCCTTAAGTGGTAGAGAAAGTCGGCCTATAAAAACCAACTCTTCTTCTATTACTACTTCAGGTGAGAGATCTTATTTATTATCCCCCCCTGTAAATATATATAGAAAGCTAGCCCATCAGGGAATGGTTAGGTTCTAATCCTCCCCCTGAGGTGCTTGCACAGTCAGAAAGATTTACATAATCCTTCAACTGTCTTCAGAAGTAATACAGTCTTGTGATGGTTTTCCCATGTGTGTTTTTTTCTTTCAGTGCATAAGTCCGCCTACATTCTTTATACACATGCAGTGTATTTGTAACAAGTACTGGTATGCCTACAAATATAGGATTGGCCACCACAATAGCTCTGGTGACATTTGTTCTCTGGAGAGGTACCATGAAAATGGGGCATTCAAAGTCCTTTCCTCTAATATCACTGTCTGTCCATAACTCTGCTTGAGTTTGTGGAGAGCCAGTATACTGAGAGTCAGAGTCAACGGTCTGACTCTCTATAAAGCAGCTTCATATTTCATATGTAACAATCCCAGGATGAGTTGTCTTCTTCCCAGGCAATCCTATTCACATAATTATTCCTCACATTAATGGCCCCAGAGAGTGCCTTATGGTAGGTAGATTATATTATCCTTTTGTTGAATTTTAACATTGGGCTAACAGTAGTACATAATTTTACAGCCTGAGATTAACTGGCCAAGAAAGTGTTGAGGGTAAATGCACTCAACCAAAAGTCCTTGTGAGTCTGGAATTCTGCTGCCTGATCAGCTAATGTAAATAGGGTCTGTCCTCCATCAATACTTCCGCTGACCTGCATTGGACTTCTGCTCTTTTATGCAGTACCATCATGCAACCACTCCATAGTTTCTCTCTTTTCCAATGGCCATTATACCTAATGCTTACGTTGGCTGCTATGATGTTAGGGCTGGGGTTTCTGATCACTTTTGAAACTGTGATGTGAGGCAATAGCTCCTTTAGTACACTGGGAAGTATAGCACAGTCTGTTCATGCTTTGCTCATCCTCTTCCATCCCAAAGAAGCTCCCCACCTCAGCTGGAGTTCACTGCTTTCACAGAGCAGTTTGACAAAGAAAATCATGGGAATAAAGGCCCAGCATGCCCAGAGAAGAGACATGTACAATTTTCGGAACTCATTTTGAAGAGAGGTGCTTGATCACTTGGTGGTTTAATTTGCCATCTGCCTGCAAGTTGCCATCAGCACAGTTGAATGTTTGGCAAAATGTCCATCTGTGTTCAAACAGTTTGAACATGTTCAATTGTTTTAAAAAGCTGATTGCGCATGTGCAACTCATACTGTTTCCCTGCAGGTTCTTCCCCGGCTTCCATACCGTTCCTGTCTGTTGTCTGGCAAATTCTTAAAGTCTGCAAAAAAAAGTTTGTCAGGATTAATTTCAGCTTATTTGCCCTCATCCATCCCAAAACTACCTCCATACACCTGTTAATGGTTTCCACAGTCTCCTTGGAATCTGCTGGAAATATGAGATAGAGATGAGTGTCTTCCACAAATTGGTGGCAACTAAACCCAAATCTCTGGATGACCTCTCCCACAGGCTTCACATAAATGTTAAAAAGCACAGGGGACATGAAAGAACCATGCAGCAGTCCCCAGCTCCACACTTTAAACCCTACCTTCATGGTGGGACCAAAACCACCACAAAACAGTGCCTCCCAGTCCCTGATTAAGTGGGGGAATTCATAGGCCATCAAGAAGTGTGGGGAAAATCAATTGCAGATCTTTCTGCCACTGGCCACAAGGCTCAATGGGAAGGTGGATACCATATCCCAGAAGAGTATACACAGAAGTCTCAAAAGTCAGACAGTTCCAAACCCCAGCCAGCTAGCAGAATGACCTGTGGTTTCCCTTGTACCTTTTTATTGGCCCATAAATTCTGATTAGGTGAGAGGAAGAGTCTCAGTTTCCCACTGAAAATTATGCCAGTGTTATGACTGGGTAGCAGTTTTCAAATTATTGGTGTGAGGAGACCTCAAGCCCTTGATCTGTTCCTGACCATGTAATGCCTGTAATCATTATTGTATGCTTATGTGTTCAGTTTGTATAATTGTTCTTCTGGAAAAGCTAGGCCTAAAGTATAAAAGCAGGTTTGAGATACTATGCATTCATATGCACACACACATGAGGGCTTTGGGGAGGTGGCAACTAGGAGCTAGGAGTCAGGGAATCAGGCTGTCAGTGCCTGATACAGCCATCCACCAAGGCATGGCCCAGAATTACATATGGCCTAAGGAATGTTCCCTACCCCAGATCATGTAACCAGCTAAGGTGCCGCCTCAACTGCGACTGATAGGCCTATGCTAATCCAAAGGTGTCCATCATTGGGTCTTTGTGCATCTATGCACTATATTACGTATTTTGTAACACCCCTGACCAGAGTTTATAAATGTTGTGGCAATCCTTTGTTCTGGGGTGCGAGCTGTCCTGCGTTTTTTTGGGAAGCTCCCACCCGGTATGTATTATTAAGCTTAATAAAACAGACTGCTTCAAATTATCAACCTCTTCCTGATTTATGGTCATTGGGACTTTACACCATAAATAAGGCATATCAACCATTGCTAGGGGAGTGAGGAAGGTGAAAATGTAGTTCTTATCACATTGCCCACAAGGTATTTTAGACGAACTCTTCTTCAAGAGTTGGTTTTTATATGCCGACTTTCTCTACCACTTAAGGGAGAATCAAACCGGCTTAAAATCACCTTCCCATCCCTTCCCCTCCCCACAACAGACACCCTGTGAGGTAGGTGGGGCTGAGAGAGCTGTGACTAGCCCAAGGTCACCCAGATAGCTTCATGTAGGAGTGGGGAAACAAATCCAGTTCACCAGATTAGCATCTGCAGCTCATGTGGAGGAGTGGGGAATCAAACCTGGTTCTCCAGATTAAAGTCCACTGCTTCAAACCACCACTCTTAACCACTACACCATGCTAGGGAATTTATCTAGTTAGTTGTTCCTTTGTGGATTTTATTTATTTATTGTATTACACTTTTACCCCGCCCTCCCCAGCCCAAAGGCCAGGCTCAGGGCAGCTTATTTTATTTGAATCTTTTTTACTTCCCATGAGATCTGCCCTTATTCCAAACTCCTTCATCCTTTATTTTTTGTACCCAAATAAATCTCATTGTTTTTTACTTTGAATAAATTGTGGCTGTGTTTTATTTTTGAACTCTCAGCATTTGCCAAGAGAACCCTTTACTACAGTTACTGTAGGGAAGAAAGGAAGGGTTATCCTTCCACCAGGTTATGGTCATTCTTTCCCTTCCTCCAGCTGGGTTCAAAGGGACCAGTGTTCTGAGCCAAAAACGTGGTTTGCAATGCCTTGTGTTTCTATTGCTGGTGGGGGCAGCAGAAACCCTTCACTTTGGAGGTTGCCTGTTCCTTCACCATAAGCAAGCACAAACCCTTCTTTTAGATAACTACCACACAAGATCAACTGTGGGGAGTCACCTTCCACTGATCTAGGGTTGCCAATCTCCAGGTGGTGGCAAGAGATCTCCCACTATTACAACAGATCTCCAGCCAACAGAGATCAGGTCACCTGGAGAAAATGGCCACTTTGGAAGGTGGCCTCTATGACATTATACCCCACTGAAGTCCCTCCCCTCCCCAAACCCTGCCCTCCTCAGGCTCCACCCCCAAAATCTCAAGGTATTTCCCAACCTGGAGCTAACAGCCCTATCCTAAGCCCCAGTCTCCCCAACCCAAGTCCAATGTTGTATCTTCTACACAAGCTTATTTTCCTGTTTCATAATGTGATTTGAGCACCATCAAAATGTGGTCTTATCTGGGTACTTAGGTGAATACTGAACTTCAGATGACCCTCCCACTAATTTAAGTAATGCTTGAAGGCTTCAAAATGTAGTCAAGGGAGCTTCTGAAAAGTTCGTTCTTAATCTTTTTAGAGTTCTAAACAGCCCAAAAGGAGTATGGTTTTTCTGTATTATACTGGATGAAATAAATAAAAATCGGTATTTTTACAGCATTGTCCTCAAAGCAATTTGCTTTATAATACTGATGTGCGACATAATGCACACTAAGTTTACACTAGCTACAGTAAATAGCATTAGGATGGTAGAGATCCTTAGTCATGATTCAGGTAAAACAACATCTCTGTTAAATAACATCAGCTCAATAAGTAAAATATGAATCACTGGATCATACACTGTGCAAACTAAACTGCAGAATGAAAATAAAATGCTAAGTTATTTGAATACTCCTCAAACCCAATTTAAATTTCACCTGCTGCTGAAACCTCCATTTACTGGCATCATAACTAATAACAGAAATGTTGCTGAAACATCAGTTTTTGCAAGGAGCCCATTAGGAGAATGAGAAAATAGAGACATCATACAAGAGAATCAGTCTTTCTTTTAAAAAATACCACACTGTAGTTCCTTACATAAATGCCCAAGGATGGTGGATGGAAATAATAGCAATGCATTGAACTGGCTGTTTCAAAGCACACCCAATAACCAAAATCTCATACAGAGTTACTATTTTAAGATTTCCTGTGGCTAAAACTGGTCCAACCAATAATTGACTGTACAGTAGGTTAAAGGTGAAAAAGCAGAAGAATCTAATGAAGTGTCCCACATTTAACTTGCTCATCTGAAATCAACTGCAATAAATCAGCAAGTTAAATTACTATTTCAATAATACATGGTAGCAGCTGGTAATGCAATAGATGTATTCATCAATGTAGAACCTGTAACCATAGAGAAAACATGGCAGGTTATGGACATTATCTTATTACCAAACTTTAGAAGATTTAAAATACTAGCTTGGATCCACTATGACTTTTATGCCTCCTGCCTTCTATCACAGCACAAAATTCCCCCTGAAATGCTGCACCCGGAAGCTATAGCAACAGGGTCCACACCTTCCATCAATTTCCATCTTAAAAGCTGATCCAAATCTATTTTGCTAAAAGTCCAGAAGCCTTACCCCTTTCCATGAACCTATTTACTGGTATGTGAGTGTGGAATTTCCTTCATTTTGATAAGGTGACAAATCTAATGCTTCCTAGCAAAATCATTTTGCTAATGGTTGAAAATGTCAATCTCTTCTGCCATCAATTGGTGTAAATAGGCAGTCATCTCTTTCCATCAAATGGGATGACTCTGTTTTTCAAGAGAGTTTGGTTTGACATTTTTCCTTGATGTGCTGGTTCTCTTATCCCTTTCTCCCTGTGGCCAAAAAGACAATTGGCTTACTAGACATCTAAAACATAAAACTTCAATCTATCTGAAACAAATATTTGACTTTATTGTCAGAGGCTAGAAGTTAGAATCTGAGAATAGTGTTGCCAACTGGCCTGGATAAAAATGTACTATCCCTGTAAAAGAGGCTAAATGGGATGTTGTTCAGCAAGTGATGTTATTGACCTCCATGCCATGAAAAACGTCAGCTCACCATTTCCACACATTAAGCCTCTATAGGGATGTGTGTGTGTGTGAAGTGCCGTCAAGTCGCAGCCGACTTATGGCCACCCCTTTTGGGGTTTTCATGGCAAGAGACTAACAGAGGTGGTTTGCCAGGGCCTTCCTCTGCACAGCAACCTGGTATTCCTTGGTGGTCTCCCATCCAAATACTAACCAGGGCTGACCCTGCTTAGCTTCTGTGATCTGACGAGATCAGGATAGCCTGGGCCGTCCAGGTCAAGGCAATTAAAGGGATAGAAGGACATTTTTCCTCCAGCCCTGTTAGCAACCATGGCACAGTTGGTTAGATGAGAGAAGCAGCTAGAAGATGAAATATGAAGCTGCTGCTCTTCTTAGAAACCTTGGAAATAATTATAAAGAACTACCTGTATTTTTGAACGCTGCCTGGATTTATGTCCAACAACAGGAAGTATATATATATATTAAAAAAATTAAACACTTTTGGGCTTCTTTAAGTTTTCTGCTTTACAAATGCCCTAAGAATTTCTAATTTACTCTCATAATGTCTGTCTTTATTGAAATAAAACTCTACGTGTGGGATTACTGCTGTACCTACCCTTAAGCTAGCAACCTTAGACAGGCTATTAAAGTCTCTTCCTTGGTAATATTGGAGTTTTCTTTGCTCTTCATATAGAAAGTTTAGAATAAGGTGTGCTACAGACAATCCTAAGCAGGTCTACTGAGAAGAAAGTCCCATTTTATTCAATGGGATTTACTCCAAGGAAAGTATTTCATTTGACCAAAAATGTATTCCCTTTATAAGCTTGTGGCAAAATGGATCTCAGTGCCCCTCATTATGCTAGAACTTTTCCAATTTCCTCATATAACAACATACTATAATTAAATCACTGCATATTTTTGCTTACTCAAGGGGTCTTCAATTTTTCATCCCATTGCTCAATTGTGTTTGAAGCTTTCACTATCAGAAATCCAAGAGTGGCTTAGGAATCAATGTCATTTTTTATGGTAAGGGCCTTATTATTGGCAATTGCATTCTTCAGTTGCCTAGCAAAGTACTTCTTGTCCTCTTATTTCAAGGCTGGAGTACTGTGGCCTGGAGTGATCTGAAATGAAGGTGGCACTTTCAGGGCACCTAGAAACAGCACTACCATATATGTCTTCTCACTCTCTGCAAAGCTGGCACCTTTGATGGCTACATTTGCCTAACAGAGCTGGTATGGTGTCAAAGGGGGAAGCTGCAGTTCAGAAACAGCAGTCGGAACTTCACTGTGTACATGCAGGCCCCTGTGTGCTTGTTAATAGGGCTGTGATTTTGAGACAGAGAAAGAAGCTATGAAAATTCAAGTGTAACTCTTCTCCCACCACATAATTGATCAGAATTTACAGAATCGTCATTGATGCTTTGATTTATAGATAGGGTTGGACCCCACAGACCTATTCTGTTAGTGGTACCACTTTCATGTGGTGCAAAATTGCTCTTGAGCCCCAAGAAAAACTCTGTGCAAGGATGGTGTGGGCCCAGCTTATGTTGTACTCTCTCTCTCTCTCTCTCTCTCTCTCTGAGAATCAGCACTTGTTAGGGTTGCCAACCTTCAGGTGGTGGCTGGAGATCTCCCACTATTACAACTGCTCTCCAGCCAATAGAGATTAGTTCACCTGGAGAAAATAGCTGCATTGGCAATGGGACTCTATTGCATTGAAGTCCCTCCCCTCCCCAAACCCTGCCCTCCTCAGGCTCCACCTCAAAAACCTCCCACCGGCGGTGAACCCTAACACTTGTACATGTTTTGTAGAAGTTGAAGGGCTTCTATGTGTTACTGGCCTCACAGCAACTGCCATATGCCCTACAGGCAGGCTGGCCCTATTAATTGATTCACCTGTATTCAAGTTAACTCTCTCAGAACTCTCATGCTGTTCCCAAACATTATTAAGAACAGCTGTTGCCACCAATTCCTCCATACAAGTTGGGGTCTATGTGTTGCAGCCAGCTATTCTCAGAGATGTTAGGACAGACAGTAATGTGACAGATTAGATCATCGCCTTCCTTGTCTATCCCTATGCAAAAGCTTAACTGAATGCCTGTCTCTTTGCAAAATTAGGGAAATATGATAAATTAAGCCCTGAAAGGTATTTGGTGTCAGAAGGTATTCAGTCTCTGAAGACATTCTAGCAGCACAATATGAGTTCACTACTGGAATTTGCCTGTGAATATGAGTTACCACCAAGCCTACCAATGGTGTTCCTTTTGTAGAATGGTGCTGCTACCTTTAGAACATATGAAATCACTGGCAGATTGAATATTTTCTTCTTGTTTTTCAATCAAATGAGTATTAGGCTAATGTTTGGTGCAGTGCAGCCTCCAGGTTCCTTTTCCCAAACAAGGTCTGATCAAATTTCAGATTAACAGAGGGAGAGATTAGTTGTCCCTGTTGCTTGCTTGCTACAGTAGATGAGTGCAATGCAAAGTGGGCTCATTGCGACCCCAAGGGCCAGGAAGGGGGGGGGAAGCTATAAAGAAGATGTACCACACACAGCCCATGTTTAGATAAAATTAAATTCAGGTTCAAATCCCACTCTGTCATGAAGCTTGCTGAGTGACTTTGGGCTAGTCACCCTCTCTTAGCCTGAGTTATCTGACAGGGTTGATGGAAGGATAAAATGGAGGAGGAGAGAATAATGTACACTGCCCTGATCATCTTTGAGAAAGAATAGGATAAAAATGCACCAAACAAATAAATTTCTATTTATTTTGGGAGCTATAGTGTACACTAATCATACATGGCATGTACAAATTGGATACACGCAGTTTCCTACATAAGTCATATCCATGGAAGAATTCTTCAGCTGTGAAGCAGTCCTGCCTCAAATCTATTAATATGTATATCTTTCTTTATTCTCCAGCTAATCTGTCTGCAGTTCCAGTTTATTTCCCCAATATATATAGATTTCCGAAGTTAAATTTTCAGTGATTGTGAGGGGCTGGCTTGCTCTCGCCATCCTGGCTTGCCTCCTCCACTAGGGTTGTTGATTTGGTAAAAAATGAACCGAAAACATACCGAATAAATGGCATTTCGGTACATTTCTGGTTCGGGTTGACCAAATCAGCAAAATTCGGAAGGTTGGCACAGTCGAATTTGCCTTTCCTGAAAATTCAGCTTTATCAGGAACGTCTTTCCGCGGCTCCTGCAGGGGCATTCTTGCAGGTAGATGTGCCAGATTTTCAGGGTAGCTAGAAGGGACTCTCCTTGCAAGAACCCCCATGTTTGATGAAGTTTGGGTCGGGGGTCCAAAGTTATGGGGCCTGTATCTACATTGTATCTCTATGGAGGCAAGGGGGAACTTTGCAAAGATACATTGCAAAGATCACACTATAGATTCTGAACACAGCCACTTTGCCAATGCATTTCAATGGAGGAGGATGGGGGTGACCCTTTCTAGACCCCATAACTCCGGACCCCCTGACCCAATCTTCACCAAACTTGGGGGTTCTTGCAAGGAAAGTCCCTTCCTGCTACCCTGAAATTGTGGGACCTCTACCTGCAAAAATGCCCCCCTAGGAGCTTTGCAAAAACAAATTCCATTGCTTATCACTGGTGAGAAAGAACTCATTAGCATTTCCTGCTTCTCTTCACACCTAGCCTGAGATCTGGGTCACTGCAATTAAACTGACAACTTTTTTTCTCACCAATGATAAGCAATGGGATTTTTTTTTGCAAAGCTCCTGGGGGGGGGGCATTTTTACAGGTAGAGGTCCAAAATTTTCAGGGTAGCTTGAAGGGACACTCCTTGCAAGAACCTCCAAGTTTGGTGAAGAATGGGTTAGGGGGCCCAAAGTTATGGGGTCTGAAAGGGGTCACCCCCCTTTCTCCATAGGAATGCATTCAAAACCGTTTGTATTGGTTTTAATGAAGGAAAGGGGGCGGCCTCTTCCAGCCCCCATACTTTCAGACTCCCTGACCCAATCTTCACCAAACATGGGGGTTCTTGCAAGGAGAGTCTCTTCAAGCTACCCTGAAAATTTGGGACCTGTACCTGCAAAAATGCCCCCCCAGGAGCGGTGGAAAGCCACAAAATAGGTTTAATGGGTTTAAATGGCCGAATTTTTCAGGAATCCCGAATTTAAAGCCGAATTCCCACCTTTACCGGTATAGGGGAATTTGGCATTCAGGTTTTCCCAAGGGAAAAAGGCCAATTAAACCTAAACCCAAATTTTCCCGAATTTGTTTTTTTCAACAGCCCTATCCTCCACTCCATCTGCCCTTCCCCATCTAGGGCCAAGCCCAGTTGCGTAGTCCTGGCCTGCACCAGCCCCAGACAGTGATATACCATGCTGTCACAGTAGCATTAAGTGTTTAGAGAACATTTTTTTTCAAACTTTCTGCTTCTAGAGAAAGGTGGGGAAATAAATGAAAACACTGCAGGCTAAACAAACCTTGGCATTTTTGAAGAGAAACTATATTCAAAGGATAAGCAACAGTCCCTAGCAATGCCTGGTACCATGGTCATAAGAACATAAGAAAAGCCATGCTGGATCAGACCAAGGCCCATCAAGTCCAGCAGTCTGTTCACACAATGGCCAACCAGATGCCTCTAGGAAGCCCACAAACAAGACAACTGCAGCAGAATTATCCTGCCAGTGTTCAAAAGTACCTAATATAATCAGCATGTTCCTCTGATCCTGGAGAGAATAGGTATGCATCATACTTTTTTTTAGTTTCCTGACACCGCATTTCTGTATGATAACACAAATTTGCCTTATGAAAAGTCCTATGCTCAACAGTCAAAGAACTCTTATGAGGAATAACTCCTGAACTGTCAAATGTAATTCTGAAAACCTTACTATTTAATAAAAAGTCAGGCTCAATTAGTAAGAAATATTCCACATGAATGAGATTATTTTAAAAGCCTTGCAATATTATCAAATATTTCCAGTAAATGAACAGCTGTCAACTGGCATCATTTGTATCATTTTATTCCTCTCCTTTTTTTCAAATCTCATTTTATACCTGGTCACTTATTCTGTCTGTGACAAAATCCAGTCACAACTCTCATAATTGCTCATTCACGGAGTGAGGAATATCTAATGGGTGAAAAAAAATTCTACCCTGTATTTATACAAAAAACCCTGGGGTTTTTTCCCCAGTTCTGCCCACTGCACATGTATGCTGATTCACATATGTATGTTCATCACTTTATATTGGTAACATCAATTGATGATCTGTGAGTGTGCCATTAATTAAAACTTTAATACTCCAATTATACATAAGGAGGCATTTATAGTTCTCAAAAGACCATTTCTTTAGACTAGAGCTTTCAAAAAACATAACAAAAAGGAATCATGTATTAAGGAAAGGCTGTTTAACTTGCTTGTTCAAGTGCTGCTTACTCATGGTAAGTTAGCTTTTCGACATGTGCATTTGGATATTAAAAACCAAACACCTGAGCAAAAGAGACCCTTTCATTAATGTCATTGTTATAATGAAAAGCTATTAAAATTAGCAGTCATTAATATTCGGTAATATTTGTTTCTCTGGAACCTGGCTGTCTGGTTTAAAATTTACTGACTTCAGGTGAAGAGGGCAAAGAGGAGGGGGATGTAGATAATGTAAATGATGTGGAGTCTTTCCTCCTCATTTACAGTGCTTCATGTTACAGCTGCTGTTCAGGCCAGGCTGGGGCTGCTGCCAATGTTTCTAGTGCTGCCAGACCAGGCAGGAGTCAGCAGGGGCCAGTAAATCAATGGGTGGAGTATCTCTCTCCCACTGAATATTAGTAATGTCAGACCCCTAAAATTACATTTCCTAGGGTTTACCTAGGGTTGTTTGGGGTTGCGACCCACAGTTTAAGAAGCCTTGGTCTAGGGTACAGGTCGTGTGTCAAACCAATCAGATGCTGTGGCACACTCATTTCTTTTAAAACCAACCATAGCTTTTTGTGATCCATGATCATGATCCATACAGTCAAAGCTTTGCTGTAATCTATGAAACACAAGTTGGTTTTCTTCTGAAATTCTCTCATATGATCTCTAGTGCCTCTTTCTTTTCTGAATCCAGCTTGAACATCTGGAATTTCTCATTCCATATATGGGAACAGTCTTTGTTGTAAGATTTTAAGCATCACTTTACTTGCATGAGAAATTAATGTGATGGTCCAATAGTTGCTGTAGTCTTTGATGTCTCCTTTTTTGGAACTGGAATATACATTGAGCATTTCCAATCTGTGTGCCATTGTTTAGTTCTCCATATTTGTTGGCATATTCTTGTTAAGATTTTGATGACGAGATTGTATAGTTCCTCTTACCTGTCACCCACATACCTCTAATGCACTAAAGCATACTTTTTTCAGACATGGCTAATTTGAGTTTATTTAAAATAGCCCTGCTTTGTTGCTTAGAAGTACTTAGAAGTACATAGTCTACCTGAAATCACACATTCTTCAAATGTTTCTGAGCCATACTACGCTGATGTGCATTTTTTGGGGGGGGAAATCCATGTTCTTCTTTACATAATGTTTGGGCAGGTATTTTTCTTTTTATGAGATCAGATAATTCTCTGACACTACAATTCAAGGATTGCTCAACATGGAAATAAATGATAACCTCTAACAGGAGGACTGCATTGTGCTTTCCAGAATATTTACATAAACGTGGACTCATGAAAATAGATCTTAGATACATCAACATAACAAAAGCAACTCAGCTGTGGTAATTTAAGTATTATAGGAATTGAATTGGCCTTGCAAAAAGTGTAAACTGAAAATATATACTACATGCTAAATGGAAGATCCAACAATGAGATGTTTTTCTCTAACATCTGAAGCTGCCTATTATGCTGAGTCAAACACTGGTTAATCTAGCTTGGAATTGTTTACTCTGGTTTCTCTATTGCATCTCCTTGAAGAAGTACAAAGGATAGATCTATCCAACTGGTAAATATCAATGTTCAAGATAAGGAAGAAGGACATAAATTAGGGAGTGGGTCTAGGGTTCCCTTTCCTGCTTTCCATCCAGAAAGCAACGGATCCCACTGGGGAGGGGGTCCGGGTTTGCGAGCCCGCAGGGGGGGCGGGAGGAGCGCTGTGGGCGCGGCGCCCACTTACCGCGGCGGCGGCTGATTCGGGCAGCGGCACATCCTGGGCAGCTCGGGGGCTGCCCCCCCTGGCCGGCCCCCAGGAACGGAGGGAGGCGGCGAGGGTCCTGCGTGCGGCGGCCAAGAGGAGCAATGGCAGCCGCCAGCTCCCGGCCGCCCCCCGCGGCGGGGCTGCCCCCTCGGCCAGTTTTCGGCGGGCTCCACCAGGGTCACGGGGCCCACCACGGCCCAATAGGGCATGCGCCGGCCTGCATGCTGGGAGGGGGGATAAAAGGCGAACCCTCCCCGGGCGGAGGGCCATCCTTTTCCCCCCACCCCACGCCGCTTGTCCCACCCACCCTCCCCTGGTGCATGGGGTTTTGCTGCGCATCTGTCACAACTTGTGGTGGCGGTTTGGGCATGGGGCCGGATCCAGTTTTGGGGAAAGATGGCCTGCGTGCCCCGCTTCCCTTTCTGGGGACCCCAATAAGGGGTTTTGGGGGGAGGCCCGGAATGGTTAAGCCTGTCTTGGGGGCTGCGGTTTGGCCTCCTCCCAAATGGCAGGGGACCACACGGTTGTCTGCCGCCATGTGGGTCCCAGCACACAGCCATCTCAGGCTGCGCCCAGCAGGCGGGTTGGGCGCAGGAGTGATCAGCTGGCAGTCAGGTCAGCTGATCCCTGGATCCCGCCCCTCATGCTTGCCAATGCCTAACGCTGTAATCAATAAAGTTGTGGCCTGTTTACTCCAGCTATCGCGTGCTAGTCTCATTGGGTAAGATCACACCATCCATCACCTGGTTGGGGTACCTCTCGGGACGGCTGTTCCCTGCTCCCCCGCCCCGTCCCACCATGGGGCTGGGGCCGCAAACAGATGACTGCTAGAGTGCAAATTGTAAAGACAGGATAGGCAAGTGGATACAAAAAACTTACAACAATATAAAATAGAGGGGGAAAACAATAATGGCTTCAAAGCCTATTAAAGAATAATGTTATGTATTAATAAAACATGAAGTCTAGCTGATAAAGAAATCCAGCATTATCATCCATCTCATCCAGAACATCTGTCAGTTCCTCCTCTGATGACAGGTGAATCAAAAACTGCAGCCACTGCTTCCTCTACACTTTACAGATGTTGGTTCTCCTGGATCATCACTGACAGCTTTGTCTGCATTCTGTTCCTGCCTTTTATTGCAATCTGGAAACCACACAATGAGGCTATTCCCCACTGCCCAGTAGATTAGGAATGAGTTATGAGCAGTTCAGACCCAAATCCATAATCATTTGACAAATCTTAGTAAGCTTTGCCACTTACTAGGTTGTTCTGTTATGTTACAATCCGCCTTGAATCCAAGTGAGAAAGGCAGACTCAAAATGATATAAATAAATAAATATTCCCATTCAGCATTTTTAGTGCATCTGTTAAGGGCAGATAAGATCCCACCTATAGAGACAATCTTGATAAAGGTCCCCCAAACCTTGCCAGATTTGATCATTAAGCTCAAAACCTTATTTAATATGTCTAGTCATTAGAAGTTCAATTCAGAGAAGCAAGTATCTTGCAATCAGATCTTATGGTTTGTTAATTTAAAGGAAGGAAGAGGAAGCCTAGGGATGCTCTCAGTTATCATCAGGCTGGCATCCCAGGAAACCAGAAAAATCAGATTTTTAAATTTAAATTGGGTTTTTAAATTTAAATTGGATTTTAAAAAAATAAAATGCTTTTTGAAGAAAAAAACCTATCTAAAGATAGTTTAAATAGTTGTCTATTTAAGATATGTTATAGTCCAAAGGTTATTCATCATGAAATAAGGATTCATTTTTAATTATGTAGCATGAGGCTGTATATTCATGCAATGTTTAATTTTTTTTAAAAAAAATTGGTAAATGAATTTCATTAATTCATTCACGTTTTCATGTTCTTCCAGAGGTTTCTGTAAGATTGTTTTGGCAGTTTTTCTGTCTAGAAGATATTATCAAAGATTCTTGGTTTTGCAGTTCTCAAAACTGTGAATTTGTGTCGGCACTCTGCAGAGATAACATGCCTCTTCTTCACAGCAACAATGCTGTAAAATAAACAAATCTAGGTACATAGAACCAACCCCTTACCTCTTAAGTGCTAAGTTTCAAAAAGTTCAACAAATAGAAGATTGTTTGGAATGCACAAGGAGCTAAGTGTAAGGAGGGAGGGGCAAGCAGTAAAAATGAAAGTGAAACCTTTTGTGCAGAATACTCCACAAGTCTTGGGATCTTTGTGTGTATAGCATAAGGTGTAACATATTATTATTTCCCCAGAGGTAGGGTTGCCAGGTCTTTCTTTGCCATCAGTGGGAGGTTTTTTGGGGTGGAGCCTGAGGAGGGTAGGGTTTGGGGAGGTGATGGACTTCAATACCATAGAGTCCAATTGCCAAAGCGGCCATTTTCTCCAGGTGAACTAATCTCTATCGGCTGAGTTTTTTTTACCCACTATCCAGGTAAACATTCCAGAAGCAGAAGCAGAAGAAGAAGGTTTTTATATGCTGACTTTCCCTAAGTAAGAATCAAACTGACTTACAATCACCTTCCCTTCCCCTCCCCTCAACAGACACCCTGTGAGGTAGGTGGGGCTGAGAGAGCTCTAAGAGCTGTGATTAGCCCGAGGTCACCCAGCAGGCTTCATGTGGAGGAGTGGGGAAACAAATCCAGTTCACCAGATTAGCCTCCATCGCTCATGTGGAGAAGTGGGGAATCAAACCAGATCAGAGTTCTCCAGATCAGAGTCCACCCCTCCAAACCACCACTCTTAACCACTACCCCACATCTGAAAGCACAAAGCATTTGTCCTAAGGGACAAATGCAACATATAGCTTCTTTTCCCCTACAGAGTGCACTCAACCACGCAAAATGTGATGATGTGAATCACAGTATTGTGTCTTTTTCTAAGTATACTTCTGTTCAACAGCATCAGAAACAATGTATTAAGAACTTCTCTCTTTCTCTTTCTCTGTCCTGTAAACAAATACTATTGGGGATGGTATTTTTGCACCTCCTCTCTGCCTGGAAGGGAGCATCACACAACAGAAAAAGGTAATCTGAATCAGTCATAGGAGTTTTTCCATTGACCATAGTATGATGCTCATTGCACTATGCCCCTCATTGCACTATGCCCCTCAGTGAAGCCCCTCTGCTTCAGGGCTGTCACTTGTGTACAGCCGTATATACGCTTAAAAATGACAGATGAAATTTGTTCAGTGCTTCTCAGAACATATAGGAGAAAATCAAAACTTTCATGCCTGTGTTCTTTTGAAAACACACAGCGTGGCCTTCAAGTGCTAGAAGCATTTGTATTGACAGAGCCACTCATAAGACAACACTGCTGAGCTGGAGCTGCAAAGGCTTTAGATTTGCAGTGATAATTATCAGTTATGGTGCCAAGCTCAGTGTGATTGTGGGCTCTCAGACTGTTAAGCTATGAAATTTCCAGACTTGCTAGGGAAACAACAGAGGGATGGATGAAGTTGCCAATGCAAATAAACCCAAACGATCAGTTGTCCACATTGCCACGGGTTTCAAAATAATCTAACAACAAACAAAAGCAAACTATATTCATTTGTCCAGTTTTATTTTCTCTGCTTTGTAAAATGTCCTCATTTTCAAGCCATCTTGTATAGTCAGATTGTCACCTGCTTCAAATGCAAGGGGAAAAGAGTATAATTCTCAAATATTGTCCCTAAACAAATCAAGGATGTGGAATGGTATGGTATCACACAATCTTATTAGATCTCAGAAGCTAAGCAGGGGGATACTTGGATGAGAGACCACCAAGGAAGAATTTGCAGACGAAGGCAATGGCAAACCACCGCTGCTTAATCACTTGCTTGAAAACCCCTTGCTGGGGTCACCATAGGTCTGTTGTTACTTGACAGGACGTACATACATTAAAAAAAATCAGGGATGCTTTCAAACTGTGTGTGTGCAAAGTTCTGTCTAGTTGCAGCCAGGTTATGGTGACCCTGGCAAGGGGCTTTCAAGGCAAGTGAAAAACAGAGGTGGTTTGACGTTACCTTTCTCTGCAGAATCTTCTTTGGCGGTCTCTCTTCCAAGTACCAACCCTGCTTAGTTTCCAAGATCTGACGAGATCAGGCTGTATCATTCCACCTTCCCTCCCATGCTTTCAAAGTAATCCTATTTATATAATATTTTGGGCTCGTGTGTGTGTGATTTTATGTTCAACGGCTAGCTTCATCCAGAGAGATATGAGTAGAATCTTAAGTTGCTGCTATGTCATCAATGTGTAGGCCAATTGCACTCATGGGACCCCTTTTAAAAGTAAACCTATGACCACAAACATGGTTAAGAAGACGTTAGAAACCACAGCTGGCAACCATGACCTCTTTCCCATCTTGCCTTACTTACTTCCATCTGCTGCTCCTTTTACCAGTTTCTCACTTTGTTTCATGAGTGAAAGTCAAGTGGCAACAGCATTGCCTCCTTGAATCAGCCCTGCTGATCTCTCTTCCTTGTAAATGAACTCTGCGCACCTACTATTAAGAGTCAGCTTCGGTATTATTATTTTCCCCTTATTTATCACAGAGGCCCTACAGGGAGAAAGCTTTTGTTAACAATGAATGTGAGGCACAAAGCAACCTAAACTTATCTTATTAATTACTCTGGTGACTTCCCAAATCCTATCATTCAGCTTGTTATTAATCAGCTACTACAGTTCAGCCTGCATACTGGATGGCTTCTGTTCGAACTACAGCTCTAGCACCAAGGAACAACAGACCCTGACTGCTGGTAGGAGGTAGTCTCTCATTGCCTGAGATCTGGGCATAGCTTTCACTATGGGCACTAGGGCTGTTGATTCGGTTCGGGTCTGGAAACCCTCTGCGCTCTCTGCACAGAGAGTGCAGAGGGGCTTGCCAGCCCCCCGCCAACCTTGCCGGGAGTCCCGGCAGGGCTGGGGGGGGGTCTGGAAACCCTCTGTGCTGCCTGCGCAGACAGAGCAGAGGGGCTTGTTTAAAGGGCCCCCCGCTCGCCTTCAGGGAATACCCCTGAAGGCACGCGGGGGCCGAATTTTCCCCCGAACTCCGGATCCCCCCCGAATTTCGGGGATCCGAAGCGAGGAAGTTCGGACTTCGGCACGGCCCGAATAAAAACGGGACGAATTTTGCTGAAGCTGAACTATACCGAATTTCTTTTTCAACAGCCCTAATGGGCACTCCTGCAATTACCAGTAGCCACTTTTATTTTCCAGTACATTCATGACTTTTAAAATATGAGTTCCTTTGATGTTAACAATGTAAAGGTAAGTAGAAATGTACAGTGCCATCCTAAGAGTTAGACTCTTTTAAGCCTATTCATTGATTTCAATGGACTTAGAAGGGTGTAATTCTGCTTAGGATGGCACCACTAATGGAGAAAAAGCTTCCCAGCATAGAAATAAAAGTCATGAAAAAGCTTCATCTGCTACATTTCTGCATTTCATATAGATGATAAAGGCCCAGGAGTTCCCACAGGGGGAAAAACGGCAGCCAAGGTTAGATAGTGAGCTTACAAGCAGGGAATAATGTGTTATTATTGCACTGCTCACAGAAAGTTTAGGTGTGTTTGTATGTAAAGTGCCATAAACGCGCAACCAATTTATGGCAATCACGTAGGAGTTTCAAGGCATGTGAATAAGCCGAGGTGGTTTGCCTTCCTCTGCAAAGTCTTCCTTGGTGGTCTCCCATTCAAGTACCGATCCTGCTTAGCTTCCGAGATGGGATGAGATCAGGCTATACTGTACCATTCCACATCTCCAAAGTTTAGGTACTTTATCAATCTAAGCTGGTGAAGATGATAGCTTGCTTTTCAGTTCATCATATTCCCTTGAGTTGTCATTAGATAGGAACTGCTATGGAAGTCAATTTCTCCAAGCTATCCTGCGCCAGGGCATTGTGAATACTAGGGCAGCTCGCTACTTTTAAAAATATGATTAAAATGTTTTTAATCTTCTAGTCATAAAATTTGCAGGAAACATATTTGCCCACCTGTGACTTTCCTTAAGCAAATACTTTCCTTTGCTTAAGCAAAAGTGGAAATTCGCAAGATCATACCGAGTCTCATAATTTTCAGGGATTCAGTTTGTGATAAAATCATGGGCGTCTGCTACCTTGTGAATACAAACCTCTATCTCTTTAAGTAGTTCTTTTATATTCACATTTCCTCTGAGAGGTATGTTTGAAATCACTGGGAAATCATCTTTGACAGAAGCCCCTGAGATTTCAAATGCCAACACAGATTATGTTGCATGCAAATCATTCTTTCAAGAGTGATCCAAAGTCCTTATTGAGTTTTTATGACTTGCACATACTGTATTATTAATAAGCAGAATTAATAGCATTAGTGAACAGAGACAAATTAACTAATAATAAAACCCTCATCATGAATTAAGTGTCATTTTTATCCCAAAGTATCCAGGGCCAATTTAGCCAGCATACATATTAATAGTATTGAACTACTTCAGTGCCCTTCTACACACTTTTTTTGCATATTAGAAGCCCACTTCTGCAGTTCCTTTAGTCAAAGAATTCCTAACAGCATCAAAGAAATACTTCAACTTGACAAAGAAAATACCCCACAAAACATGCCAGTTCTCTGTATTTTTGTTTGGTACTAACACACCTTGAATACTGCCTTTGGAGCTGTTGCAGATAATTGCTGAAGGGTTTGTGCATTGTATACAGTTATTTATAGAACATTAAGGGGGAGAGAGAGGGTTATAAACTTAGAAGAACTTGAGGTGGCAACAGAGAGGCAAGGGCATTGGCTGAAAAGTGATACCAGGCTTGTATTTATTTCCCTACCACAATCATTGGCTGGCAAGTGACGGGGTGTTTAATCCTTTTCACTGCATCTTCCCAGTAAATGCTTCCTCCAGGCTTCCCCAGAGGTCTTTGGACTATGCCTAGGAGTGGGGGGAGTTAGGGACAGCCCAGGGGTATTTACAAGAGTTAATCAGTAAGCAAGGAACCTCCTGCATGCTAATTTTTCCTAAATGCTACCCTGCCCCCAAGGGCTGGTATTAATTCATATGTGTAGTTGTCGGGTGAGTTACTAGCTTTTCAAGGCATTTTCTAAATTTGTCAGTAGAAAATGTCTGGGGAAAGGAATAACTGTGTGAGCCGTAACACTGTGAAGACCAGCATTTCATGTGATCTGGACTTTTAAGTGGTAAAAATGCAGTCCTGAATTAATATGGTCATACAGTCACTGGGCCTATATTACAATTCAATTTGGGGGGACTTGGTGAATGTGAAATTGATTGGATTTGGAGAATCCACATTTTGTTGCCTTGAAGATCTGCTGTTCTCTGCATTGTGAACATTGGGTTGCAGTTCTGCCATCACTGGCTTCCTGTGAACAAACAAGAGCTGGAAAATGTAGAGAAGTATGACCGAATCTGGAAGGGTTTTTTTTTTTCCCTTTGGTTCAGCCAAAGCAGGCTAATGGAATGGGTTTTATAAGGGGGTAGAATGGTAGGAGTGCAGCTGTAGGGATGGGGAGAATTTGTACTTACAATGATGTTTTGCTTTTGTTTTCTACGTTTCAGTGGCTGAAAAAACATAGATAATGTATAAGATGTCACTTATATGTAATAAAAATGTCTTTTGCTTCTGATACTTTAGAATGGAACTCATGATACATTTAATATGGAGTTATAATTTATAAATGTGTGGTGGGTTATAGACTTGTGTTTCTGTACCATTTATACTGGAGTCAGACGATAACAGGAGAACAGGCTGTTAGGCAGAGCAATCCTGAAAGGGGGGGCAAAATGGCATAGGAGTTGGGGTGACCCCAGCACTGGCATAGATGCCACTAACGGCATCTAAGCTGGCATCTACGCCAACAAAGGGGACCTCATGCCAGTGGTGGGGGGGAGTGGTATGGCAGCATCTCGGCTGAGCACCTGCACAGCTGCCATGGGAGTGTGGCTCCAGTGCTGGGGCTTGTGCCAGTGCCAAAGGGGGCGTTCCTGGGCCTTTTTGGCCCAGGAATGCACTTTTTTGAAGGCTCCAAATTACACCTGCAAAAAGGGTGGCGCAGCCCTGTGGAACTCAATGGAGAGTTCTCTTTTTAATAATTTTTTTTATTTTCAAATTGATTACAGTCTTAGTTATTTTCCAATTCAAAAAGTACATAATATAAAAGATTTCTATCTTATCTCTAAGCAAGTATATATATTTAACTTCCCCTCCCCCCTCCTCAGTCCATTTAATATTCATGATTTTCTCTTTGTATTCAATTCTAATTCATTATAATAAACCAAAACAGTCAATCTTACATTACATTTTTTTTAACTTTGGTAATATAATTACTCCTAACATTTTGAATTAGATTAATTTATATCCCTTAATATTTCCCAATATAAGTTGCACAATATATTGTCCATGCCTTCCATTCTCACAAAAATTCAATATTTTCTTTTTGATTTATTAATGCGGTTAATTTTGCCATTTCAGCTATTTCCATCATTTTGTCTATCCAAACGGTCTTATCTGGTACCTCAGAAGTTTTCCATTTCGTTGCATAAACCAGTCTTGCAGCAGTGGTGGCATGTATCAAAAATGACCTCTGAGTCACTATAGAGTCTGGTATTATACTTAACAACATCATTTCTGGTGTTTTAGGTATATTCTGTTGTATTATCAACCTTAGTTCGTTGTAAATCATATCCCGGAAATTTTTTGCCTTTTCACAAAGCCACCAGATATGATGAAAGGAACCAATTTCTTCTTGACATTTCCAACATTTTGGTGACATTGATCCATACATTTTAGCTAGTTTCTTAGGTGTCAAATACCATCTATAAATCATTTTATAAATATTCTCTCTCAGTGACTGCGAAAGTAGATGTTTCATATCTTTTGACCAAAGTCTTTCCCATTTATTTAAAGAGATATCATGACCCAATGTCTGTGCCCAAGTTATCATCATTGGTTTGATTTGATCTTGTTCCGTGTAGAGTATCAATAACATCTTATACATTTTTGAAATTAAATGTTCGTTATTTTCCAATAACATTCGTTGAAAAGTTGATTTGTCTTTAATAAAGCCTATCTTCAAATCTTGTAGATATACTGATTGTAACTGATGATATTGGAACCAAGTCATATATTCCTTCAAATCTTCATATTCTTTTAGGGCACATTTATTTCCATCCCAAACCAAAAGGTCCTGATAGGTAACAAATTGAGCTGGTCTCAATGGTCTCAAAGTTAACATCTCTTGTGTAGAGATCCATAAAGGTGTTTTAGGTTCAAGAAGGTATTTGTATTTTAACCAAATTTTTATTAGTGAAGATTTCACAATATGATGTTGAAAAGTTTTATGATGTTTCAATTTATCATACCATAAATAACCATGCCAACCATATCTATTATCAAAACCTTCCAAATCAAGCAATCGTTTATTCTTTAATTGTATCCAGTCTTTTAGCCACACCAAGGCAGATGCTTCTGCATATAGTCTAAAATTTGGAAGAGCAAATCCTCCTCTTTCTTTAGCATCAACCAGGTATTTATAGGCGATTCTTGGTTTTTTCCCTTGCCATATAAAATTTAGCAAGTCCCTCCTCCACACGTCAAAGTATCTTGTTTGCTCCATTATTGGTATATTCTGAAATAAAAACAGTATCCTTGGCAAAATGTTCATTTGTGTTACAGAAATACAACCCAAAAGTGAAATGTTTTTATTAGACTATGATATCATATCTTTTTTAACCAAGTCCCATAATTTCACATAGTTATTCACCAATAAGTCCTTATTTCTATTTGTAATCCAAACACCTAGGTATTTTACTTTGTTAGTTTTCTCCCATCTAGTAATATCCAAAAAAAAAAAAAATTTGTTCTTCTTTTGGGAGGTTTTTAAATAAAATCTGAGTCTTATCTTGGTTTATCCTAAATCCCGAGACTTCTCCATATTGCTTCAACAAATCTAGTAAATGATTAATAGATTCATTCGGATCATCCAAAATAAGTAACAAATCATCTGCAAAAGCTCTCATTTTAAATTCTTGTTTATTCACTTTCAAACCGTGAATTGCATCTGTTTCTCGTATCTGACAGCATAAAGTTTCCAAAGTCAAAACAAAAAGCAAAGGTGAAAGCGGGCATCCTTGTCTAGTTCCTTTTTGTATTTCACACTTTTCTGATATTGCTTCATTTACTAAATGAAGCAATATCATTTACTAAATAAATTTTAGTAAATGAACTCAATGGAGAGTTCCAGGGGTTTTCTTTAAACTTTGGCGCTGGCATTTTGATCTCCATTTCCTTCCAGTCCTTTAAATTAATTGGTAGCCAGGTGTAAAACTCAAGCAATGTTTAGCTTAACATTTTGCTTCCAGTGCCATAATGTCTTAGCTTGAAAATGGCCTTGTCATTTTGTGGTTCAGTTGCATAATATTAATCCTTCTAGTCTATTACAAAATGTGTAACAGGAATTACAAAGCAAAGTGGAGCTTTTGCATTGTGTCCATGGTGGGGATTTGACCAATGTTTGTGATCATTCGTTAGTTGATTATTGTTTGATAAAATTTTATTCTGCCCATTTTCTTTTTCTGACTTTTTCTGATTAACAGAGGAATCCTAAAGGGGGGTACTTCTTGGGCAGCTGGGGAAGGCGCCGCTGCACCACTTCCAGAGCAGCTGGCACAGTAAGCCAAAAATGACCCCCCCGGAACCCCATGAAACTGCTCTCTGCTGATTCATACGCCATCATTTTTGCAGGCACCAGCCAAAATGGTCATTCCCAGGGCAAAAGGGCTTAGGGAGCTGACTAAAGTCAGCCCGCCCCCTTTGGTGCCAGTGTTAGTGCCAATTTAGCTGGCGCATGTGGCACTAACACTAGTGCAGGGGTCACACCAGCGCCAAACCTCTTTTACCCCCCCCTTCAGGAATAGTCTCTTAGTGGAATTGTACGGCGAATACTCAAATTTTCTTTGAAGATTTTTAAAAAATATTCCATTGTGACCTTTGTAAAAGTTATATGGATCGAGGTCTGTAAGGAACATATCAACATTTTTGAATTCTTGGAGATGGTTGCTAACACAGCCTACATTATATGATGCCTCATAATTGTTATTTAAAGGGCAGAGCTTAGCACTACCATTTGGATCATTACAGAGGATGTGCAAGTCTATATATTTATGCTGCTTCTTACTATCATCACCCCAAGGGGATACACTAGCCAGTTTAAAGCATTTTGAGTTATTATATCAACTTGTACATCAGAAAAGCAAACATATAAACTAGGCATTAATAAAGAAATACTCAAAATGCTTTAAACTGTTTCAATGTTTCACTGTTTAAAAACAGATTAATTGACCTAACACAGAGAAATAATACCATGCACATTCTCATATTTGATACAGAAAGGTTGAAATGTTACATACAGGCTCATCCTGGAATAAATGTTCCTAGTCTGTAAAGTGCCACTGGACTGCTTTTTGTTATAATAGATTAACTTGGCTATTTCTCGTCATTATATGCAGCTGCCGCTCATGTGGAGGAGTGGGGAATCTAACCCAGTTCTCTCCAGATCACAGGTCCAAACCACCGCTCTTAACCACTACACCATTACACATTCTGTTCCCCCTAATTGTCAAATATGTAAATTTTCCAAGCTATCCAGGCTGTGGAAGTGGGAAGAGGTTTCCTCTGACACTAAGCATAAATGTCCCAAATTGGTCGCAGTTCTTGCTGAGTGATCTGAACCCAAGTTAAAATCCACACATGTCTATGGTCACATGTGAAAAGGAGTACATGTGGTAACACAGCTTCTGACCTAATGTGTCCTTGTACGCACAGGAGTTCATTTCATTTTCCCAGAAGTTCCCAGTAAAGAAAAGAAAGAAACCTGATTTGACATTCCTGTTCAGGACTAGAAAAAGGTATCAAAGTTGAAATAATAATAATGATGATGATGATCAATTGGATCAAGAGTTTGAAATGACACTGATTTTCCTAAGCCGGAGAAAGCAATCCTCACTATTTGCCTAGCAGCTGCTCTACCGAGAAAATAATATTCATGAGTCATGTACATGCCAATCATTCCCATCACCTGAGGATCTGTATGCACTTTACAAACAGGGATAAATTAAAACTCATACCCTTGCTGATAGGCAAACAAGTAATAATGTACCTACTTTGACAGATAAGAAAAGCAAGGTACTGAAAGGTGAAGTGATTTGTTCATGTTCATAGAGCGAATGACAGAGAAAAGAAAACAGACAGCTTTCTAGTGCCCAATCCTTACTCCACGAATAGTTCCAAATAAACTTGACCCACAGTGTCATACCACACAGCTCTTGTAAGCTGCAGACCACCACTGGGGACAAGATACTAGAGATGACTCTTTAGGTGGAACTTCTGGGTTATCTGTGTTTTTCACAGCCTGCAGCTAGAGGTTTAATTAACAGCTGGTACATATATAATCAGAAAACAACTTTTGCATCTCAATCTTACCATCTATTGAGATGAGATGGGTGGGGGAGAAATTCCTGCTCAGAGCCTTGAGTATCAAGTTGGTGATTAGCAGTCACAGAGAAGGGCCTTCTTGGACATGGCTGTAATGTTGTGGACTCAGCTGCTCAGGGAGCATGTCAAAACTAAAAACCAAGCATTTTTTTTCTACCAGTGATACAAAATTGTATTATGGATATACACAATCCTTTCCATGCATACAATCTCATTAGTCATTAAAGAGAAACGTCTATTTTATTTCTGCAATGATAATAATTAGTGGGATCATAGCAAGAGAATTGCAGCTTAGATCCAGAGACCCCTGGACTCCCCTGACCTCAGTGAAGTGTAGCAGTTCCCCACAACCAGATCACTACTAGTTCCCTATGCTTAGGGCCATGCACTTGGCTATCTGGAAAGAATTACAGCTTTCAGGGGAGGTTAATCTGCTGGATTTGGGGGCTGTTTTCTTATGATCTTATATGTTCTTTAAAAGGACCAACCTGGCCATTACACAGGAGATTGTTTTTTTTTAAAAAAATAACCAATATCACCCATAGCTCGAGTGGAAGAACAGCAGAGGTAAAAGCTACTCAAAATTTCCCCACATCTGTTTTTCCTCTGTGTCTTTCCCAATACCGGTAATAAAATTCCTTTTAAATGGAGATGCCAGTGATTGTACCTGGGACCGTCTGCATGCAAAACTGTGTAATTTCATTGAACAATAGCCTTTCCCCAACTTTCTAAGAGTTGGGACTGGGAAAAAAATCTGTCTTGCTAAAAGTATAGTTAATTAGCGGTTGATTAATTAGTAGAGGCACAGTGGTAGAAAGACGTCTGCAAATGTTTGTGAGAACCTAACTCTCCATAATAAGTATGTGAAACCAAGAAAATGTCATCTGTGCTAGGTTTTATCTATGTGCCTCATGTGTGGAAACTACTGAATTCAGGATAAAAATTTGCATTTAACATTTTACTTTGATGGCTGCTTGTAATTTTCTATCCAGCTGCCGGAAATGTCCTATAAATAATTTTAGTTATGTTCACCTAGTTACTTGAGGAGTTGTGTGAAGTCCACTAGTTGTAAGCATGCATCTCAAGGTGCCCTATGCAAATTTCAGGGGTGCCATCATAACAGTTATGATTAGAGTTTATTTTCAAATCTGAATTTTTATTTTGAACCTTGGGGTCCTGCACCGAACAAAAAAGTCCTAGTGGTTCCTGGTCAAAAAAAGGTTGGGAACCACTGATCTAGCTAGACCATGATGAGTAGCGGATGGGGCATAAAGTAAAGCCCCACTTCAGCAACAATGGAGTCGCTGAACAATGTATACTTCATGTCTGAACAAAAATGTAAAACCATTTAGGCATTACTAATGAAAAGAAATGAATGTGTAATTAAGTAAGCTTCAAAATAACATATAAGACATCAGTCAGGTATGGAATATATCACTATCCTAAAAAGCTGTTAAGAATTAGGACAGATATTAAAAAGTGATGTTTGAATTACAGGCTACGTTGTCAGTGCGTTTGATTTTTCTTTTGTTCATATTGGTTACTTCTGGATATATCTGATACAAATGAAATGAGAAACAATATTTTAGTAATTGGTTCTTGTAGGTTATCCGGGCTGTGTAACCGTGGTCTTGGAATTTTCTTTCCTGACGTTTCGCCAGCAACTGTGGCAGGCATCTTCAGAGTAGTAACACTGAAGGACAGTGTCTCTCAGTGTCAAGGGTGTAGGAAGAGTAATATATAGTCAGAAAGGGGTTGGGTTTGAGCTGAGTATTGTCCTGCAAAAGTATTGTCCTGTAAGTATCAAGATAATGTGCTAATGAGGGTATGGTATGTTAATATGGAACCATTGTATCCTGAAGTGATCTGTTAATGTGTGTAATCCAAAGCTAATCTGTATGGCTATTGTTGAATGTTGTCTTTGTCTGGAGGTTTTTCAGGGCAGGAAGCCAAGCCTTATTCATTCTTAAACTCTCCTCTTTTCTGTTAAAGTTGTGCTGATGTTTATGAATTTCAATGGCTTCTCTGTGCAATCTGACAAAATAGTTGGTAGAATTGTCCAGTCTTTCAGTGTCTTGGAATAAGACCCTGTGTCCTGTTTGTGTCAGTCCATGTTCAGCCACTGCTGATTTCTCAGGTTGGCCAAGTCTGCAGTATCTTTCATGTTCTTTTATCCTTGTTTGTATGCTGCGTTTTGTGGTCCCGATGTAAACTTCTCCACAGCTGCAAGGTATACGATATACTCCTGCAGAGGTGAGGGGGTCTCTTTTGTCTTTTGCTGATCGTAGCATTTGTTGTATTTTCTTGGTGGGTTTAAACACTGTTTGTAGGTTATGTTTTTTCAAAAGTTTCTCCATCCTATCAGTGACTCCTTTAATAAATGGCAAGAATACCTTTCCTATGGGAGACTGTTTTTCTTGAGTTTTCTGATTTTTGTTTGGTTTAATGGCCCTTCTGATTTCATTCTTGGAGTAGCCGTTTGCTAGCAGTGCGTGATTTAGATGATTAGTTTCTTCCTTGAGAAACTGTGGTTCACAGATCCGTCTTGCACGGTCCATTAATGTTTTGATTATTCCTCTTTTCTGTCGGGGGTGGTGGTTGGAGTTTTTGTGTAAGTAGCGATCTGTGTGAGTTGGTTTCCGGTAGACCTTGTGACCTAACTGAAGGTTTGATTTACGGATGACAAGGGTATCATAAACATCAGCACAACTTTAACAGAAAAGAGGAGAGTTTAAGAATGAATAAGGCTTGGCTTCCTGCCCTGAAAAACCTCCAGACAAAGACAACATTCAACAATAGCCATACAGATTAGCTTTGGATTACACACATTAACAGATCACTTCAGGATACAATGGTTCCATATTAACATACCATACCCTCATTAGCACATTATCTTGATACTTACAGGACAATACTTTTGCAGGACAATACTCAGCTCAAACCCAACCCCTTTCTGACTATATATTACTCTTCCTACACCCTTGACACTGAGAGACACTGTCCTTCAGTGTTACTACTCTGAAGATGCCTGCCACAGTTGCTGGCGAAACGTCAGGAAAGAAAATTCCAAGACCACGGTTACACAGCCCGGATAACCTACAAGAACCAATGAACTCTGACCGTGAAAGCCTTCGACAATATTTTGAACGCCTCTACGGGGAGGAAATATTTCAACAGACCCGGAGATTGGAAACACTTCGGAACAAGAAAGCACATCTACTTTGTTCTTTAACTTTCCTACTGCGATGCAGAGACACTGGAACCATTCCATCTTTTCTCACAAGTAAAAGAATCTTTAAAACTTCACGAGCTAACCGCATTTATGACCATCTAGAACGGGCTCTCTTATGAGAGAGAATTCACACTACCCGCAGAGAACTTGCTGCCACAGACAAGGAGTTGTTTTCCTTACATATCAATACTAGCCACAAAATGAGAAGCCATGATTGGGACAAGATTGATAATCTCACCTACAGAAAAATGGAACAGGGGTTAACCAGCCATACTTCCAGACAGAAGCAAAAGTTTAACAAATTACAGGAAAGAAGACAGAACAGTCCAAAACTTGACAACAAACGGATTATCTTCAATCTGACAGACCGACAACTCTCACCTGAAGAAACTTCCATCTTAGCTAAGGGAGGAAACTTTGCAGTCACTCCCACCCAAATTCCAGTGGAAGACATCATTGCAAATGTAGAATCTGCCATTCGTAATCTACCTGAAGAAGATGCTGAGGAAATAAGAGGAGAGACAGCAAGAATTCTACGAAAAGCAAAGCCCCCTGCTAGCAATATAACACGCAAGGAGAGAAACGCCATCAAGACCCTCAATGCAGATCCAGAAATCATTATTCTACCAGCTGACAAAGGCAATGCCACAGTGATCATGAAAACAGAAGAATACAAAAAGAAGATTGAGGAACTTCTGGACCCTGCCACATACAAAAAACTAAAACGAGATCCAACTTGCAAAATTACCAGGAAAACTAGCATTCTGATCAAGAATTCCACTCTTCATCCCGACACACACAGAAAACTATGCAAGACTGAAGCACAACCACCACGATTATATGGACTACCTAAAATTCATAAGGATTCCGTTCCACTCTGACCCATCGTGAGTGCCATTGGTTCCCCAACATATGAATTAGCTAAATATTTGACCACCCTCCTACAGGACCACATTGGAAAAACCACTTCTTACATCAAAGATTCAACTCACTTCATCAACAAAATCAGTCCGTTAAGACTCAATCCAAAGGATATATTAATCAGTTTTGATGTTGTATCCCTCTTTACCAAGGTTCCAGTAAAAGACACAATCTCATTGATTAACCAGATTTTTCCAGAAGATATAACAGCCTTATTTCACCATTGTTTGACAACAAGTTATTTCCTATGGGATCAAGAATTTTATGAACAGATTGATGGAGTAGCTATGGGAAGTCCACTCAGTCCAGTAATAGCAAACTTTTACATGGAATATTTTGAAAAGACAGCATTAGAATCAGCACCTTACAAACCCACAGTCTGGTTCAGGTTTGTAGATGATACATTTACCATTTGGAGCCATGGTGAAGAAAAATTAATGGACTTTCTAAACCATCTTAATAACATCCATCCAAACATTCAGTTTACCATGGAAAAGGAAATTGAGGGTAAACTCCCATTTCTTGATACCCTTGTCATCCGTAAATCAAACCTTCAGTTAGGTCACAAGGTCTACCGGAAACCAACTCACACAGATCGCTACTTACACAAAAACTCCAACCACCACCCCCGACAGAAAAGAGGAATAATCAAAACATTAATGGACCGTGCAAGACGGATCTGTGAACCACAGTTTCTCAAGGAAGAAACTAATCATCTAAATCACGCACTGCTAGCAAACGGCTACTCCAAGAATGAAATCAGAAGGGCCATTAAACCAAACAAAAATCAGAAAACTCAAGAAAAACAGTCTCCCATAGGAAAGGTATTCTTGCCATTTATTAAAGGAGTCACTGATAGGATGGAGAAACTTTTGAAAAAACATAACCTACAAACAGTGTTTAAACCCACCAAGAAAATACAACAAATGCTACGATCAGCAAAAGACAAAAGAGACCCCCTCACCTCTGCAGGAGTATATCGTATACCTTGCAGCTGTGGAGAAGTTTACATCGGGACCACAAAACGCAGCATACAAACAAGGATAAAAGAACATGAAAGATACTGCAGACTTGGCCAACCTGAGAAATCAGCAGTGGCTGAACATGGACTGACACAAACAGGACACAGGGTCTTATTCCAAGACACTGAAAGACTGGACAATTCTACCAACTATTTTGTCAGACTGCACAGAGAAGCCATTGAAATTCATAAACATCAGCACAACTTTAACAGAAAAGAGGAGAGTTTAAGAATGAATAAGGCTTGGCTTCCTGCCCTGAAAAACCTCCAGACAAAGACAACATTCAACAATAGCCATACAGATTAGCTTTGGATTACACACATTAACAGATCACTTCAGGATACAATGGTTCCATATTAACATACCATACCCTCATTAGCACATTATCTTGATACTTACAGGACAATACTTTTGCAGGACAATACTCAGCTCAAACCCAACCCCTTTCTGACTATATATTACTCTTCCTACACCCTTGACACTGAGAGACACTGTCCTTCAGTGTTACTACTCTGAAGATGCCTGCCACAGTTGCTGGCGAAACGTCAGGAAAGAAAATTCCAAGACCACGGTTACACAGCCCGGATAACCTACAAGAACCAATGATCTCTGACCATGAAAGCCTTCGACAATATTTTAGTAAGATTTTCCAATTCCAATTTGCTTCCTTCTCTACGTGGATTTTGCTGCCTAGACATGCTTCCTTTGGGCCTTGTCCTATTTCCAAATATAGGGCCTTTTGTGGTGTTTGCAAGCCCATTATTGGTTTTCTATGAGGTAAATGGAAATTTACTGTCAGGGCCCTTGCAGCTTACTGTTAAAGTTCTGTCTGTAGATAATGGCATTAAATCAAAATTTCCAAGATAGAAGACACTAGTGAGTAGTGTGCCTGGCAGCAAGGGTGTTTCTGAAAATAAGACATTTGTTGTACCTTATAAAGTCATATTGAGTAAGTGATGCTTTTGTGAAATGTAGCCATTGAAGCTTAGACCTTGGCTATGATTTCTACCTATCACATAAAACCAGCCAGATTCTGACTTTTCAGAATTGACAGCACTGACCTGACAGAGAAGAGCTAGAGGAACTTGCCTTGAAGTCATATATCAAGAGACAGGGAGGCTGCTGACCAGCAGGCTTTCCCATTCTGTAATCTCCAGTTACCTCACTCAGCTAATTTCTCCTGGTCAGGTGAATGAGATAACTAGAGACCAGATGTTTCTCCAGCTTTCTCAATTGCTGGAAGGGAGCTTTTGGAATTCTGAACAATCATAGTCAGGCTATTATTCACAAGATTAATTTAACAGGCAAAACTTGTTTAGATGTCAGATAACCCATGTGGGCAGATATTTGTAGACATTCTCTGAGCTGCTGTAATCATAAGTCAACATCTAAAGAGTGGAGAGGGCTCTTTCATTTGTGGGGGATTCTTTCCAGGGTTCTGCATATCTATGAGACTTTGATATTACAGATTGGGTGTATAAGAGACAGATGCATCAGAACAAAACAGATGGATGAAAAAAATAGTTTCCTTGTCTGGTCCCCAAAGCCAGGGGTCATATCCTCACAGGGCTATCCATCTTCAACTAGAGTTGCTACAGACAAGCCAATAACCAAGCAATGCAGAGTTTTCACTTTAGTTGTTCAAATTGCTTACAACAAGTCAGTTCCCGAGGTTCCAATCACTCTTTAGCCAGGCCAGTTCCCCAGGCATCACCTCCATTTGCTTCCACCCAGGCTCTAGGTCTGCTTTCTCAGGATGGTTCCTTAACCAGGTCCTTTTAGCTCTGGCCTATGGCCCCTGCACCATTCCTGAAAGGTTAAGCTGTGAGCTAACTCGACTATCAAGGTCTGAAGGAGGTGCTACTTGATACACTTTTGACCAGGAAAATCACCTTTCTGGTCCCTAAGAAGGATGGTCCCTAAAAAGGGACCAGAAATACCAACTGGATTCTTTTAGCCCCCTTCACCTAGCCATTCCCATTCCTGTCCAGAGGGGTCGCCCTTGCTACAGTGGGTGTCCATCTGGCCCCCGAGGTTGTCGTTGACACTCTTCTGCTACCTCCGCACCCCCACGGCTCCGGCCCTCCCTCTTTCCCCCCTGGCCTTTGCCCAACTTGCTTTGCTGTCTGTTGTTTCAGGGGCAACTAGGGTTTGGGAGGGTTGCAGCTGCAGCGCAAGATGGGAGATTGGGACTGACAAATGGTGTGCAGTCATGGGCCCATCCACCCGGCCTCTGCTGCATTCCTTCGGAGCCGTGTGGGGGCAGAGCCATTCTCCATCCTTGTTTGCCTAACCCCGCCCTGCTCCCACCCCTCCCTCAGCAACCATTGCTCTCCCTCTGGCCCTGGTGGGTGTGGGGGGCATTACCACCCTGGGAGATGCTTTGCCTAGTCCCTCCCTCAGCCACCAGTGCCCTCCCTCTGGCCTTGGTGAGTGTCGCTAATAATAACATTCTTTAGTTGCTAATAATAACATTATCTTTGTCTTCTTTTTATTCAGCTTGTATCCTGAGTATATACCATATCAATTTATTTGCTCCAATGCATATTTTAAAGAACTATTCAGTGGTGTAACTGATATTATGACATCATCTGCATAACTTATCATTTTATATTCTTCCTTGTCTTTTTTTATTCCAGAAATTTTTGTGTCTTGTCTGATTTTTATAGCTAGTGTTTCCATTGCTAGAATAAGTAGGATCGGTGATATCATACACCCTTGTCTTGTACTTTTTGTTATAAAAACCAACACTACTTATTCTTCTGAGCTGAATCAGGCTTCACCTGATGTTTAAATGACATTTCCTGTAGTTTATTTGGGGTTTTTTTTGTTCGATTTATACCCTACCTTTCTCCATAATGGGGACCCAAAGAGATTACACCATTCTCTGTTTTCACAACGACTCTGTGAGGTAGGTTAGGTGAGTGTGTGTGACTGGCCCAAGGTCACCTAGCAGTGGGGATTTGTTCCTGGGTGTCCTAGGTCCTAGTTCAGTGCTCTGACCACTATGCCATGCTAACTTACGTGTGGCTGCAGAGAAAGTGAGTTTCCTGGACCCAGCTCTTTAAAAAGTGTAAGTTTGGCCTTGAATTATGGAGTCATATGGGATCTTCAGAATACAGATAAAATTGCAATTTCATTATCATCATACCTTATCCAATGAACCATCCTATTGGTCGCATTGCGTACCTCACTAGAATTTCTAATTCTCACTTGTTTTTGGGTTTGACATGCAACGGACACTTCTACCCTCAATATCCACAGATTCAGTCATATTTTAATTGCAAAATGCCTGGCATTATGGTGGGTGGTTTGTATGTATGTTGTAGATTGCAATGAGCACTGGCAAGTGAAATGGCCTCTCTGAGCACAGATACACATTGTCCCCTTATTGGAATTCTGTCAGCAAGAGTTGGTCTGGTCTACTTACAGTGCATTCCTAAGGAGAGTTACTCCAGTCTAAGCCCATTTGGAGTAACTCTCCTTAGGAATGCACTGTTAGTGTCTGTGAAAGATGGCACTTTTCCCCAGATGAACGGGGACCTCCCATTGTAGTGGGGGCTAAATCTTCTCCTAGTGACCCCAACTATTCAGAATCAAATCTGCATGTTTGATATGCACACTTAATAATATGTCCATTTCATTGTTCCTAAGAATGTTATGAAGACCTAGGGCAAAAACGCATGGTCGCTTTAGTCTCCTTTATTCCCTGTTTCAGCCAAGATTAAGCCAGGATCGAACGCATGCGTTTTCGCCAAACTGCGTTCGATCCTGGCTGAATCGTGGCTGAAACAGGGAATAAAGGAGGCTAAAGCGACCATGCATTTTCGCCCATTGTGAGTTGGCCAGGGTTATAAGTGCATCAGAGGAATAATTACATGTAGTCTGAAACACGGGTGAGGGCAACCATCTCCCAGTCCCCTTTAAATGGGCCCCCAGGATTTCAAATTTCTGTGTAGAAACATTAACAACATTCATCCACTCAGTGTACAAAACCAGTAGTTAGATAAGATGCAGGCAGTTGTCCTGAAGCTTGATCCCACTTGGTCTGAAACACACAATGCATGGGAATCCCCCTTCTGTCTGACACAAATTGTTCAGCTTGGTTGGACATCTAAGGTTTGGAAACCAAGGCGTGGCTCAGATTTTAAGCTTGAACATACGAATATAAGCCTGACTATTGTCCCATCTAGTCACTATTGATTACTCTGACTGGCAGAGGCTCTCCAGACTCTTTCCCAGCCCTGCTGCCTGGGAATGTTTTAGCTGGAGGTTCCAGGAATCTTTCAAATGAGCTGTTAAAACTAGGACATCTAATTTATCTTTCCAACATCCATATGCACAAGTATTGCTTAATATTTGAAAGATACTGCAATGACTGAGCAAGCACTTCTCAAAGAACGCTGAAACTTCAGATCATACTACCTTGAAAGCCTTCCTGGATCTGCATAGAAGAAATGAATATGCAAATGAATCATGTCATCAGCTACGTGGCATTCCTATTTCTCCCTGTACAGTGAGTGTCTGTTCTCGGCATGCCTCCGAGCTCTCAGGATTAATCTTGCTTCTGTAATGAGACTCTTTTGTCCCATCTAGGGGCAGGCAACTGTTTCCGAGGTGATGATAGTTGTTTAACATTGCATAATGGTTCTGGGTATCACAGAGGAATACGCTTAATCACTCAGAAAACCAATTGGGAGGGTTTCACTAGGTAGACAAAATACTCAAGTTACAACTTGTCTACCAGGCCAAATGCTTGTAAAATGTGTTACAACATGGGCAGCTACCAAGAAAAAATAGTTGAATGACTAACCCCCCTTCCTATTTTTCTCATGGGCACAAGAACAGCTTGCCTGAGATTTTCCTTACGTAGTGACCAGTCCAGTGGTTTTAGCAAAAGCTCTATAAACTTATGTAAGTTTGTACAATAATATTCCCATGCAGCTCCTGTTTGTTTCAATGTGACTTCTGCCAAAGAACTTCCCAGTGGATAGTACCCAATGGCAAAAGCAACTTAAATGTTGTACTGGACACAGATTATAATTTTAAAGAGAATAATGTTTCTACTTCTCCTAGACTACAGTACAGAGAAAGGCTGTTGCTTCTTCACATATGATATTGCATAGATTTATGTAATAAATGACAATTCAAGATTACATAGATTTATGTAGTATATGACAATTTAAGACTAATATGGAAGCCACATTTTAAAAAGGATCTTGGCTGAGAAATTAAAAAATAGTCATGCTTGAAATCAGATATGTCCTACCACTTCATTGAGCAAAGTTTGAAGCCTTCCTCCAAATTAAGTGGCTCTTCCTCCAACATAATAGCCTGTTAAATCAGTCAAAGTGTCCTTAGACTGGAACTTTCCCCAATGTATTATTAGGGGAGATGTGGTGATCATAACTGTGCAAATGGTGCAGTTCAGGCATCTTTCAGGAGGATGGGGCTTATGTACATCTATTGCCACTGCTGCTCTTATTTTTCTCTCTGTAGTATTACATAGAATCATAAGATTGGAAGGCCCTGTGGAGATCGTTTGATCTTATCCCATCCCCAACACAGGACTGCTGCCTCTCCCAAACTAACACACAATATATTGTAACAGCCTGGGCCATAGATCTGAAAAGAAAGGCATATGCTGGAGCAGAGTGGAGCAGTACAGAGTTGTCCCTCTGACCCTGTACTGAGAGTATTATGGAGCAATCATTAAAATTGGGCCAATTATTAGCCAGTGAAGAGAATGGATCAACACAAGGGAGGAAAGCTCTTGGGAGAGTGAGTGCAAACAGAAAGGGAATGGACAGGATGGAAGCAGTTTTGCTGCTTCCTATATATGAAAAAAAAAACATTTTTCAGTTTCCTGTGGTAATTTATGTCAACTTTGTGCTGTTACTTGTATAGGGTTGAGAACCTCAAGGTACTAGCTGGTTATCTCCTGCTATTACAACTCATCTCCAGCCGAAAGAGCTTAGTTCACCTGGAGAAACTGGCCACTTTGGCAATTGGACTCCATGGCATTGAAGTCCCTCCCCTCCCCAAGCCCCACCCTCCTCAGGCTCCACCCCAAAAACCTCCCGCCGGTGGCGAAGGGGGACCTGGCAATCCTAGACTTGTGCTATTCTAGGAGAGAACTGAACAAGTTCAGTTTTTCCCGTTACTGTATCTCACTGACAGGGGGAACTGGCAGTTTTGATTACACAATTGATTAGCACAGCAGGTGAGTTTAAAGAAAATGAGTAAGCCATCCGGCTTAAAACTCATGAGGGAAGCAATGGACTTGGGGCTGTAAACAGTTCAGGAGATATAGCATGGGGAAAGTGAACATTATTCTGGTATGCTTCTTATTTACATCAGTGTGAATGAGTATCTTAACCTCAGAAAAATAATAATTTGGCAATGGATAATATACTGCAATGCATTTCTACCAATGATGATGCAGGATCCCTGTACCAATGAGTCATGTCCTTTATTTTCTCTGTTCCTAGTCCATAGGGAAAGAAGTAGCCCTGACCTGGATGGCCCAGGCTAGCCTGATCTCGCCAGATCTCAGAAGCTAAGCAGGGTCAGCCCTGGTTAGTATTTGGATGGGAGACCACCAAGGAATAACAGGATTGCTGTGCAGAGGAAGGCACTGGCAAACCACCTCTGTTAGTCTCTTGCCATGAAAACCCCAAAAGGGGTCGCCATCAGTCGGATGCGACTTGAAGGCACTTTATACACACACGGTCCATAATAGATACAGTAAGTAAGTATTGATCATGCAATACTTAGCATAGAAGGGTCCAAAGAGCTGTGCCACTATCAGGATTCTAGTATATGTGTATTGAAGCTATAATATGCATGTTTGCCCTTTTCAGACAAAATGGTCATTGTGTATATTGGGAGGATCACATGCAGCATATTCTCCCGGTATGTGTATTCAGAAATAATGACTGAAAAAGCTCTTCGGTCTTGCTAAAAAAAAATCTGTCTTGGTTTTAACATCCTGATTTGAAATCAAAATATTTACTGATTACATTTATATTCAACTTTGCATTTATATCCAACTTTTC
The DNA here is from genome assembly GCF_029931775.1 of Euleptes europaea. Taxonomy (NCBI): domain Eukaryota; kingdom Metazoa; phylum Chordata; class Lepidosauria; order Squamata; family Sphaerodactylidae; genus Euleptes; species Euleptes europaea. The sequence continues at coordinate 74,174,505 of NC_079312.1, read as the reverse complement.
CAACAACAAATGTGGGTTACATCGATAGACATGGGACCGGCCCTCAGACTTACACTCCAGGACATGGTGCACAGCAGGAAGGAAGTGGAAGGAAAAAGTAGAGGAAAGAGACCAGTTTGGCAGGTAGAAGTAGATACAATTAGAGCAGGCTAACTTGCTTTGATGAAAGTTGTAGAAAGTTGTAGTCCCTTATTTTTCTGGCTGGGGACAGAGACCCCTTTTCTCCTGTGTCAACTGGCATTTTGAGCAGGTTCTGTCAGGCAGAGGGGAAAGTGAATTTCGTTTCTGGCTGGTGGCTGGGGCCAGGTTCATCTTCCCTTGCCACAGTGTTTTTCTTGGGAGGCTGGAAGAGAGGGGGCATAACTTCACAGCAACCTTCAGTCCACTGGCTTGGGACTAGGGATGCTCAAACACTCAACAGTGCAGCTTGTGTCCTATAATCTGGTTATGAACAGAGACCTGATTTTTTTTATGTTCAGTTTGAAAGCTCATTGATCTATCTGCAGATGTTTGACAGGTTGTTTCACTGTATGCCTTCCTAACCATGCAGTACAGCATAATTGGCCTTTCACACAGCCCAATTGAGTTCTATCCCCCCCCATCTTTGCTGCATAATTGCTCAGCAGGCAATTGTTTAAATAGAGAATTCGATCACTCACAAAACATATAAACCAGTCATTAATAAATGCTGTATTTCAATAAAATCCTACCCTTCCTTGTTTGTCTAAGCAGCCCTTTGTGACAGTAACGGCTCTGATTGGGTTGAATCAGCAGCATCTTTGCACACGTGTAGTTTTGTAAAAACATGATGCGAACCTACTTGGACAGCATTCATGGCTGCTCAACACAAACCAAACAGGCTAGTGATCAGCTCACAGTGCCACCTTCGAACATGGTAAGATCGACAGCTGAATCTGTTCACAGTAAAATTCACAGCATCCCTACTGGTGATGACTGGTGATGAAACCAGAGTGTCCTTTCTCCTCTTTTTTGAAATCCCAGGACAACATTGGGGGCCTCTACAACCATTTATCTTAATGGCCCAGAAGCTGATGACAACTATACTGGCTATTTCATTACATTTATAACATTTATATCCTGCCTTTTTGCCCAAGTAGGTCCACCAAAGTGACTAACAATTGAAACAGTATGATTAAATCAATTATAAAACCAATTAAAACACTTTAAATACATCATTACAAACAATTAAAATATCCCATAAAACCAATTAAAAATGGAGCTACAATATGTGTATAAAACAGAGGGCAGCAAATTAAAACACAAGGCAGGAAGGAGGTCTCATTAAGGAAACATCAGACAAAAGTGTCTTCACCTGCTGGTGGAAGATAGTGATACAAGGGGACAAACAAATATCTCTGAGGAGGGAGTTCCATAATTTTAGCACCAAAACAAAAAGACCCTCTCTTTGGCATCCACCAGTCTAATGACATGAAGCCATTGTGGCTTCTAAGGGAAAATCTAGGTACAGAAGACAATGGGCTGTTGCTCCAAAATGAAATCACTGTGTCTACTCATCCCGATTCCCTCCTATAATATTCAGTGATGTCATCATGCTACAAGTTTTCTAATCCCTTGGTGGTGTTCAGTGATGTGGCACGTGGTAAAGGAAATTCATATCCTGGGGGGAAGAAGTTACACTAAAGATTGTGGAATACAGAATAAGAACTAGATTCTGGGATGGTGTTTTGGTGGCCGTCTTTTGTTGAATGAGACTTATTTTGCAGAAGAGGATCACAGTCTTGAAAATGGAGGTCTTGTTTCAATGTAGCCCACAACCCCAGCAAAAAAGGGGGAAGCATGACCCCAGAGACAAAATCTTCAAGTCTTTGAAATGAAAGCTGGTTTTTCAGTTAGGTGCTAGTATCAGTTGAAAGGGTACTGAGCAGCCCTTTTAAAAATAGTTCCATGTCCCCATTGTTTGAGGAGTCTCTCAGAGGCTGAAAATGATTTTTCACTTACTGATTTTGTTCTTTTCCTTTTCAGTAAGCAATCATTATTCCCCATGTCTTTTAAATGAAGCTGAAATTAGCTTGGTTATTTTTGTTTAACAACAACAAACTCTATGTATATGGTGCTTTTATCCTGAAAAAAACCCTCAGCTTTGTTTGTTCTCTGGCATCGTTGATGATGTCAGCAAAGCTCCCGGAAGAGTGGCTGTTGTTAGTTAATTGCTGGCTGCTTCAGAGTCAGCAGAGTAGTAACAAAATGATGTTCTTTTGCAGGCCCTATAAAAATATCCTCAGTTAGGCTTCATGTTACGTGCACTCCCTTTGTTAGAGGACCCCACAATCAGGCCAAGGTAGTTGCCTCATAAGCCCTTTTTTGTACTGGGGCTCCTGAAGGCCAACCCTGCTTAGCTTCCAATATCTGATGACATCAGGCTATCTGGGCACAGAGCTACTCTAGTGTAAGCCAATTGAAATCAATATATTCATCATGCAATCCTAAAAAGTTACATTCTTCTATGTCCATTGAAGACAAGGGCCTCAGAGGAGTGTAACTCTGCTTAGGATTGCACTGTTAGTCACCTTCGTGTCAAACAGTTTCTAAAATCCCTGTACTCAGAAGTAATCTTGTCTATTTTGTTTGGTTCCTATGGAATCTATGCCCTACAAAGTAGAGAACATCTGTTTTTCAAGGATAAAGTGATTCTATGGCGTCACCTACCATTCTATCATTCATTCAAAGATGAATTCATATAAGGTGGTTCTTGCTCCTAACTTATCCTAAGGGGGGTGGTGGCACAGAATAGATTTAAGAAGAGCAGAGATTGTATCAGGAATAATTCAGCACTTTAGGAAATCAGAATCCTTAACTTTTTAAACATCATTCCTTGGGAATGAGGTCTACAACTCATCCATCATTAGGTGTCCTACAGTGCAATCCTAAGCAGAGTTATATCTTTCTAAGTCCATTAACTAAGTTATAGATCAACGGTGTAACTCTGCTTAGGACTGTGCTGTTAAAATATGGTATAAATTCATTTAGAAAAGGATGTGATTCTCTAGAGGGTATCATTACACATTTGCTAGGGGCATGGCCACTGCAGCAGCTTTGTGGCTACGCTTGCGCTTTTGTTCTTTTTAATACTCTACAAAGATGGGTTTGCTTTATATATATATAAATAACAAGACAAATGTTGCAAAGGACAGTAAGCAGCAAAAGGTTTCTCAGCCAGGCCAACCCTGAGGATAAATGGAAGCTATATCCTAGATGTAGGGACTAAGCCCATTCCCCAAACATTATCTTGGATCCATCTAAAAATCTCAGCTGACCAAAGGATTTCCATCAACAGAGCATGGCTTCTCTGCCTCTGCCTTCTACTTCTGCCCAAAATGCACTCCGAAATGCTGCTCCAGGGGACAAGGGACTCCCAAGAATAATATAAGGGGAAAGCTGGAGGTCTTCAGCAGGGGGGCAAATAAGTGAAAGCCTCCCCCCTACACAAACCCGCACATGAAAATGATTCAGTCCAGCAGGATTCAGTCCCTCACCAGGCATCAATATTCTTTTACTCTCTCTACATTTCCATTTTACTCTCTCTCTCTCTCTCTCCCTTCCTCCCCCGCACTCTCTCTGTAGTCAATATGTCCACCCAGAGTTTTAAGCAGATATATGAAGTTGGAATGCAGGCAGTAAATTGCTTAGAGAGTTTCGATCCTATCCTTCTGTTCTATCTGAATAAATTGTCTACATACGGTTAAAATTTATTTAGTGCAGTGATACACATTCAGTGGTTCAAGAGCCACATGTGGTTCTTTGACGTGGTATCTATGGCTGTTCCCCAATGTGGCACGCTTCCCATGTTCCAGGAAAGTGACCAAGGTCATTATCTGGTAGTATGTGTGTTTAGCAGATGGTTCCCACCTTGAAACAGGTGCTGCTGTTAGGATTAGATGATGAGCCTCTCTGAGATGTAGCAGGAGGCCTTCCACTGGAAAGCTCCATTGCCTGCTGTTCCAAGTGGCTGCAGGTGAAAAAACTCTCAGCAATGTTGCCAATGTAATTATATCACTTCGGGGTACAACCCGGAAGTGACAAAAGGTAGCTCTACGAATCACTGGAAACGCTATGGTAAAAACCGTAAAGTTTCTGGTGATTCCTAGAACTATCCTTTGTCACATCTAGGTTATACCCAGAAGTGATTTGGCAACTTTGCTGAAATCATGTCCACCCCATGTTCTGCCCCCAGTCCTCCTGCCAGTTACCAGGCTCGGCCTGGCAATGCTAATTGTGGGCCTGATTCCAGGGATGGAACTGTCCTCTTCAAAACTCCCCTTTTCTGTGGCCTCTTTCTCTCATCTCACCAGAGGAACTGGTTGCAGAGAATAGAGAGTAAACCACCATAGCAGCCCCCCCCCCCAAGAAAAGTGCAAGATAGCCAATATGGGGTGGCACCAGTGATGGTTTTACTCCCCTCCTCCAAGTACCTTGACAATCTTATTCTCTTGCCTGATCTGCTGTGATTCATGCTAAAGAGAGTGCAGGAAGGCAAAGAGTGAAGACCTCACTCCAGATATACAAAGGCTAGCTAAAGTTCAACAGTGATGGGGAGAAACATGTGCAGAGGTACTCCAGTAATTTAGACATAAATTTATATATAATAGTTATATCTTATATTATTGTGAGTGTTCCAGAGGTAGGGTTGCCAGGTCCCTCTTCACCACCGGTGGGAGGTTTTTGGGGTGGAGCCTAAGGAGGGCAGGGTTTGGAGAGGGGAGGGAATTCAATGCCATAGAGTCCGATTGCCAAAGTGGCCATTTTCTCCAGGTGAACTGATCTCTATTGGCTGGAGATCAGTTGTAATAGCAGGAGATCTCCAGCTACCACCTGGAGTATAAAGTATTCACGTTGCTGGTAATAGCGAGTACAGCTGTCTGTGAGGTAAGAGTGAGTACTACTGATTTAGTGTATCTTTGTTAGGAGGTTTTGCTGTAAAAAAATAATTTCTGATAACTGCATTTTCATGGACTTCTCACAGTTCTTGGGCCTGGTTTCAGAAGCTGGGAGGTCTTTTCCCTTGGTGTCATATGCAAGTTCAACAGTGCCTGCCACCAAGAACTCCTTTCCCAGATGTGACAGTAGGGGGGGGATCTTGTTCAGTCTAACATCACTTGGTAAAACATAGCCAGCAAAGGTTTGCACAGAGGTGTTCTCATACCTGCCAAAGAATGGAAGGAACTCCCTTTCCCTGGAGATAGGCCAAAACCCAAGCACACTTCACTAGCTTGGATGTTATAGACATTTAATTATGAATGTTGTTAGTCAAGAGGTGATATGTACATTTGTGTGTTTGTGTGTGTATGTATGTTGAGAGAATTTGTCTTGCCATTTTTTTCTTTTGCTTATTGAACTTTTAGAGCAATGTTAAAAACTAGGGAAGTTCCTATATAATTTTGGTGAATCAAACTGAAGCAACAAGAGAAGAAAGAAATGTCTCTGCTCTGGTTTTGGTTTTTTGATTGAAACGGCAGCTTTAGCAGGGCAGAAAACGACATATTCCTCAAACACTTTGATTGAACAAATAATCACAATTTTTCAGTCTTACCCAGTGCCACAAATACTCCCTGTTGCTTTTGCATTTTTCTCTGGTTGTTGTTCCCTTCTTCTAGATCAAAAACATTGGAGTCAGAGAATTGATGCGATGAACAGGATATCCTAATGCTAGATAGCCAAATCTGGCTATATAATGACAGGAGAACACAAGACAAGCCTTGCTAGATCAGGCTAGTCATCCACCTAATCCAGCATCCTGTTTTATGCAGTGGCCAACCAGATGGCCCTGGAGGGCCAACAAGCAGGGCGTGGAGGGCCAAGACTGTTCCTGTTGTTGTTTTCCAGAAACCAGTTATTCATGGGGTTACGCAAACATATCACTGAAGGCAAATAAGCACAATGTTTTCTGATAGGTAAAATGAATGATCACAGCTACTCAGGGATCATATAGTGACTGCAATGAAGGCTAATCAGATGTGGCTACATAGTATGGCAACTGGCATGAGGTTGAGGAGGTGGGAGCTTCTGGTTTGGGGGTGGGGTTGCAGTGTAGCATAGTGGTTAAGAGCGGCGGACTCTAATCTGGAGAACCGGGTTTGTTTCCCCACTCCTCCAGTTGAAGCCTGCTGGGTGACCTTGGGCTAGTCACAGTTCTCTCCACATTCTCTCAGCCCCACCTACCTCACAAGGTGTCTGTTGTGGGGAGGGGAAGGAAAGGTGATTCTAAGCCTCTTTGATACTCATTAAAGGTAGAGAAAAGCAGAGTATAAAAACCAACTTTTCTTCTGCTGCTTCTGCTTCTTCTTATCCTCAGTGAACACATGAAGCTGCCTTCTACTGAATCAGACCCTCTATCCATCAAAGTCAGTATTGTCTACTCAGACCGGCAGCTGCTCTCCAGGGTCTCAGGCAGAGGTCTTTCACGTCACCTACTTGCCTAGTCCCTTTAACTGGAGATGCCAGCGATTGAACCTGGGACCTTCTGCACACCAAGTGGATGCTCTACCACTGAGCCACAGCTCCTCCCTATGATGTTTTTCTGCTGTGATGCAGAAGTGATATCATTGCACCAGGGGTGACACTCTATGGTGTAACCATAGAGTTTTGGGTGAATTCTAGAGTGCCACTCTGCATGATGTCACTTCTGGGTTGCACTGCAAGCAACATCATCACTCCAGGGATGGCAGTTTCACCCCCCATTTCATCCCCAGCATTTCACTCCACTAACAAGCTGAGAAGTGACAAGAAATAGGAGCTGGGGGTGGAGATTCCCTGCCCCCAGTGGTTAACTGGCATCCCTACTACATGATGATAGGGCAGATGGCAAGTTAAGTCATTTGAAAAAAGATAGCAATTGGGGTGAATGTAAATGAACGGGAGAGCACTTAAAGTAGCTGAAAAAAGATGTTGGAAAACATTGTTCAAAATATTCACAAAAACTATTTTTTGCTCAGTCCTGTATCCTGTATTTTAATGTTGTTTTTTCCTGCCTTGATTTTTTTTGGTACTGAAAGTGTTAAAAATATAAACAGATAAATAACACTCCTATTTCAAGCACAGCAAAATATGTGAAGCTGAAAGTGTATAATTTTCATTCACATATTAGCAAGGGGAGGTAAACTAAAAGCCTGCTAAATCTAAAGACCTTGTGGGATAATTTCTGCAACCCATCCCGTTCCAATTTTACTGACTTTAAAATCCAAAGCATAAGAGCTGAGGGCAGAGCATAGCCCTGGGCAAACACTGCAGAGAGCAGAAAGATAGAAAGGAGCATGCTCCTTAATTCCTGCTGGCAGCATTGTGCCATGTCATACAATGAGTTTGCAACTGTGATGCCCAGGCCTTATCGGAGGCATTTATCTGTCCCTACAGACAGATGAACAGGAGGATGGGAGTTACTAAGCCCCTGTCAGTTCCAGGCTCAGACTTGTGTGCCAAGGGGTTAATTTTCCCCTCCTGCTGAGTCTCGTCAGCCACTCTCCTTTGATGGAATCCGCATGCAGATTCTCCAGTAGAGAGAAAGAGGGCAGGTTTTTCCCTTCCAGGCTTTCATTATGTTGCAGTTTTCATGATTTTCCAAAGCTGCCAGCTTCATGAAAATTAATGCAATTCTGCCAGACTGTTTCTTTTGCGTCTGATGTGTCCTGATGCATTATGAAACTCTTCGAGAGACTGAAATTTCCCTTTCGCTGAGTGCAAACCATCAGGGCTTAATTCCCATAGTTCTAGGAGCCTGGTCCCTGACCGGAGCACTGTGCTAAGTGGCCAGCTGAACAAAATGGAAGGGCCTTCTGTAAGCGAAAGCCTCTTCCAGGTTGATGGCATCAGCTCATTTGCTGGGAAGCGCTGTGCCAAGTCAACAGACAGATTTTGCAAAATATGTCAATGCTGTAAAATGTCCAAAGCATTTGCTGTCTTTCCTTTTACTCCTGGCCAGTGAGAAGGAAACAGATTCTAGATAGGAAATATTTGCCACATGGGAGCTATGAGAGTCCATAGCAATGAGTAGTGGTGTTGTGGGCCAGCAGAACAGATAATTTGTCCTTTTGCCTGTCTGAGTCTTCCAGAGTGTTCTAACAATGGTTAAAAAAAAAAAACAATATTGAAAATATTTGGGCTCTGACACAGCATTCAGTATTAACCCAGAAAGAAAGATGAGATGTAGGAAGATGACTGCAATGGCCACTCCTTAGGGAGTAGGAAGTCCTTCAGGTTTGTTGGCCTCAAACTGCATAGGGCTTTAAAGGTCAATAGCAGCGCATTGAACTGAGCCAGGAAACAGATTGGGAACCAGTGTAGATGGGCCAAGATTGGGTAGTGATATGGTCCATATGGTACCTATGACACACTCCAGTCAACACCTTGGCTGCAGCTTTTTGCACAAATTGAAGTTTCAGAACACTTCTCAAGGGCAGACCCACATAGAATGCATTGCAGTAATTTAATCTTGATGTAACCAGGGCATGCACCACAGTGGCCAGACCTTTTCTGCCCAGGAAAGGCCGTAGCTGGCTAACCAGTCAAAGCTGGTAAAAGGCACTCCAGGCCATAGCTGCCACCTGCTTATCCAACAGTAGGCCTAAGTCCAAAAGTACACCCAGACTATGGACCTGTTCTTCAAGGGGAGTACAACCCTCCAGAACAGGTGACACTTTAGATCATAGATCAGAGCTTCGACTTATTGTTGGGATTAAGTATCAGTTTATTAGCCCACATCCACTCCAAAACTGCCTCCAGGCACTGGTTCAGGGTTTCTACAGCCTCCCTGGAATCAGCCAGAAGTGTGAAACAGAGCTGAGTGTCATCCACGTAATGTTGACAACCCAGCCCAATGATCATCTCTATGTGATCTCACCCAGCAGTTTAATGTAGATGTTAAAAAAGCAAAGACAATGATATGAAGCCTTGAGGAACCCCACAGGCCAAAGGCCAAGTGGCTGAGAAGCAGTCCTCCAAAACCACCTTCTGAAATCTGTCTTCCAGGTAGGACCAGAACCACTGCAGAATTTTGGCATAACTGCACATGTCCATAATATGCTCAGTCTTTTTGGAGGGGGAGGCTGTTCCTGCTAATTACATTATATTCTATCTAAATTTCAATTGCTTGCTGTGATTATGTAATACATCTCTAGTCAGCAAACAAGCATGCTGGATATTCCAAAGTTAAAATGGCATTTGACAGATCATGGTATATAATATCGAGCACTAGACAGAATGGATCTGCTCTCTCACTCTTTCCTGTTGATGTGTGAGAGAATAATGATGAAAATGGCAAGGGGGAGAATTACTTTAAAAGCTATTCTGCTTCAGTGGCACAATTATGGCTACGATTCCAAGAAACAATTAAGATGGAATGTGTCATTGCTGGCCCTCTTGTGGCTTTGCATCTTGAAGCACTTGCTCCTTGAAATCCTGTTCAAACAGGGCACCTTTCCATCTTCCTATTTAATTTAATTTGTCAAAGTATTCACTGCCAATTCACCAAGGAAAGACAATTTGCCCAAATGCTAGAGACAAAATGGAATTAAATTACTGGGAAAGTATCTGGTGGCCCAGGAGTACCATGTATAAAGTAGCAATTTGCAAGAGGCAAATCCAACATTCAGAGCCAAAAGCCCATCTCATGACCCCAACAGACCATCTAAGATGGCTTCTAGAGGGTATTGGAATCACTGGTGGAAAAACTATTTTGCTTACAATGGCTGCCCAAAGCCATACTATTTCATGTATCCATTGGGTTTCCATAGTGAATCTGTTGCATTAGTATTGGCCTAGATCAGGGGTCTGCAAACTGCTGTTCCCGAGCCACATGTGGCTCTTTGGCCCGTTGAGTGCAGCTCTCCGAACTTGGTTCGGAGCCCCTGCTGTCGCGCCTGCTCGCGCCGGCAGCCGGCTGTGGAGCCAGCGTGCCTGAGAGTTAGAGCAAGCGAGCGCGAGAGAACGGGCGAGCGGGCGCGCTGTCTCCCCCCCCCCGCCGTGGAGAATGGCCAGGTCTCCCATTCCCTTGCCCTCAATGGTTGGGAGGCTAAAGCCTCCCCTCCCCTCTAGCCGCGCGATTGCTGGGCGGGGGGGTTGGTGGTTCCTGCCCCCCCCGCCTATCAGCTGTTGGGCGGGGCGGGCTTCCTTTGGTAGACCTGGCCTCCGGCTGAGTCCTATTGGGAGGCCATGTCTACCCACTGGCTTTCTTGGTGGTTGACCTGGACTCCGAAGAGGGGAAAAAGTCCCCCTTCAGAGGCTAGGTCTACCAATTGGCTTCTGTGGGCCTCCGGAGGCCAGGTCTACTGCCAAGAAAGCCAATGGGTAGGCCTGGCCTCCCAATGGGACTCAGCCGGAGGCCAGGTCTACCAATAGGCTTTTATGGCGGTAGACCAGGCCTCCAGACAAGGACTCCGGACGGGGAGGGGGAAATGGCAGGGACTTACAATTTAATTTTTATCAATAAATAAGATCACTATTCCTTTCCTTTCCTTTTATCCCTTAGAAGCTCCTTGATCAATTGATCTTGAGCAGCATATATCTAGTGTTGGAGGGATATAAGGACTGAAACAAATCTTGCCACTGACAATGTAGCCTTGGGGTCCCTATCACTTAGTAAAAAAGGCATTATGTCAGTCACAGAGGCATTGGATTTGTATATTAAAAGTGGGGATAAGATCACTATTAAATATGATATCAAGTTTTATTCAGTGTACCTATAGTTTAATTCTTAAAACTTTAATTAAAGTTAATAAACAGTGTACCTACCTATATAGTTTAAGTTTAAGAAATTTGGCTCTCAAAAGAAATCTCAATCGTTGTACTGTTGATATTTGGCTCTTTTGACTAATGAGTTTGCTGACCCTTGGCCTAGATTGTTGTATCTCTAGCTTATGATTTGCAGGCTGACCAGTGGTGGTGGTGTGGATTCTGTGCAATCCTTAACTCACCTGTGTGTGTGTAAAGTGCCATTAAGTCACAGCCGACTTATGGTGACCCCTTTTGGGGTTGTCATGGCAAGAGACTAACGGAGGTGGTTTGCCAGTGCCTTCCTCTGCACAGCAACCCTGGTATTCCTTGGTGGTCTCCCATACAAATACTAACCAGGGCTGAGATCTGACGAGATCAGGCTAACCTGGGCCATCCAGGTAAGGGCCTTAACTCACCTAGCACAATATAATATGGGATGAACTATTTTCCCATATAGGTCATGTACCTAGCATTTGTTCATGTAGCTTTCATGTGGCTATCTCATACCCATATTTGAGGGTTCCTTCCTAAAGGTAATGGTAAAGGTCCCCTGTGCAAGCACCGGGTCATTCCTGACCCATGGGGTGACGTCACATCCCGACGTTTACTAGGCAGACTTTGTTTGCGGGGTGGTTTGCCAGTGCCTTCCCCAGTCATCTTCCCTTTACCCCCAGCAAGCTGGGTACTCATTTGACCGACCTCGGAAGGATGGAAGGCTGAGTCAACCTTGAGCCATCTACCTGAAACCGACTTCCGTCGGGATCGAACTCAGGTCGTGAGCAGATCTTTTGACTGCAGTACTGCAGCTTAACACTCTGCGCCACGGGGCTCCTCAAGCAAGTTCAGGACATCACTGGCAAGCTAAGCTTTGCCTTGTGGCAGGATACAGCAGTGGTTGGCAAAAACAGAAGGAAAACTAGTGCAAGGCCCTATATAGAAATAGAGCAGATCACAAAATCAGAGCTTCTACCAGCCCACCGGCATATACTCACCTTTAGCATAAGGAAAGGAGCCTTCTTCCAATTTAAGTAGTCTCTCTATTAGAGGAAGCGCCATTCTGACTGCTTTTTCCTGTATTTGCATTTCAGGCTGTTCTGACATGAGCAGTCTCCAAACCTGTTACTCTGCCTTCTTACTCACTTCCATGTTACATCAGTTGGGTCATCAGCAACCACAAACCAATCCTTTCCCTTTGCCCTCTTCCCTAGTTGCTTGCTTAGGTACTTTTGTTACCAGCAATATCCAGGCCAGTCCTTTCCTACCAGCAGCTTGGAGCAATTGTGAGATAATCATTCACTAGACATCAGAGGAAATACATTGAATTGCTACAATGCAGCCATTATTCATCAGATTGTTGTGACATTGGGCCAAGTTGTATCCTTGACCAGTTAGATTCTTCATGCCAATTTTCATATGCCTAGGACAAACTTTGATGATGATTCTTATAATGAATATAATGAATTTTCAGGCTGCATAATAATTAAAGGCTGAAAATGTATTTGAATATAGCCTTTTATAATCTCTCTGCAGCTCTGATTTCATGTGAGAAATTTTAGGGAGGGCAGCTCAATGAAGACAATGAAGACCAATGATCATTCTTTACATGGAACCACTGTCATTTGGCTGGTCAATATATGCTAAAATAGCACAACTGTACTGGCTCCCAATTCATTTCTAACTGGCTGTTATAATAAAAACAATGTATTTTATTCTAGCTTTCCCTTTATTTTGTGCGTATGAGAACAATTATCTTCAATATAATGCCTTGATGCTTTGCTGTAATAGTTTCAGTTCTACTGTACAATTGCACACTGTATGATGATCTGTAAGGTATTATTATTTAAGGGGTTAAAATGGCAGGGAATTCTTTTTCAAGGAGGCAGTAGAAATGGATACATTATACCAAATCCTCTAGATTTGAGCAGTAACTAGGCATTAGAAGGTGTTAAGAGGATGATAGTCATTTGTGAGAGGATTCAATATATCCACTATCCTTATATAAGAAGGGGAAGAGGCAAGCAAAGATAGAATCAGAATGCTTATGCTTAAAGATGGAATTTACAAATTGTGTTCTTACAGAAAAGCAAAAAACAGGCTTAAGACAATTTGAATTGATAAAGTTTATTCTCAGTTCCACAAGCACAGAGCAACAGTATTATTAAGAGCAACTTCTCTCTCGGTGATTAAACTCTTATTGTGATTCAGAGGGCAGATAAGTACTAGTTGAAGGAAGTTATTTTCAGAACCAACACATGTCTTCTAGGTACGGTAAAGATCCAGGTAGTAGGAGCACACTTTTTATTTTGGAAATAGCTAATCTTATTTTCTAGCAGAGAAAATGTGCCAGATGTGTTAAAACAATAACACTGTGTTATTGTAGTGTTAGGCAACTTGAACATTGCAATGGATCAAATTATAGAAAAATCCTATTATTCTGGATGGCAATCTCAGGATTCAATGCCCCACCTACTTTCCCCAGTTAGGAATTGAGGTATTCAGCTGCACATAATTATACTTATTGTTCACTTATTATAAATTACTGGATATAACTGTTGCTTGACATAACACATTAGCAAACATCTACATGGTGGTCACTTTTGAGTAGGAAGCTGTGTAATCTTTGCATGCATCATGTGATGATCCTGTACTATACAGCAATTTGCAAGTTACAGATTACTCATGGCAGTTACGCCCACACAGAGAAATAGATAACAGCAAGAGCCAGCATGGTGTAGTGGTTTAGAGTGGCAGACTCTAATCTGGAGGACAGGGTTTTATTCCCACTCCTCCACATGAAGCCTGTTGGGTGACCTTGGGTTAGTCATAGTTCTCTCCAAGCTCTCTCAGCCCCACCTACCTCACAAGGTGCCTGTTTGAGGGGGGGAGGGCGATTGTAAGCAGCATTGAGACTCCTTATGGTAGAGAAAACTGTGGCATAAAAACCAACTCTTCTTCTTCATCTAAAACTTCTGGAAATGTGACTTCCCCACCTCTCCTCTCTCACTGCAGCCCAAAATTCCCCTGAAAAGCTGCTCCTGGGGAAGTATCATGAAAGGGGAATTGAGAGGCTGCCAAGAAAGGGGAATCCACTAAAATCTCCCCCCCTCACTTTATACATGTGAATCTTTTTGATGGGATCCAACCCAGAAGCCTAGTCACATTTGAAGCTTCCATCATACATAGAAGTGTGTGATCCAAAAAGCCCCAAGTTCAAACATCACTCTAATAAATTCCTAAGTGGCCATAACCTCAGCTCCCCTCTCTAACTGTAATATGGAGATGATAGCCTAAATTTACAGGACTGTCATAAGAATTGTTAAAGATTCTCATGACTACTATGCTACAGTGGTAGCTGCTTGATCAGAACATGTAGTGTCTGATCTCCTTTGCCTATCGTTTCTTAAGATTGAGCTTTCTCGCTCTCTATTTCTCACTTGAAGCAATCACAAATCTCTTCACAGCTTCCCCTTTCTGTCTGGTGACTTGCACTCAGTTGTTATGTCTCAGTGGAATCAATGAAGAATCATTAGGAAGTAGCACAAGGACTCATTCATTCTGAAACTCTTCCCCCCTCCAGTGTCATTAATTGGCTTGTTTGTAGCCAGTGGGGATTAGCTCTGCTCTGCTGCCCCCATGGCTGGGAAAGTAAGAGGAGGAGTAAAGGGCTGGAAAGTTATAAATCATACAGAGATGCAAAGGGTTGTAATGATCAATAAAACAAACAATTATCCTGTCATTACCCAATACGCCTTTGCAATGGCTTAAAGCACCAGGGTGGAAATATAAATAATAACATCCATAAAAAAGAAGGAATTAGGACTTGTAAAATGCTGATCTGAGTGAAAGGAATGTTGCAACAAGGGAGCTAGTGCAGCACTACCGAGCAAAAGTTATGCCACTCATTTATTACTGTGGGTGCTTAGGGAGCCCAAACAAGATCAAGTCTTTATTTTAGCAGGCATAGCAAACACAAAGCCTGCTCTGATGAGTTTAGAGATTAATATCTCCCTCACATGAACAAAAGCTTCCTCAAGGCAATTTCCCAAGGAAACCCTGAAGCAGTCAGTTTTATGTTATTCCATGATACAAATTCTGATGTAAGTATAGCTAGACTCAAGTCGAGTAGTACCTTACAGTGCATTCCTGAGGAGAGTTACTCCAGTCTAAGCCCATTGAAATGAATGGGCTTAGACTGGAGTAACTCTCCTTAGGAATGCACTGTTAGAGAACAACAAGATTTTTGGCAGTCAAAGCTCCCTTTGTTGGTTTCTGATGAAGGGAACATTGACTCTCAAAATTTTATACCTCAAAAATCTTGTTGGTCCTTAAGGTGCTACTGGACTTGAATCTAGCTACTCCACTGCAGGCCAACATAGTTACCCTCTGAAACTATCTGATGTAAACAATGGATCAAGAGAATTATGGTTTGCCTTCACAGATGGGATAGAAATAACTACATTGTTATTGTGTCCTGGTGGCCCTGCCTTAGAGAAATAAATGTTCCCATATTGATTTTATCTTTAGCTATGAGTGTGGGGAAGAGTTACCAAGAACCCTCTTCCTACCTAGATGTGTGCTATCTGTCCTGATTCCATCCTAGCTAAATCTGCCTTGACAGCTCTGTTAGGAGCTAGCAATGCCTTGTTTTGGAGAAAGTGAGGTCAGGGCTCTCCTCAGGCTATGCAAATGAGTGGCCAAAGCCTTAAGCAGGAGACTGATTCATTGATGGGACATCACAACAACAAAAAGGTGGGGGAAACCCTTAATCCTATAAAACTAGAATAAGGTACCCAAAAGGTAAGGAATCAACATGAAATCATGGGCTGATATTGATACAAGTGATTTTGTGAATAATATATAATAAATTTAATACAAACACAAAATTAATATAAACATAAACAACTTGTATGTAGCCCTGTTCCATCCTCTATGTATCTGTGCTGAACATGCCAAATAAACATAAAAACACAAAATTACAACAGTGTGACAATATACCCAAACAATATCACCGCTCAGACCATACACGTTTCGGCTGTGCTGCCTTCTTCAGTGGTCCGAATGGTACAATTCTATGCCATTTTGAAAGTGCATGAATGTTTAAGAAAATTGCAGTCCTTAGACTGAGTAAGCTGACATTCTGAAATATAAATGAAAATGTGAGATTATGCACCCTGTCAATAAGAATATACTAATGTACAGAAAAATTAAAAATTTAGATATGTAAACACTTACTGTAAATTGTAAAGTGTACAATTAATTGCATCAGCCAATCTACTCAATTATGCTGTGTTCCTTATAGTGAAAATGTGAGTTCAGCCATTTTCTCCAGGTGAAGTGATCTCTATCTGCTGTAGATCAGTTGTAATAGCAGGAGATCTCCAGCTAGTACCTGGAGGTTGCCACCCTGTTTCCCAGCCTGAAAGGGGTCAGGAGTCTGCCTACTGTCAGCTCTGCCCCCCAGAACACCCCGGGAATGCCTCCTGGGACAGCAGCATGAGGACTTGCGGCAACAGGACACCAGCGGGAGGCCGAGGCGGCATCTGAGGGCTGTGCTGCCACAGCAGTCCTTGGAAGCCGGTGCAAGTGGCACTACGTGGACATCTGTGCCAGTTTGCATGGTGCAAGTGGCATGGGTGCCAGCATTGGGGTCTGGGCGCCTCCTAATCCCATTCACACACACACACCCAGGCTCAGGAATGCACTGTAAATTTCCTACTTGAGAGCAATACTTCTTCTTGTATGATACTCCCACTTCCTCTCACAGTATGCTGGCAAAAGCATAGCATACCCTGGAGGTGTGCTGCTAAGACCCTGAGTATTCACAACTCCAAGACAATCAAACTAAAATCATCCCTATTATTACACAGTACATCAGCTGTGTAGGTGAGCTGGCAATAAACTCAACAGCTCCTGCTTCTGAGTCAGGTGAGCAATTGACAATAACGAATCAAGAGAGGGGTTTCCAAAGTCAAAGAAACAAAGTCAGGATTTCCCTCCCAGCTGCAGATCATGGCTTTGAAGAAGATGCAAGAGTTCTTAATTGAGAGTTAAACCAGCATCTGTTCTCATTAACTGCACAGTCCCAGCCTGGGGCTTCCTTATTATCAGCTTCAGAGAGGGAAAATGCTGATGCCAAGGAGGGTGTCTCTTGCTAGGCATTTCCGTCCCTCCCTCTATTTACATAAAATGGCAAAAGCCCCTGCAGTTTCCACTGAAACAGCAGGCTCAGGGCCATGATGGCATAGAAGATGCTGGCATAAGCGCAAGCATTTGGATGAAAACACCTGCTTTCATTTTAGCTTCACTACAAAGCACAAAGTGCATTATCAGAAAAGGGTCCAGCAGGACCAGATGTTTCCCCTGCTACCTTGAGTTTACTCTAAATCCTACATCAAGGAATGCTCACTCTGGGTTGGGAAATTCCTGGAGATTTGGGGGTGGTGCCTGGGGAAGGCAAAGTGGCGGGAGCTTAGTTGAAATGTAAATGCAGTATGTCCACCCACTTGTGAAAAGCAATCTTTGTAGCCAGGAGATCAACTGTAATTCCAAGAGAACTCCAGGCACACACACACCCGGAGGATGGAAACTTTACCTACAACTAAGTTGGCCTCAGATATGTTCAGGGGTAATTTTCAAGTGTGAATATGGGTGGACATACTGCAATTTACATTTCAACTGAGCTCCCGCCACTTTGCCTTCCCCATCTATCTCTCCATTTACATCCCACCTTTTCTCTTGGTTCAAGGCAGCTTACAATAACACTTAAAACATCCCCAGCTGAAATAAAAAAACAGATAAGCCCCAAATCTTCCCCCCATCCCCCCTTAAGAGATGCCTGCTATTCAAACCTCCTTAAAAGCTCTGGAAAACAGGCAGTCCTTTTAGCACCTTCTGAAGGAGGGCCCCCCTCTCACTTAGAATCATAGAATCAAAGAGTTGGAAGGGACCACCAGGGCCATCAAGTCTAACCCCCTGCACAATGCAGGAAATTCACAACTACCTCCCCCCTCCACACCCCTAGTGACCAGAAGATGGCCAAGATGCCCTCCCTCTCATCATCTGCCTAAGGTCACAGAATCAACATTGCCGACAGATGGCCATCTAACCTCTTCTTAAAAACCTCCATGGAAGGAGAGCTTACCACCTCCCCAGGAAGTCTGTTCCACTGAGGAACCGCTCTAACTGTTAGAAAATTCTTCCTAATGCCTAGACGGAAACTCTTTTGATTTAATTTCAACCCGTAGGTTCTGGTCTGACCTTCTTGAGCAACAGAAAACAACTCGGCACCCTCCTCTATATGACAGCCCTTCAGGTACTTGAACATGGTTATCATATCCCCTCTCAGTCTTCTCCTCTTCAGGCTAAACATACCCAGCTCCTTCAACCTTTCCTCGTAGGACTTGGTCTTTCCTCATAGGACTTTCTAGGGAGCCCATTCCACAGAGCCAGAACCATGATGGAAAAGGCCTGGGCTCTTGTCAATGCAAGACAGGCCACCCAAAGTGGTGGGATATCCAACAGATGGTTGCCTGGTGACTGTAGTTGGTGCACAGGGACATATGGAAGGAAACGTTCCTTCAAACATGTGGGTCCAAGATCGTGAGGGACTTTAAAGGTCATAACCAGCACCTTGAAGGAACTCAGAAACAGACTGGCAGCCAACGAAGCTGTTTCAAAATGGGCTACATATGTTGCTTGAGGCTAGCCCCTGACAGTAGTCAGGCTGCTGCATTCAGGACTAATTGTAGCTTCTGGGAATAAGGGAATCAGTCGGCCATTGAGCTAGATATCACCCTGTTTCTTTATCTGTCAGGGTTTGGACACTGTAGTTTCAATACAAGGAGAAGTGCACTGCTTTGGCACTCTTTTAGCCATGGTTGTTATTGCATGAGCTGTTAAAAATGCTTTTAATTCATCATACAAGAAAGTGCCTGTGCAAGTTGAGATTTGTGTAATGTACTCCCACATGAACCTATCCATCCACTCCAGTCATCTTCAGATAGGGTTGCCAACCTCCAGGTACTAGTTGGAGATCTCCTGCTATTACAGCTGATCTCCAGCCAATAGAAAATGGCCGCTTTGGCCATTGGACTCTAGGGCATGGAGAAAATGGCCACTTTGACCATTGGACTCTATGGCATTGAAGTCCCTCCCCAAACCCTGTTCTCCTCAGGCTCCGCCTCAAAAACCTCCCACCGGTGGTGAAGAGGGATCTGGCAACCCGATCTTCAGAAGCTCTTCTTTGGGTGCCCTAGTCACCTGAGGTTAGACAAGCAGCAACCTGAGAAAGGGCCTTCTCAGTAATGGCACCAAAACTTGGGAACTTCCTCCCACAGGAGATTCATCAGTCTCCCTCTATCATTATCTTCCGCCAGTGGGTGAAGCCTTTTTTGTTTTGTCTGGTGTTCCCCACCAACTCCCTGGTTGTGTTGTTATGTGTATTTGTTCATTTATCTGCTTCATTCCCAATATCATGGCATTTAATCAATGTGTTATCATTTCTCAAAGCTTTTGTCCAGGCTTTCCTTGGAAATGGCTTTTGGGGCAGCTCTTTCTGAGCCCAGGTTCTGCTCCAAAGTAGTCATTCTAGTGATTGGTCTCAGTTGCAGGGTGTTGCCTTGAGCCTCTGGTTTACTGAATGAACAATGGCAGTGAAAATAAACTGTAAAACTAAATTATGTGCAGACTTAAGATAAATCTAAATAACAAGCAAAACACAAATTCCTGTGCCTCTGTTAAAGTTGCCTCCATCTTTAATAATACCGTGCTTCGACAAATCCACCAAGAATTGTCCCTTAGTGGGTATTGTAGTCTCTCTCTCTCTCTCTCTCTCTCTCTCTCTCTCTCTCTCTCTCTCTCTCTCTCTCTCTCACACACACACACACACACACACTACGCCCCCTTAATACTATGCAAAAACATACCACTCCAGTTAACAACTGGGAATGTGCAGAACTCTGTTTTCTTCTGATTTCAGCACAAATCTGCCAGCACAGCAGTTTATTATTTTGAGGCCAGCATAAAAAAAGTTAATAAAATCTAGAAGAAGACAAAATACCACTGAATTTAGACACACAAACATCTGGTATGCTGTAAAATAGAATTTTACAGGTTTACGAAGTGCAATGAAGTGCCACTACCAAAGAAAGACAGCTTTGTCACATTATTAGCACCTTTGCCATGAATAAGTTTAAAGCTGGTATGCAGTTTGCAATTTGTAAATGGATGCTTAAAATTTTTACTGTTACTGCAACTACTACTATTACTATTGCCTCTGTGACAACCACAATTACTGTCTTCTGTTATTATAGATGTGTTCGGGATTATCAAAGAGCCAAAATAAGAAAAAAACAGATAAATATGGCAGAAATAGGGCAGAGTTACAACAGAACTGTACAATAATTGTGGGCAGTACCTGATGTGCCTGTACTTCTGCCTGGTTGCTAGAGCAGTTCAGGTGCTATAGCATATGTCCAGGGGCACAGAGATATTTGGACAGAATGGAGGCTGAGTGACAAGGAAAGAAAACCTCAGCATCTGTCTCTAAAAGATGAGTACAGTAAAGTAGGGAATTAAGGCCAATTCTGCATGGGTCATCTGTAGGGGTGCCAACCTCCAGGTACTAGCTGGAGATTTCCTGCTATTTCAACTGATATCTAGCTGATAGAGATCACTTCAACTGGAGAAAATGGCCGCTTCTGCAATTGGACTCTATGGCATTGAAGTCCCTCCCTTCCCCAAACCCCGCTTTCCTCAGGCTCTGCCCCAAAAACCTCCCGCTGGTGGTGAAGAGGGACCTGGCAACCCTAATTATCTGCCCTGGGTTCAGTGCTTTGGGGAGGTGTTTTTTCCCCCTGCTTCCCCCCCCCCCCCCAGCATCACGGTACATTTGGGCACCTGTGGGAGTTTCCATTGCTTTTCTCCCATCTTTCTCAAACTGGCTTTGCTTTGAAGTTTTGGGAAAGATGGCAGTAAAGCCTGAATGGCTGCTGTGTGGGTGGGAAAATTCAGATCTTCTAGCTCACATGGCAGCCAGTTTCCCTGACCGTATTGGCACAGCAGCCATTTTCTCCCATGCCACTGGGGGGCTTTTCATTTTCAAAAAAAATAAGCACTAGAATATTGTACCAATATATTGCTACAACAATAGATGGAGCAGTTTTTCTGGATTCTCAGTTTTCATATTTTTTAAAGTAAGTTTCTAACCTCTGCCATTATAGAGATATAAGAAAAAAGAAATATATTTGCAAGGGAAGGTGCTAGAGACTTACTTTTTGTTTTAAATGAAAGCTAGGAATTCTGAGACCCTCCTACACCTATAGTTACAATAGTATATCAATATAACAATGTTCTAATGCTGATTTTTTCTTAAAAATTGCAAAAGGCCTATCACTTGGAGAAGGGAGGTGGCTACCTCTGGGGGATTGGGGCAAGGGAACTGCTGGTAAACATGTCTCATGGAAGCCCCATTGTTGCTGTGCTTTATCTGTAGCCATACCAGCAATGGGGGAACCACAAAATCTTGCCCCCACGTGGAAGCTCAAAGTCTGGAAACTTCATTATGTTGAGAAGTTAGCTGCGTGAACAGAACATACAGAAGACGTTTACCTTTTTCTACAGTTCTCCAAGTTCCACCTGACTTCCACCTGACCTGATGATATGGTGAAGGTTTGTATCTTTGGCCAGCCTGACTTTTTAAGATGGAATGCTGAATTGGAACTCCCAAATTTCAGCCAAACAGGACAAAGCCTCCAGACTAACAAAGGCTACAGTCAACAATAGCCATGCAGATTAGCTTTGGATTTCACACATTAACAGATCACTTCAGGATACAATGGTTCCATATTAACATACCACACCCTCACTAGTACATTATCTTGATACTTACAGGACAATGATTAGCACATTACTTCTGCAGGACAGTACTCAGCTCAAACCCAACCCCTCTCTGACTCTTCCTACACACTTGACACTGAGAGACACTGTCCTTCAGTGTTACTCCTCTGAAGATGCCTGCCACAGCTGCTGGCGAAACGTCAGGAAAGAAAATTCCAAGACCACGGTCACACAGCCCGGATAACCTACAAGAACCAAAGGACAAAGCCTTTCCTGCTCTAGAGACAATGAGAGGCATAACCTGTTTCCAGCTCTAACTTTCCCCACATCTAATTGGGATGAACTACTCCGGGATTGTAGCCCTCACCCAAAGGATCAAATTGCAGAGGGAGGAGAAAGCTTCTCCATTTTAAAGATCATTAAATTCTTGTATGCAGAGGAGGCCCATGAAAGAATGGCAATGATGATTTCCCCCCCTCAGTTCTTTCCTGCTGGCAGAATTCTGATGCAAATGGAGTGTTGGGACATACCTTTAAACAGCAATCATGAGGGAAGTAAGAATGGTAAGGGACACGTATGATGTCACTTCACCATTCTTCTTCCATCTCATTCCTAACTTAACTTCCCACAATGCATCTAGTTGGGCTTTCTTGGAGAAGATGAGAAGTATCACATAGCAAGACAAGGCACAGGAGGGTATGGGGTTTATCTCCTTTTATCTGAATGCTCTGTTTTCATTTTAAAAAAAATACACCCACCCCATTGTTGATTGAACATGAAAGGCAGACTTGTGCATAATTGGGACCCCTAGGCATATAGAATGAGAAACCTCTCCACACGACTGAGCAAGCAGTGTGATTGGGGAAAACACTATGCAGAGAAACACCAGACAGTGACAATGCTGGGTGATGTCAACATAGGCTAAGAGTTCTGGCGGTTCTGTGCCAATTAGGCACATATCTGCTGAGTCACCCTGATTCCTTGCTGCCCTTCCCCTCCCCACCACTGCTCCAGGGAAACAGAAATTTAGAGATATCATGTTGAAATGGAATCTGAAAGCCGGTGCAGATGCAGACATTGTGGCAATATCAGAAAAATGGTCCAAATTAGCCTAGTCAATTCTCAGCTGAAAGTAGGAGGAAATTAGTTAATTACTCTTCCAAGTTTAATGAACAGGGTGTGCTTAGCATGGATTTTGATTAGTTGTTGTTTGAATGTACATCTCAAAAAAAGAGCGCAAAGGAAAAGGAGAGCGGCATACCATTCACTATCATCATGTAATCCCCTCCCCCCAGATATACCTTGACATGCTCCAGAGAAGTAAGCAGGAATTTGGTGGACTTGAGGATGTTTCCATATGAATTGAGTCAAATCAACAAAGGGGGAGGGATCTCAGGAGCTCAACTGCCACTACGTGACCTTTTGTTTAGACCACTAGCTCAGTGTAGCAAGCTTCAGACAAGGACCAAAGCAAGGCACTTTTTCCTTTCTAAGCTCTGGCCTGCTGATGCAAGTTGATCGTTGTCTTTATGACAAAGATCAAAGTGTGAGCAGATGCTAACTTCCCTTGGCTAGGCTGCACCTGATAACTCTGATCAAACACCCACGCACCAGCTCCCCTACTGTTCCATGTGAGAGATGTGAAAAAGGAAATATTCTGCACGGTAGCTAGTTCTTGCAACTTTAATACTTGTTTTGTGATGTTGGATGACTTCTTGAAACATAAAATCAGGAAATGTTTCAAATCTGTAACCTCAACATTTTACAAAAGAGGAAAACCAAGCTTCTAAAATTCATGTTGTGTGCAGAATCTTGAAAATCTGTCTTCCCAAAATCTTAGAAAGTGGGCAGACAGGAATGTAAATAAATAAATTTGTGATTTATTTTGAAATATTTAATGATCTGGTGAGAGAAATATGAAAAGGGTAACCTCAAGAAACTCATGTCTTGGCTATGCTAGCAGAGAGGATAACAAGGGAAGCCAAACTTTGAAAATTAATTCAAAGAGCTTTTAGGAGGATTATATCGAGGTCAATCCGCACAATCCTTAGTAGGGGAGTGCACAAAAATTGGTATTTTTGGATTTGGGTATATTAGACCCCAAAGATTTTGGGATTCCCCCAAAATCCTGAATCTACATACCAGTATGGATTTTTTTTCCTGGCTTTTTGGGGAATCCTGAAAAACTCTGTCTCCATTGTACTCTATGGAGAATCTTTTTGAGGCTCTGGGGGAGGCTGTTTTTTAAGGTAGATGCACCAAATTTGCAGCATAGCTGCTAGTTACTCTCCTTAGAAGAACCCCCAAGTTTGGTGAAGATTGGGTCAGGGACCCAATTTTATTGGCCCCCTTATTGGCCCTGGAAAGAGAAAGACACTCTTGAAAAAGCCATCTCTGGATCTTTTTGATCCTGCCAACTACTGCCCAGTATCCAATTTTTCATTTCTGGGTAAGGTAGTTGAGAGCGCAGCAGCGGGGCAGCTCTAGGCTTTCCTGGAGGACACATGGCTCTGGATCTATTTCAATCCAGCTTCTGGCCCAGTCATGGAATGGAGACTGTGCTGGTTGCCCTCACAGGCAAACTCCATAGGCAGCTGCATCAGGGAAAGTCAGTGCTGCAATTACTAAGGGCATTAATACAGGGCTATGTTGTCATTTGTTTGTCCCTGTTCTGTCTCATGCTTTCAAATCCCATGTTAAAAAAATTAAATGCATGGGGAAAGGGACAGGAACAAACAAATGACAACGGGGCGCCTTCCCCGCCAGAAGAAGCTGTGGCAACTTTCCGGCCCCCCCCGGGTCCATGCGCCTCTCTCCCTCTCCCTCTCCCCCCACTCCCACGCCCTCCTCCGCCTCCCCTCAGCACCAGCTGGGGATTTCAGCCCACCTTCCAGCAGCCTGCAGCCCAGAGCCCCACCGTCAGACATGGAGTAGTGGTGGCTCCTTCCTTTGACGGGCAGAGGTGGTAGCTGGAAGTGTGCAGCATTGGTGCTGGAAGAAGCCACCACTGCTCTGCCTCTGATGGTGGGGCTCTGGGCTGCAGGCTGCTGGAAGGTGGGCATGAAACCCTGGCTGGTGCTGGAGGGAGGTAGAGGAGGGCACGGGAACGGGGGGAGAGGGGGAGAGTCAGAGGCACAGTTGTTTCAGATGAGCCATTAGCAACACAGAAAAAAACACAGCCATTCTTCTTGATGCTCTTGGATTGGAGAATAAAGATGTTAAGCAAAGAGGCTGAACCTGTTTACAAGTATAACACACAGTATTTGCTGGGCTCAGCCCATTATAACATTTCAGTTTTCAATTGCTGGGTGCAGAGAACAGCCAAGCTCTTAAAACTCTTGAGTTGAATGTTTGGCTTTTCCACAACCTTAGGAAGTCCACAGTAAAAGTGTGAGCTCCTTTTGGAAATTCCAGTGCTTTAGCCAAGTTTCCCTCTGAAACTGGCCTCTGAGGCTGTTACAGTCTCCTCTTTAAAATATTCACTATACTATTCTGCTTTCTCCCAAAGCGGGGCTCTGAGACAATTCAGTCTTCTAATAAAGGTTCCCTCCAGTCGGCCCTCTCTGAAGGCTGATGGTTTTACCCCATTTCTTCTCACTTCTACGTCCCATCAGGCTCTGCCACCATTCCATGGGTTCTGATTTGCTATTGGCTGCACTGCACACCCACCATAAGGGGGACTGGAGATTGATGGAAAGGGGCAGGACCTTTGTCCATCTCTCACATAAGCCCATAGTTTCAACCCAACATCACAATATCACTGTAGATATTTGGTCCTGATTTACTTATTTATTTATCGATGAAAAAGCAGCCTCAGGAGACTTTGAGTGGAAGAGTGGGGGGAGGGAAAGGGGTGCTTATCTTTTCTGTGCCAGTCTGGTCAAAATTCCACCCCCCCCACCAGCTACTTTTACTGAAGCCCATCAAAGAACTGAGAGTAAAGGCTCCAAATCACATTGAGCACATTTACAATACAATTGTATATCAATTACAACCCTTTTAAACTTCTACAACTCTCAATCAATGTTGTTGTAGCTCTGCAAAGAGCTTGGGAACTCTAACAAACATTAGTGAGCATCCTCACAAACCTTACAAATCACAACTGAAGCATGTTGGGGGCAGGCCGTAATATTTAAATTGTTTTCAAAACCTGTTTAAATATGCTGTGCAGATGTGCCCTAATTTGAATATCAAAGTTAAGAATGTCTTCATTGGGAAGACCTGAGGACCAGCAGATGTGTTCAATCCTTCTTTGACCAAGATTAAAAACCCCTTTGAAATATACAATTAGGCATAGCCTTGGACAATTTCTTACCTTTCTAGCCACTTGTCACCATTCTAGGCCCTACGCCCTGTAGTAAATCTCCCTCCATCAGATGAACTGACACAAAATGGAACATGATTTATTATTCTGTACCATTATGCCTGTTTCCAGAGAAACTAATTATTCTGCATTGTTGTATTAGATACTTTAAGAAAGATTACATTTTCTTACTTTAGGCCGATAAAAAAAATTAAATCCATCAGTTTTCCTAAACACATTAAAGACAGAATTTCTGCTCCTAATTATTAATCAGTTGGATTTGAGGATGCAAAGTATTTGACTTAAGCTCAATATATTCATGAACAATGTCCCAATATCACATTTTGTATTGAAACAATTTTTTCACTTTATTAAAGTCTTCAGGAGATGGACCCAAGCTGCAGTTCTCGCTCAAGGTCGTGAAAGCTTAATGGGCCTCTTCTGTATAGCACTACCAAAATGTTATCTCTAGCTGCACAGGCAGCAGAGGCATTCTTCTCCCCTCTCCCACAATCTCAGTGTGCGTAGGCCCTGCGCAGATAGAATGACAAGACAGGGCCTACATTTACTTATCAGATATACCACTGGTACAGGAATGTTCTCTATGAATGGTGAACACTGCAGGACTAGCAGGGGCAGAGTTAAGGTTAAATGTGAGGCTTTCATTGAGAAAATCTGCATCTTAAAATGTTGGATTTAAGGATGTGAGAATTAGACATGAGATAACAAAGTTCCAAAGATTAGGCATTTTTAAAACCCTGAAATAATCTCCCTCTCCCTCTCTCTCTCGTTGTATATTTATGAGTGTGTGTGTGCATGCACATATGTGCGATTGGAGCAGTAGCGCAGGGGGGTATTTTTTCTGACAAAATTGCCATCCTTTGGTTTCTTTCTTATGTTTCTTTATGTTTTTCCCCATTGGTGAAAAAACAGCATGGTGAGATTCTGATAGGAAAAGTGGTTTATTAGGGAAAGGTTGCTCACCACATTGCTTGGATCAAAATCTGTAGTCCCACATGGATGGATTTTTAGAAGTCAGTGGGAGATTAATGATGTTGTTGGTTCTATTACAAAGAGTCATGTGACATCTTAAAGACTAAAATTTTATAGTGGCCTAAGCTTTCATGAAGCATCTGAAATGGGGACTCTGACCCACAAAAACCTATGTCACAATACATTAATCGGTCTTTAAAGTGCCTTAAGACTCTTTATTTTGGCCATAGCACACTAATATGGCAGCCCCTATGGAAATGGTTTTATGGTGTCTCCAGCTTTTATCCTGTTGTAATCTTTTATGTGTTTTTTTCTCATTGTCATCACTTTGAGTGATTTGTGTAAAACAGAAAGGTGGCATATAAACTAACTAAAACAAATCATTAGAATAAAATAAACAACCACAGGTGAGTAACAAGTCCTGAAGCGCAACCTATTCATCACTGTTTCCACTAGTCCCATAAAATTTAGACTGGTGTTTTATAATCTGTAAAGGATGTAGCCTCTTGTGTTGTGGCTTCCTCTCTGGGGAATTTGTTCCCCAGGGAGTTTTACCAAGCTGCAGCCTCTCTTATGACATGTGCAAAGCTTATGAAGACATTCCTGTTTAGCAGTGCCTTCAAAATTCTATCTGAAAAGTTGGCTTTAATTTTCTTTCCTCCTTAGTGTCTTGGTTTTATGGGTTTCGTGCATTTTTAATTGTTTTAAAATGCTTTCTCTTATATCCGTGTGCATGTATTCATTAAAGCTGATTCGAGAGTCCAGTGAAGCTAATTTAAGAAAGCTATATATTTTTTAAAATTAATACATGAAAGGATCTAATATAGAGTGGCCATTCTCTAATTCCAAGTGTGACACCCTGATCAGACAAAAGGCAGATTTTGACATGAATTACTGTGGCCAGTAATTGGACAAAACTGTATATTGGCCCCAGCCAATTTGGTGGTTGCCTGCATGTCAGATCACGGTGAGTGATGGCAATGAATAAAAAGCCTCAAACTGTTGAGGGAAGAATGAGCAAATGCAGGGACTTTCTTTGATATATGGAACTCATTCTTTAGTTACTGGAATTTGCATCACTAAAACGTTAACCAAGCATATTTGGCTATTTCAGGGATCTATAACTGTGTTAAACTTGTAGATGCTTTTGGAATTTCAATAATAGTGGGCACAATCACAGAATGGCTGCTATGGGGGACATGCAGGCAACCACCAAATGGCTGGGGCCAATATAAACAACTGGAAAGTTCAAAGCCATGTGTCATCCTGTGATGGAAGTAGCTGTTTCTGAATGCTGACAAGACACAAAGGTGATGCCTGCTGGGCTCTTCTGATGAAACGTCTGATGAGATGGAAGAAAGCTACGATTAGATGTTTATTTTGGGGAATAAAAGCTTTGGGGAGAAATAAAGAGGTCATCAGGAAACACATTGATAAGCATCATGATGCCTATGGGTATCAGGTTGGGGATCACTGGACTGTGCTATAAAAAGGCTCTGCATCTAGAATTTCTTTTATAATTCTCAGTATTTCTGTGTTTGTTGTGTGTTGTATAAAAATCTATTGAAACGGAATTTTAAGGTATTATTTTTTTACATAAGAAATGTTCAGTTAGTAGTTATTAACAGTGCAGCCCTGAGAAGAGTTAAACCCTCCTAACTCCACTGAAGTCAATGGGCTTAAAAGGGTAGGACTCTGCTTAGAATTGCACTATAAGTCTCCTTTTGGAATCACATTCTGAGCCTCTATGAGCTTTCACTTTTTTGAAGCGTCAGGATTATCTTTCTATGGAAACTATGAGTCAACAGAGATGACCAACCTTGCCTGAAGTGGGTTCTGTCACCCAGGGGCTAATGAGATCACCCATAAGATCCTGCCAAATGGTATGGAATATATTTGTCATGAAGCTTACATATGTAGCAAAATGATCATCTGTATGGACTCTATGAAAGACATAAATCAAAAACACCAACAATGGTGCAAGAGACACTTCTCCCAACAGCAATGCTTCCATAGTGAAGTTATAAGAGGAAAATTAGAAATGCACCAAAGTATCTGCGGACTTGGGCTTCTTTACAAGCAGGGAGATATGAGATGAACCACAATCCTAGCTTCTTGCTTATGGGATCTGGTTAGCTGTTGGAGAGTTAGCTGTTTATCCATTCTAATGCTCTCCTGAACCCTCAGTCAACTTTCCGTCCAGTACTTGCAAACTGGTTTGAATTTCCCTACAATCTTCTTTAATACTAGAAGGCAGGATTTAGCTTTTAACATAAACATTGTCTGCTCTTACCTTGGGAGTTTATGGAATAAATTTTCCCTCTTTATGGCATATTAACCATATCTGTGCTAGAGGGTTACATTTTATCTAGACTTCAGCTTGGCTTTTGAGTGTTCTCTAGGATCTCAGCTTTCACTCATTGTTTGAGTCAGGCCCACACAAAAATAGTTCTGATTTCTCATTTGAATAGAATATCCTTTTCAAGTATATGCAAATTTCCATTCTCAAGTACCACAACTGAATTAAAAATAATGTTTGAAACCCAACTTAAATACACAAAAAGACAAGCTTCATGGCATTTTAAACTTGCTAAGTGGTAATTCTGCTTGGTGACATGGTGATTTATTAAACCTAAAAAGGGGTTGGAGTCCTGGTCCTAAGCACATTACTTGGAACCAAGGGCCAAAAAGCACTTATATGTGTTGGTGTTTCATGCAAACAGCATAATGTTTAAGAATTCATATGCACTGTCCCATATATATGTAGCATCTGTACAGCAGTGCAGCCATTATCCAGGCCATACAACAGTAGTTATTTTAGCCCTAAGCAAATGCAAGGAGGATAGGACTAAAGTCTGAAGATGAACAGCAGATAGTCCTGGGGCAAGAACAGCATCAGAGGTAAAAAAAATAAGAACATAAGAAGAGCCCTATTGGATCAGACCAGTGGTCCATCCAGCCCAACATCCTTGGCTCACACCTGTGGCCAGCAACTTGCTATGGAGGGCCAACAATCAGGCATGGAGGAGGCCAAGGCCTTCCCCAATATTGCTTCCTACCAATGGTATTCAGAGGTTTTCTGCCTCTGAATGTAGAAATTTCCTTTAGTCACTATGGCTAGTAGCCACTGATGGACCTATAGTCCAAGTATTTGTCCAATTCCCATTTAAAGTTGTCTATACTTGTGGCCTTTGCTGTAAAGGCCACAGACCACAGCAAAGGCTGTTACCATATATGGAACGAGAAATGCCTGATGTTCAAGCTGGTTTCAGAAAAGGAAGAGGCACTAGAGATCATATTGCAAATATACGCTGGTTACTGGAGCATACGAGAGAATTTCAGAAGAAAATCAGCTTGTGTTTCATAGATTACAGCAAAGCTTTTGACCGTGTGGATCATGAAAAGCTATGGCTGGTTTTAAAGGAAATGGGTGTGCCACTACATCTGATTGTTTTGATGCGCAACCTGTACTCTGGACAAGAGGCCACAGAATATGGAGAAACGGAATGGTTTCCAATTGGCAAAGGTGTCAGACAAGGATGTACTTTATCTCCCTATCTCTTCAATCTATATGCAGAACATATAATTAGGAAAGCTGGATTAGATTTAGATGAAGGTGGAGTGAAAATGGGAGGGAGGAACATTAATAATTTGAGATATGCTGATGACACTACATTATTGGCAGAAAATAGTGAAGATCTGAAGCGACTACTGCTGAAAGTTAAAAGAGAAAGTGCCAAAGCAGGACTACAGCTGAACATCAAGAAAACAAAAGTAATGACTACAGGAGAATTACACAACTTTAAGGTTGACAATGAGGAAATTGAAATTGTTCAAGACTTTCTATTCCTTGGCTCCACCAGCAACCAAAAGGGAGACTGCAGCCAAGAAATCAGAAGTCGATTGAGACTGGGAAGGGCAGCCATGAAGGAGCTAGAAAAGATTTTGAAGTGTAAGGATGTGTCACTGGCCACCAAGACTAGATTAATTCATGCCATCGTATTCCCTATTACTATGTATGGGTGTGAAAGCTGGACAGTGAAGAAAGCTGATAGGAAGAAAATAGATTCCTTTGAAATGTGGTGTTGGAGGAGAGTGTTACGGATTCCATGGACTGCCAAAAAAACAAATCAGTGGGTTATAGATCAAATCAAGCCTGAACTGACCCTAGGAGCTAAAATGACTAAACTGAGGCTATCATATTTTGGTCACGTCATGAGACGACAAGAGTCACTGGAAAAGACAGTCATGCTAGGAAAAGTTGAGGGCAGCAGGAAAAGAGGAAGACCCAACAAGAGATGGATTGACTCAATAAAGGAAGCCACAGCCTTCAATTTGCAAGAGCTGAGCAAGGCTGTCAAAGATAGGACATTTTGGAGGACGTTCATTCATAGGGTCACCATGAGTCGGAAGCGACTTAACGGCACTTAACACACACACACATACTTGTGGCCATCGCTACATATTTTGGTAGTGAAGTCCACATTTTAATCACTTGTTATGTAAAGTAGTGTTACCTTTTGTTTGTCCTGAATCTACCGCCCATCAACTTCATTGGATGCCCTCGAGTTCAAAAGTTTTTTAAAAGGGAGAAAAAGTTCTCTCTCATCCCTATACATAATTTTATACATAATTTTAGAAACCTCTAAAATCCCTCCTCAATTGTCTTTTTTCCTGACCTGAAAAGTCCCAGCCTCTTTAGCCTTTCCTTGTAGGAAAGGTTTTCCAACCGCTTAATCCTTTTGGTTGCCCACTTCTGTACTTTTTCCAGCTCTACAATGTTTTATTTTTGAAATATGGTGACCAGAACTGCACACAGTATTCCAAATGAGGACACACCATGCATATTATAATATTGGCATTTTTATTTCCATTCCCTTCCCCAGTAATCCCTAACATAGAGCTTGTTTTTTTTACTGCTGCAGTACACTGGGTCGATATTTTCATTGAGCTATCCGTTATGACCCCAAAGTCTCTTTCCCTCTCAGTCTCAGCAAGTTCAGCCCTCATTAGCATGTATCTTAAAGTGGGTTTTTTTTGTTCCAGTGTGCATCGCCTTACACTAACCTTCAGAACTTCATCTGCCACACTGTTGCTTACTCACCTAAATTGGAGCTCTTCACAGTGAGCCTTGGCTTTCATTATCCTGGATATGGTTGAGGACAGTAATGGTTTCCTTCAAAACTGGCCTCCCTGTTCTTGCTTTTCTGTATTTAAGTTTGGCTATATCTTGCCCACCTGCCTCTGTCTCTCCTGACTGAGGGGTTATTAATGATTTGATCTGAAGCCTTCTGTAGTATATAATTCTGGATTTTTATTAGGAATTTTTATAGT
This sequence comes from Euleptes europaea, assembly GCF_029931775.1. Taxonomy (NCBI): domain Eukaryota; kingdom Metazoa; phylum Chordata; class Lepidosauria; order Squamata; family Sphaerodactylidae; genus Euleptes; species Euleptes europaea. Next base: position 74,142,296 of record NC_079312.1, on the reverse strand, counting down.
AATTTATTATGTATTATGCTATTGATATCTTAAATTTGCTTTTTATTAAGATTGCTATTATATGGGATGTAAGCCGCCCCAAGTCCACCCCAGGCCAGGGAGGGGTAGGATAGAAATTTAATAAATAAACAAACAAACAAATAAAACAGTTTTGCGTCATCGGTAAACTACAGTGTTCATCCCCAATTCCAGATCATTCAAGAACAAATTAGATATTATCAACTCCAATACCAATTCTTGTGGAACACTACTGCTTACTTCCCTCCATTGCAAAACCTGTCCATTTATTCCTAGTGTCTGCTTCCTATCATGTAATCAATTTTAATCCATAAAGGGACTCGTCCTCTTATCCTCTTATTTCTAAACTTACTCAGGAACTCTTTGTGAAGTACCTCATCAAAAGCCTTTCAGAAGTATCTAATGTCTACCAGATCACCATTATAGTTCACTTTTATGAAGAACTCCAAAAGGTTGGTGAGGCAAATCATGCTGAGTTTTTCTGAGCGGGCTTTGTTCCTCTATGTGCTTAATAATCCTACCATTAATAACAGTTTCTACTGATTTGCCTGAGATAAACATTAGGCTAACTGGCCCATAATTTCCTGACTCCCCTCTGGACCCCTTTTTAAAAATCAGTATAATATTTGGTTCTCTCCAGTTCTCTGGTACAGAAGCAGATTTTAGTAGATCAACAGTTTAACATCTGATTTCCTTAAGAATTCTCAGGTATATGCCATTGCCATGGAGACCTGAAGATGTATTGGTTTTTAATTTGCCCAGTAGTCCTAGAACTTTATATCTTGTTACCTCCATGTGACTCAGTTCTTCAGACTCCCTTCTTGGAAAACAGTGGTTCTGGCAACATTGGGTACATGCCCTTTCCAGAGTGAACAGAGATGCAAAGTCATTTAGCTTCTTGGACATATCTCTATCTTCCTTATATTCCTTTGCAGTCCTTTGTTGAACCAACAAGGCTCTTTGGTTAGCCCAGGTCTTAAGTATCCTGAAAAGGAAGAAGCTCCACCTGTTCCTGGCCTTCCTTCAGGCAGAGCTTGATTGAGACCCAACCCTGTGAAGTACTATATGTGCTCAGAGAGCGATCCAGCTTAGTGGCCCAATCCATCATCACTGATCTGCTTCCTTGCGGCCTGCCATCTCTGCCACTCCTGCCAGGTGGGAGGAGCCCCTGAGGGGCTGGTTGTCTGGGATCTGGCCATACGAGGCAGGGGGATGGCTGCCCTGGGGGCTGTCACTTTGACAGTATCACCTGGAGCTGAACCTTCAAGGATAGATCCTCAAGATCTAGGGGCTCTGGTTTTGGAGGGGGGTCTAGGTCTGAAGGGGGTCTGGTCATGTTGAGTGTCATCTGAGCCTTCTGATCTTCCTCAGGATTGCCTAGCTCCTCCTGTTTATCCTCTGCAGAGTCTGTTTCTGCATTTGAGGGCAGCCCAGGGGAGGTCACAACAGATATATTTTAAAAATGCTTATTGTTTGTGTTGATGTTTTTAGCAATTAGCTCCTAAAATTCTCCCTTCACTTTCCTAATTGTGAATTTACATTTATTTTGACAAATTCTGTATACTCTACTATACACTTTGTTGGGGCAAACCTTCCACTTTTAAAAAGAAGTATTTTTGCCTTTTTTGGGCTTTTTTTTACCTAGGTTGTTAATCACACAGTCATCCTTTTAGACTTGGCAGCACTTTTCCTAACCTGAGGAATGCATTCAATCTTGGCCTCAATTAGTGCAGTCTGAAATAGCATTCAAGAATCCTCTAGGGATTTGATTTTCTTGAGGTTTGATTTCAGCTTACTAATTCACCCTCTGATTTTTGTAAAGTTACCTCTTTTGAAATCAAATGTGACTATTTTGGACGTGGGGGAAATCCATTGTTGAATTTAATAACATTGTGGTCACGATTTCCAATCAGTGTGACAACATCTACATCTCACAGCATGTCTCAAGCCCCATTCAAAACCCAAGTCCAAGATCACTAACCCTGTAGTTGGTTCCATGCACAGTCATTTATGATACTGTGCCAGCAGCAACCTGGTTCCCTGTTGGTTCAAGTGTAGCGATCTTTTCTGTACAGATCTTGCACGTCCCAGAAAGTTTCCAGTGCTTAACAAATCTAAACCCTTCCTCTAAGTACCATTTTCTCATCAATGAATTGAAATCCCTAATCTGTGCTTGTCTAGCTGACCCTGCAGGTGGAACAGATAGCAATTCTGAGAATGCTACCTTGAAGGTCCTGGCCTTTAACTTTGCCCCTATAACCTAGTTTTTCCTCCAGGACCACACAGCCACATTTCCCAATGTCATTGGGTGTCAGTATGCACCATGACTGCTGACTTTTTCCAGCACTATCTATCAACCTGTCTAGACAGTGTGTGATGTCCACAACCTTCACACCAGGCAGGCAAGTCACCATGCAGTCAAAACCCTCATCACAGACCCCACTGTGAGGCTTTTGTATGTATACCTGAGACTGGTGTGGAGAGGATCGCTGTATCAGTAGCTACCTGTATCCAGCTCTGAGCCACTCCTGGTCTTGCAGACACTGCCAGTTTACTTAAAGAAATAGACACCAAGCTGATGAATTGGGCACATTTGTGTCTCTGACACTTCTAACTTGTCTCATAGGCACTTGACAATTACATTTCACAGAGATAGGAGGCAGCTTTGGTGAGCTAGTGCGGGGCGAGGGGACAGCCCTCAGTAGCAGAATATACCTGCTTCACAATTGGAACCTGGTCATCAAACTCAAGATCCTTATCTGGGTTCATATCTGGTTCTTAGAAGATTGCACCTTCCCTGCTTTCTAGATGCACAAGGGATAAATTCTCTTCATTCTCTGAGGTAAACTTTTAACTCTTAGATTGGACTCAGGCAGGTCTGATGCAGACTACAATGCTGGTATGAGGATGCCGTGTGGGCCCTCAGGGTGAACAGAGCCCCCAGAATTTCCCCCTCAAGTTCCCCCCCACACTTGAGGGCCGTGGGAATAACATATTTTTGTTGCAACACTGCATGGAAACAACAGATGGCTTATTTGTTTTTTTGTTTTTTTAAAAAGCGGGTCAAAAAAGACAACTCAGTTGCTTGCCGATTTCCTAAAGACCCCTGTCAACATGAGACTCGGTACACGAAGATTAATGGCAGAATAATGCAGATCTATGTCACTTCAATTTTAATTCTCATCCGCGTTTTGCATGGAAGGTGTCACTTTAATGTAATATATGAAAGCTGACACTTTGTCACTGCTGTCAGGCACAAAGCATTGTGGGAGATACAACTTTAACTAGGACCATGTAGTCTTTTTATTTTATTTTATCATCCTGCAATAAACTTGCTTTCATTAACTGGTCTTTCTGTTTCTCTCTGTCACTCTTCCACCCATACGAGCACCTGTTTTATCCTCTGTACTCTACATCTGATTTTTTTTCCTTGCTGGTGGCTTCAACATATATTGTATGCACACATTGTGATGGGATAGACATGGTGAATGTGGAACATAACTCTCACACAGCCAAACAAGTGCAAAATTATTTGTAAGCTGCCTTGAGCTACAAGGAAAGGCAGGATATAAATATTTAAATAAACAAACAAACAGGACTTCACTGGAGCCTCTAGTCTGCAGATTACCTATTGCAGGGAAAAGAATCACTTGACCTACATCTCTTTCTTGTGTTTATGTGGACGACTGTAAATGTCCTCGTCTTTGGGCAGCTCTTTATGAATTGTGCCAGCATGCCCCACCCCCGATAGAATACAACAGTGCATTTGGATTATGGTAGGTTTATTAGTTAAATGGCTGATCTGCATCATCAAACTATGCCTTGACTTTTAAGGGAGGCTCTTAACCATATAGCTGATAGTGTACCATTATTTGAGAAACTCCACCCTGGCTCCACACTCAGCCAATGGTTTATTTATTTTATCCAGTGCATTAACTGTGCTAAGACGTGGCAAGCCTCCCCTTCTCCCACAACAATTGCCATTCCAGCAATTAAAGGTTTAATCGATGGTGCTCAGCACCAAGAGCATTCCCTGCTACTCCAGCAAACAATGGGCTGTTTTAGCATCCCTGGATGATGATGAAGAAGAGTTGGTTTTTTATAAGCTGACTTTCTCTACCACTTAAGGAAGAATCAAACCAGCTTACAATCACCTTCCTTTCCCCTCCCCACAACAGACACCCTGTGAGGTAGGTGGGGCTGAGAGAGCTGTGACTAGCCCAAGGTCACCCAGCTGGCTTCATGTGGAGGAGAGGGGAATCAAACCTGGTTCTCCAGATTAGAGTCCACCACTCCAAACCACCGCTGTTAACCACTACACCACACTGGCTGTCTTGGTGAAAACTCTGGATGCCTCAGAGTGCTCACCAATTACACCTACCTATATTCTAGCAATCCACCACATTTGTGCCATCTCTAATTCTGACTAGGTCTATTTATACACCACATCCCATGATCAGCAAGCAATGGTGGAAGGGGAAGTAAAAAGGAAAAAAAAGATGGCTTACTTGGCCAGTTTAGGGAGGAAGCCACAAAATTTCTGCTCAGACCCAAAGCAATGGGTCTTGCTACTCCAGAGGGCTGGGTGAGTGGATCAGCAGCAGAGAGCAAATGCCTGAGCATCATACCCAGCTCACCAATAATATTTTCATGAATAATTCACACTACAGGGCTGTCACAATGGCATCCAGGACTCGACCAGAGTCCAGAACGAACTTCTGAGAAGAATTTTACTGGAAAAACAAACTGGGAGTGGGGCTTGAGGTTCTCAAAAACATGCACTAGAGAGAATATGAATGTAATAGTGCTTCCAGAGATGTTCCTGTGCAGCAGCGGTAGCAGAGAAACGAACTTCAATTAAACAAGAGGTGTTTCCTGCTGTGGGATTTTAGAGATACCACCACTGTTTGAATTCCCTGGAACTGGGAATCATCACCCCAAGTGTATTAAGTGGATAACAGACTCAATATACCAATTACCCACAAAACACCATGTCTGGGAGGGCCCTTAGCGTAACCAACAAGCTATGGTTACCCTTTTCTCTGTCCATACTCATTATTTTCAGGCATTGCTGAAACATTTTTAATTCCATTGTTTTGCATTCAAACTGTTTTATTTCCACTCGGCTGAAATTCCCACATACATACATATATGAAGAACAGGCAGACAGTGCTCTGAAATAAGGCTTCTGTGAGATGCAACAACTTCCTTAAGGTAATATGCTGCTTACACCATGGCCCCTGTTGGCCATTTCTGCTAAAACTAATAAGATAGCTATTTCACCTTGGAGGGATGCATCCAGAGAGTGAGTTTGTGTCAACAAACTTCCTTTGGCTGAATGACATTTTCATCTTTGGTTTTGTGAATTAAGGGCAGCAAGGTAACCCATCACCCTGGATTTATATCAGATTAACCAGTCACACTGAAACTCTTTCTCAGTGAATACCCCTGACTTATTTACCTTTAACTCGAGCCAATTTGTGTTTTCAGTGTCTGTGCAGATTTCTGCAGTCTTCCAGTGGGAGTGTATTCAGTACACGAATACACTAAATGATCCAGGCTGCATTCTGAGCATTAAAGAGAGAACACATAGATAATACTTCAGCTGAGGCAGAAGCCTTTAATGCCAAAGCATTCAGACATTCTCCCATTTTGCTTGACAAAGACAGAGGGGCACCGTCAAATGCTTCTAAGACCCATTTCCGTGCCTCTGCATCTATCTGTCGATCTCCTCCCCTTTCTTCCTCTCCATCCAGCGCTTCCTTGCCTGCTAAATATAGAGTCATTGCTCTCATGATTTATATTGTCACTTTGCATCCTCTATAAAAAAATCAGGATAGGCATACGGTAGCTTGGTTTTTTTTTTTTTTTAACCTGGATGGAAGAGAAAGAGTGAGAGAAACAGGGCACCTGACCTTCTTCACCACTGTGTATTTTCCCTTTCTTTTAAATGTATATCTGGAAATCAGAACTGGGTTTTGTCATCTACAGAACAGACCCAGTAAGTGTGGTGCTTGAACAACAGAACAGCCAGCATCTTCATTTGATATCACTAGTTTAAATTTTTGGTTTCTTCTTAGGGAAATGTTATGGCCCATATAATTCCAAAGTCTTCACCTGGTATTCATTTCTCTGTTTTGAATGGTATTGGACTGGATCCTATGATCCATGAGCACAAGGATTCGGGATCTTTTCTGCATTCCCCTCTTCCCAGCAGTCCCATCTGACCCTGTGTAAATTGATTCCTTGGGTTGCTGAAACCACATGAACAAATAGCTCCTGATACTGCACAGCAGAGAAGAAAGCATGCAAAATGCCCTCTCTTGCATCCATGGAGTTCCACTAAAGGAAGGGGGAGGAAGAGCAATTTTGCCCCCTTCCTCCTGCTCCTTGCAGCTGCCTGATCCATGAGGTTATTAGTTCATGTGGCTCCTGCAACCTAAGGAACAGAGTTTTCCAGGGTTGGACAGGACTGCTGGGACAGAGAAATACAGCAAAGATCTGCAACCATTAGCACCTTCTATTGACAGATTGCAGGATCCAACCCATTGTTTTCCTAAGACTGTGAAGGGCTGAGCTGTTGGCATATACAAACCATTTCTTCTTATTATTCCTGTTGAAGCTCTTGGTGATCTATGGAATGCTGAAATGACCCAGGTAGCTAACAAAATTGCTCCCAATTGCCCTCTCTTGCCTGGTAGAACCGATTTGGCTCTTTGGTTCATTGAAGAGTTGGGGTACCGAAATAGATGGATTGATGGTGTGACACAAGGGAAGGAAGATTCGGATATCTCATGGGTTAAAGCACCTCTTTCTGCATACTTGGTGGGGTTGGTGACTTCTGTGCTAATACTGTGTCTTCTTGGAGCCACCCAGCAGAGCTTTTCTGACTTGGCAGGGATCTTTTACATCTAAATCCCCAGGAGTATCACATATCTGAAGGCATGCTGTGACTTCTTTGCAAGGAATTTCACAGCTAAAATCATTTGCATTCACATCACCTTGGGCTCTAGGCTGACAATCTTTGAAAGCCATCAGAATGCTGCTTAGTCATGGTTGCTTGCATGAATGTCAGTTACTATGGCCTGACGATGTGAACAAGTTGCTTGGAGAGGGAAAGGCTGAATCCTTGCCAACCTTGACATTCCCAGGGGCAATTGTAGTGATACTGGGGGCAAGGATAGGGCCCTCACATTCCATTTCCACCCACCCAACCCTTTCTGAGCAAGAATAAACCAACTTTTGCAGGCCCGGCCCACCCATTAGATTGACTTAGGGCTCCAGAGGGACGGGGCACCAGGGGTGGCAAGCAGCAACCATGAGTAATGCCTAGGGTTGCCAGGTCCCTCTTCGCCATTGGTGGGAGATTTTGAGGGTGGAGCCTGAGGAGGGTGGCATTTGGGGAGGGGAGGGACTTCAATGCCATAGAGTCCAATTGCCAAAGTGGCTATTTTCTCCAGGGGAACTGATCTCTAGCGGCTAGAGATCAGTTGTAATAGCAGGAGATCTCCAGTAGTGCCCCCAGCCCAGCACAGCCACCTGGGTTGATAACATGCTGGCTGAGGCCTGCTCTGACTAGCCTGATGTGGCAAGTTATGAGGCATCTCCTGAAGAAACTGTTCCTGGTCTCAGATTATACTAATCACTATTGTTTGGTTTCCAACATCCTCTCTTTAAGCAGAATGCTCGAGTGAGTGGTGGCTAGACAGCTCACAATGTTTTGGGAGGAAATGGATTATTTCACCTTATTTCAATTGAAGTGTTTTGCACTGGTTTTGTTTTTGTATTATTGTATTGTGAAACTGCCTTGGGAATCATAATTGAGAATGGCTTAGAAATATTCCAAATGAATAAACAGGAAGATTTGCCATGTGCTTGCCTAGAGGTTTTAAAGGCTCATTTATGGAACTATGTTTTCTGCAGGTGAAGAAGATATAGATGGTTCTTTAAGAAGACATATTGAAGATGATGGATTGGTGTTTTTATGCTGTGTTGCAGCCACTAAGAGATGGGAATTGAAACACGTTTGGCAGTTTTTATTGGACTAAAGTGGATGAGCTTGGGACTCTTTGATTTGAAAACTATTGCTTCCAAGATTGATTACATTTGGAACATTTTGTTGAGTTGGTGGGTTTATTATTGTCCAGCATTATTATTATCAGGGCTGGTGTCAGCATATCCTCGGGTGGGGCAGCTGCCATGGGCCAGGGCTTCTGGCAGGGCCCGGTGATGTTAACCCCCCCCTCACGCCCTCCCCCATTGAGCGCTCCACTACTTATGCTCCCAGCTGCCTGCACTGCCCAGCATCGTCAGGGAAAGGCCTCTGGGCAGTGCAGGCAGCTGTGAACATGGGCAGTGGGAGGGTTCAAGAGTTGGTCATGGGAAGGATGTGCAAGCAGATAGGGGGCAGTAAGGTGGCTGGGCAGGAAGGGAGACAAAAGCAAGGCAGGGATTTCCCAAATCTAGAAACAGCCCTAATTATTATATTAAAGACAATTGATTAGGCAACTCGCTATTGTAATTACACTGGACTTTTGGTAATGACTGACACTGTATAAAGTAGGATCATATGCAAGATTCAGTCACAAGACATGATTTGAGGGGAATTTTTGAAAGCCCAATTCCTGCATACATGATAAGAATCTTAACTTGAATAAATATTTTTAAAACTATCCCGTATTTATCTATCCATCCACCCATCCACCCATTTATGTATTTTTGAATTCTATACCTCACCATATGGCTCTACAGATTCTTCAGTAATGTAGAGAAAAGCTTTCTTTCTAAAGAATAGCAAGGATTATTTAGTCTTATTTGATTATATTGTACATTGATTAATATATGACTTAATTTGCATAGTAGCTCCTTCTTGGGCTAAAGCCTCCAATATTTTTAAATAGTTTACAAGATCCTTTATTACAAGGAAAGTCACTGAGCCTGTTGGCGGCAGTGCTTGGGTAGATGTGGAAAGTTGGAACCCCAGATTGCTTAATGATTTATAATTACCAACACACTTATATTCCACCCAATCTTCCTCCAAGGGTCTCAAAATGGCTTACATGAAGGTTATCCCATTTTATCCTTTGCAATAGTGCAAGGGTGCTCAACATATCCCCTGCTGATTTCTAGGAATGATATTCAGGCCCTTAGGTTGTCAAATGTATGACATAGGGTATATTTTCAACTGTTCCCAGAAACCCATAGGGAACTCCACTCGATTTTTCAATATGTGCAATATATGTTTACATTAGGATGTACCTGTTAATAAATTTGCCTCCTTCCGTTGGATCCAGCACAGTGTTTCCATGGGCACAAGACTTCTGCCTACAGAGCATAACTTTCTTCCCTTCCTGTGGCAGTCAAAAATGCCCTCAATATACTCTTCCTGGGGATCTCCTTTACCCCAGAAGCGGGATTTTGGGGACATTTCAGACTGTTACATAGCTAGGAATCCTTGTACCTGTGGAAATGCTGTGCTGGATCCAATGTCATATTTTTTACCAGTTCAGCTTTCTGGCTGAGAAGTAATAGGCAGCCCTGTGTATGACGTATTATAGTAATGTAATCTGAATGTAGCCAAAATACAAATACAAAATACAAATGCAACAAATGCAACAAAGTCACTTCCTGAAAGCAGTGGTTCTCAAACAGTAGATTAGGCCACCAAAGAGGGTCACAACACTCTTACAGTCTTAACTGACAGGAGATTCTTGTGTTTTGTGTTGGGGAGGGGGAAAGTAGCATAAAGTTACTATGCAAGTGGAAGCTGAAAAGTACAATAAGTGTTGAAGTGAGCCCCACTGCAAAAAGATTGTGGACCACTACTTTACAGGAGCCCAGACTTGGATAGCCCCAGGCTAGCCTGATCTCATCAGATCTCAGAAGCTAAGCAGGGGGTCAGCCCTGGTTAGTATTTGGATGGGCAACCTCCAAGGAACACCAGAGTTGTGACGCAGAGGCTGAGGCAGGCAATGGCAAACCACCTCCAGATGTCTCTTGCATTGAAAACCCTACAGTGTCACCATAAGTCAGCTGTGACTTGACAGCACACACATACTTTACAGGAAGTGGGTACAGGTGGTGAACCAAAGGAATATGGTAGAAGGTGCTTCATGGGTCAGAAGTCATTTGGACATCCAGTGTTATTGCTGAATATAAAAACACATACTTCCAACTAAAGCACCTCCATATTGTCTTAACTGAGATTCTTTTTATTAGTCCACATCCAGCTCATTACTGAATCCAAACACCCTTTTCTCATTTTACCCCTTTGTCAATCTATGTGCAGTGGTTACAAAAAAGAGCTGTTTTATGAAACAGAAATTTACTTTATTCTCAGAGAGATGGAAAGCATACAAAAAACCTGATTCCTATCTGCCTGGATCAGTGAAATAATGGACAAAGTTTCCATGACATATGAAAGTGGCTTCAGTAATAGACAGAAAATTATACCTTATGAAAGAGATCTATCATAATTTGCCGACCTTCTATATCTCATAATCACCTAACTAGAATCTATCTAAATTAGTTTCCAACTTATTGGTTAGCTACTGTTGCTGAGGGAAGATCCAGTTGGTTAGTGACCATCATTTACAAAGGTTGTAAATACAGATGTTAAACTAGCTAGCTTTTGTGCTTATCCATCTTGTTTTAGTACATCTGAGTTGGGAGTCATGATGAACATCAAGTTGGATTACTTTTTCTACCTTTGCAAATGCAGAAAATGATCCTGAAATACACAATTAGTGTAGTGCAACTGACTCCCGTTGCAGACAAATGGTCCACAAGGATACAGAAAGCCCCGGAGATGTCTAGAAAAAATAGTGGAGGTCTTTCCTCTTATCATTATCCTGGTTGTATTAGACTATCAACCAGAGTGATCAGTTTGGTTTCAGTACTAATACCAGGCTGTAAACTGGATTGAAATGTGTCTAAAGTATCCATGTCATCCAGTGTAGACAGCCTAAAGTCACTATTACCTGCTCAAGAACCTTGCCCAAGAAGGAGAGCTTGGTATGTGGCTGATAGTTGGTACAGCCACTGGAGAAGATCAGAAAATTATCTATAACCGCCTCCTGGACCTAACCAGTAGCTGTCCTTCAGCTAAACATTATTTTTTAAAGGGCAAGTGTTGAGAAAACCGGTGTTAGGCCACACTTCCCCAAGGACCTTGTCTATATTTTCAGATTATAATTGATACCTATACACATGAAACAAATAGGAATAATAGATACATGCAGTGCATATAATGTATGAAAAGCAAAGTCATAGCATAAATACAAGTGATTTTATTGCAGAAGCACTTAGCAAACAAGCCACACTGAACTGTTAAGACTGAACTGATGGTCTGGGTGTGCTCTTTGTCCCTTTTTGCAGCCCTTCTCCAGAATTTCTGAAGAGAGGGACTTTTTGCAGCTAACTGGTGCAGTCCACTGTGACTGTTGTCATGTTGGAGCATCTTTTCCGCAAGAAACTGGTGTTTCTAAACGAAAGGCATATGTCCTAGGGCCAAACTTGTTGAGCCTGTGAGCATCTTTGGAATTCTGATGCAGTGTGGTGGACACAACCACAAAATGTCTGCCAAATGAGATGGAACCAACCACAAAACAGCTATCATAGGAGGTAGAGCCAACCACAAAATGTCAGTGAGTGAGTTTATGAATAACTTTAATAGTATCTCTTCAACATTTCAGGCAGAAGCTCTGCTTAACAGGATGTCTTTTAAAATGAACATATTGTTGAAAAATATTTCCTTGCATACACATAGCTTACTTTCAGTCAAAAAGTGAAATCTTTGTGTTGTGGTAGCAGCTTCTGCTTTTGAATCTGCACAGCCAGTCAGATTTTCAATGGCTAATCAGAAGCCCTGTGGGACCAAAGCCTATCTGGCCCTGCCCACTTTCTAAAAACACTTGGTGGGCACCAGGAAAGGTGTTGGTAGGGGCCATGGCATTCATGGGTGCCATATTGGGAACTCCCAAACCGCTGCTTGTGAAGTGAAGATTTTGTTTCAGCTGTTCAAGGGTTTTTTATGCCCTTAGGGCTTCATTAGAATGGTTAGTGTGTTTTCAGATCTCTGTCAAATTAGCAGTGAGAGTTAAAAAGCTTCTAATAAGACATTGGGAGTCATTGGCAAAGCCCAGAAACCATTGCAGATCTTACTGTATTCACTGTGCCTGCCTGTCTAACAATGCAGGTATCTTAGCTGAGTCCATCTACATACTCCAGCAGAAAATCATGTGGCCCACAAATTCCATTGTGGTCTGGTTGAAGGCATAATTCTCATCATATGGGTGGTGTTCTTACAACAATATGATAAACATATTACTGGGGTACTCTGAAATAGACGAAAATACCCAAATCAGCACAAAAATGAATTGATTTAGCATATCTTAAAATTAGTCATTCATAAAACATTGGAAGGCTATCAGAAGATAACAAATGCAAAGGGTATTATTGAACAGTCAAAACCTCCACAGTGAGTTTTTGATGGAATTTTTCCATTGGTCATCTTCTTTTGCATATCAACTTGTGTGCCCTCACAGATACATTTGATACTGATCTTAGTAGCCTGGAGGCACTATGTTCTGGAATCAACAGCAATCAGTAAAGGTCCAGGATGTCAATTTAATTAAGAGCAGATGTAGGAACTGTCATAGCCCAGGACATCCTACCCCTGGGGGAGAAGGGGCACATCATGGGCACAACCTTAGGAGGGCAGCAGCCCAGTGGCAGGGCAGAAAATAAGGGTTTACTCAAGATGAGGAGCAGGGAAATAGGAACTAGGAATGGCCAGGGGTAGGAGGATAAGAGGATCCAGCTGAAGGAAGTAAGGAGGCAGCTAATTGAGGTCTGGGAGAGGGTCTGGCTGTAGACATACAGTCTTTGGGGCTTTACAGACAGGAAAGTGCCATGCCTCCTGCAGTGTTAGAAGCTGACATTCCTGGCCCCAAGGGCATCCAGGAGGAACTTTTCACACCTGACCCAGGCAGATGTGCTACCCATTAAGCCTGGAGGAAGGGTGTGCTACCCATTAAGCCTGGAGGAAGATGTGCTACCCATTAAGCCTGGAGGAAGATGTGCTACCCATTAAGCCTGGAGGAAGGGTGCAGCAGCCAGAGCAGAAGCAGCAGGACTTGGGAAATGGACCCAGATGGAAGAAGCAGCCCTGGCAGCATGGTGTAAACAGGTGAACGTGAGGAGGCATGAGGCAGCTGGGTCACAGGGTAGTGGTTGACTTCTGAAGTTGGCAATATAAAGAAATCTAGCCTTTAAAGTACCAGCTTTACAGTTCTTGTGTACTGCCTTGTCTCTGAGAGTGTGGGAAAAGATGGCCCCTCCATAGGAGGATGCAGACCCTGGCCCTGGGGGGTTCACAGCAACCCCTAGGCATGCATGCTAAACAGTAGCATGCCCAGCCATTTTGCTCAGCAAGCCAAACAGGATCTCCGCCAAAGTGCCCCAGGTAAGCCCCTGAGATGTTGGCAGTGAATCTTTATCAGCCAAGTACAATGCCTACCCCGTCTTAGAATCATAGAGTTGAAAGGGACCACCAGGGTCATCTAGTCCAACCCCCTGCCCAATGCAGGAAACTAACAACTACCTCCCCCCTACATCCCCAGTGACCCCAACCCTCCCCCCACCTTGAGGATAAAGTTATTTTCAGAGATAGGTGGGAAGGGACAACAAACACAGATTAAGGGAGGAGTGTGGTTATCAGACAGAGGAGCTTCAAGAGAGCAAGGAGAAAATCTACAAATGGGATCTTCTAGCTAATAATGTGAATAAACTATTTTAATTATTGAATAAAGATTTTATGCATAATTTATTCATATGCACAATTTAACAACCAGAGAGCACCACATGACACCAAGAATGGGTGCATATTTACAAAGTAGTTGTGAAGTTGGAAAGCATGAATAAGAAGCAGGATGGGGCAGTTTAGAGTCCTGGATATGCTGGATGTCAAAATTATGCTGTAGACAACTGGAGAAGATTCAAAAAGTGGTTTGACTTGTTCATGGAAGTCAGTGGAGATGCCAGACAAGAGGAAGGCAGCCTTGTTTTCAAACATTGCAGGACCTCAAACTGTTGATTTGTTTAATACCTTAGAGTTGCCAGCCTCCAGGTACCAGCTGGAGATCTACTGCTATTTCAACTGATCTCCAGCCGATAGAGACCAGTTCCTCTGGAGAAAATGGCCGCTTTGGCAATTGGACTCTATGGCTCTAAGTCCCTCCCCTCCTCAAACTCCACCCTCCTCAGGCTGTGCCCCAAAAATCTCCAGGTATTTCCCAACCCAGAGTTGGCAACCCTATTTATACTAACCGCAGATGAGAAATCTAAATATGATACTGTGATCAACAGTTTAAGGAGCATTGTATGCCAAGTAAAACATGAATTTTGAGAGGTATTTTTCTCATACAAGAAAGCAAGCAGAGACATTTCTGAGTTTTGTAACTGATTTGACAAAACTGAGTCAAACATGTAACTTTGGAGCACTTGCTGACTCATTAATAGGGTTGCCAGGTCCCTCTTCGCCACTGGCAGTTGGCAGCCCTACTCATTAATGAATCCAACTGTTCTAGTTGTACATGAATGCAAAATGAGAGGCAGATTGCCCGAAATCAAAGATCTTCCATTAGCAGAGACAACTGAAGTGTGCCAAGCTGCAGAAATCACCCAGAAGAGGGCGGATTTGCTGAAAGTAAATAGTTCTGTGGAGTCTGTAGACAGAATCATGTCTTCAGTAAGCCATAGCAAAATGCAGAGAGGAACCCTACAAATATCCAAGCTTTGTCCAATGGAACAGTAAGGGAAAAAATCTGAACGTGGTGTGGGGGCATCCATGCCCCACAGCATGCCGGGCCTATGGAAAATCTTGCAGCAAGTGCCAAAAGGGCATTTGAGCTCTTTCTTCTAAATTTTGCAGACACCAGCAGAGTGAAAGGAAAAAAAACTGCAGAATGTGCATGCCATGTTACAGGAAGAAGCCATCTCTGCCTTCAGTGAAGAAGGATTCTACATTAACACGCTACAACAATCAGTCATGTCAAAAGTCTGGAATACAGTCTTTGAAACAAATGGTAGTGTAGTGAATTTTAAATTGGATACTGGAGCACAAACAAATGTGATTACTGAAAGTGTGGTAGCTGGGTTACAGAGAAAACCCAGCTATAGAGACAGAAGGAAAGTGCAGCTAAGAGCAATTCCAATGGTAGGTACCTGTGAATTGCAAGTCAAATGGGAAAACAACATTTAAAATGTTTTGTTTGTTATTTATTGTTCCTGGCAATGAACCACCTAAGGCCTTCAGACATTTGAAGCCCTGGGTCTACCAGGTTGGTACCTGCACACATAGTATATGAGAGACATATACTAACCAGTATTACAGCTAGAACCTATCTGACCAGATGTTTGAGTAATTGGGAATAGATTTTACAACCTACGCACATGCCTGGTTGGGTTTTAACTGTTTGTATATGTATTTATTAATTTATTTCTGTAAATGTGTGCAGTGTTAACAAGGGTTTTAATTAACCACTGAAGAAGGCCCTATAGGCCGAAACGCGTTTGGTATGTGGTTACAGTTATCAACCTCAGGAAATGCCATTGTGCTATTTTAATGCTTTTAAATAATTTTAACCTTTAGCGCTTCTAATAAATTATATTTTCAGTATTTATACACACACACACTCACATATACATACATATACATACACACACACACACATATATATATGTGTGTGTGTGTGTGTGTATGTATATGTATGTATATGTGTGTGTGTGTGTGTGTGTGTGTATAAATATATATATTTCCACCCAACCTTGGGTACCCAGCTTCTGTTTTTAGGTTGGGTTTTATTCCCCTCTTCTTTCTTCTGCCCTGGGTCTAATCCAAAGACTGTATTCCATTCAGGACAAGGAATAGTTTGTCCTGTGTGATTAGAATAAAGGGGGAGATCTGAGGATAAGCTTCCTTTGAGAGATGGGTGGGAAGAAACAACCAAACAGAGACTGTGGTTGTCAGGCAAAGAAACTCTGAGGGAGCAAGCAGAAAAAAGAAGACTTGGTTATTATATGTCGACTTTCTCAAACTGGCTTACAAACCTTCCCTTCCCCTCCCCACAGCAGACACTCTGTGAGGTGGGTGAGGCTGAGAGAGTGTGACTTGCCCAAGGTCATCCAACTGGCTTCATGTGTAGGAGTGGGGAAACAAATCCAGTTCACCAGGTTAGCCTCCGCTGCTCATGTGGAGGAGTGGGGAATCAAACCCGGTTCTCCAGATCAGACTCCATGCTCCAAAACACTGCTCTTAACCACTACGCCACACTGGCTCCCTACACATGGAGTCCTCTGGTTAGCACTGTTAATAAAGTATAGTTAATTATATTATAAAAGTTCCTGCATAATTTACCAACCAGAGAATACCACACACATCGCTTTTGTTTGCCAATGGCCCAACATCTTTTGTTTGCCCGTGCACCAACATCTTCTCAGGTTCCTGGATTTTTTTGACAGTCGGGCCAAAAAAATGGCCTACTTCCAGCTTAGCGGTTGATAGTCATTACAGACCTTGATGAATTGATGTGGGCATTCAGCCCTGAGGTCTTGTGTCCAGTACTGCTGCCTCTTCCCAGGTTTGCTTTTCCATGGAATAGGGGCTGTGTACATTCACAGGGCTTATCTGAGTTCTCTAATACTTTCAGGTAGTTATCTGGGTCTGTGCTGGGAACCTGATATCTCACTCACTCACTGGGCAGGGCCACAGCAAGGCGAAATAAGCTTCCATCGATGTCAGGTTCTACCAGAGCTCAAAGTGCCACACTGGCTTCTCAGCAGGCATATTAATGAACTCTTTCTTCCTATCAGGCGGATTCCTCCATTGTTTCTGGTGACGGAAATGTTGGGGAAAGTGACTTCCATCACTCGTTTTCATTTCTAAAGGAAGAATTTCTTTTTAAAGTTTTATCAGATTTGTCAACATTCTTTTAGCTTTATCCAGTCTCGGGGGGGGGGGGGGAAGACCTAGCTTAAAAAGACAACGAGCAGACATCATATAACTGGGATCAATAGATAAGGGCAAAGAATCCCTCTTCAGTACACCGGTTAATTAAATGACATAGATAACCTTGTGCATACCCACAGTATATGCATGGTTTCTTTCTGAAATCATATCAGTTGTTTAATTATCCCTGGGCTTGTGCTAAGTCTGCACTTTTGTTTCATTCATTTAATAAAAGCAAAACACATTCCCCTTTTCCACCTTATTCTTTTAAAGATTTGATTTTAATTTACTGTTATTTATTTAAAGTTAATATGCCACCATTTCTACCTGAAGGTGACCAAAGTAGCTTGCAATATAATAAAAATGTGCAATATCCTTTAAGGTGAAAATACACACACAGGAAAAGTGCAGAACCAATTGAACCTCCAGTCTGTCCCAAAATCTCTGTAGGGGAAAAAAACAGTTTTGACCGGTCTCTGAAGAGAGAGGAGAAATTAAGCCAGCTGAACCTTCAGGGGGAGGACATGCATCATTGGGGAATGCTGAAGGAAAGGCCTGCTTCAGGTCAAAGCTAACCTAGCCACCAGTGGAGGTGGACCAGGAAGCTAAGAGTTTTACAAGGATAGCCCTGATATTCCTATAATCCCCACTGTTGTTTTGACAGACTTTGATCAGTCTTCCAGCAGTAGTTCAGAAAGATTAATGTGGTTGATGACCTGTGCTAGGAGATGGAGAGGGGAAGTACAACCTTGTTAATTCTCCTGGACCTCTCAGCTGCTTTCAATACTATCAGTACCATTGATCATGGTATCCTTCTGGACTGCCTTTTGCATTGTTTTTGGTCCTTCCTCAAAGGTAGGTTTCAGAGCATGGTGCTGGGGACTGCTTCCAGCAGATCCCAGGTGTCTGGGGGCAGTTTTGAAATGGATGAGGGCTAACAAGATGAATCTTAATCCCATGAAAATGGAGAGATGCTATTGATGGGGAGAAGGTACCACTCAGGAACTGGGATATCTTCTGTTCAGGATGGGGTTGCACTCCCCCTGAAGGAGCAGGTTTGTATCTCATGAACAAGCTATAGTTCTCTCACACATAAACCATCATTCATCACCAATCTCTCTCACGTTCCCTAAGTGTGTGGCTTTGTGTGTTTGCTCTTCACTATCAGGTACACATATGCTGAATCACTAGGGTTGCCAACTTCCAGGTGGGGGCTGGAAATCTCCTGCTATTACAACTGATCTCCAGCCAATAGGGATTAGTTCACCTGGAGAAAATGGCTGCTTTGGCAATTGGACTCTATGGCATTGAAGTCCCTCCCATCCCCAAACCCCGCCCTCCTCAGGCTCTGCCCCCAAAACCTTCCGACGATAGCAAAGAGGGACCTGACAATCCTCCTCCTCCTCCTTGGAAATGAAACCAGACAGTGACTCACTGCAGTAGCTGTCAGATTGGATTATTTCTCCCAAATGTCAGAGTTCTATTTGGATTTGGAGTATTTACTATTCACATCCTTACTATCTGTGAAGGCATGAGTGGATTTTAGTTTAATTCAACATGTCTCATCTATAGGGGAAGCTGTTAATGATGCCATTCTTATTAATGGTTGGTTATACCTTTTAAAATGGTGCATCCAAATTGTTTAGGACTGTTGAAAGGAGGCCTTGTAGGCAAACAGTAATACAAAATAAGCCTTCCTGGTTCTTTCTGTTGAACCCACACATTAGGATGTCTTGGGTTCTTACCTGAGGAAAGATTTAAGGGAATAAAAGTCTCCCTGTGGAGTGTTCCATATCCCAGCATACAGTAGGGTTGCCAGATCCCTCTTCACCACCGGTGGGAGGTTTTTGAAGTGGAGCCTAAGGAGGGCAGGATTTGGGGGGGAGAGGGACTTCAATGCCATAGAGTCCAATTGCCAAAGCAGCCATTTTCTCCAGGTGAACTGATCTCTATCAGCTGGAGATCAGTCGTAATAGCAGGAGATCTCCAGCCACCACCTGGACGCTGGCAACCCTAGCATAACGGGAATTTTAGCTCTGTGCTGGAGTGAGCACTGAGGAGACAGGAGGGTCTGGCACAACAGCTCCAAGTGGGAAATTTCCTATTTTTTTCCCCTTTGCAATTGCCCACTTTTAAAAATCTCTCTTTTTTTTTTTTTGAAGATTTCCTCTGTGGTGGCCTCCGTGGGTCACAGCCTTGTCTTTGGCTTAAGCAGAAATGTACTCTTCTCACTGGCATACTCTTTTTAGTTGGTGTCCTACTAACTGGAAAGAACAAGAGGCCGGTTATCCCAGTTACCATTTCTTGGGGCTGACCCTGATAAGGCAATTGTTTCTATGAACCTATAACAGACTTTTGATCCTGAAAACATGTGTTTGGGTTATGTGTAAGCACAGGAAGGTGATAAGAGCACAGGAAAGGATAAGAGCTGGAGGGTCACCAACCTTTGCTTGCAGCCTTTGGCAGTTGAGAAGCAATGAAAGGTTTGAATATTCAGCATCCCTGCCTCAGAGTCACTAATGGCAGTTGAACTGATTTGTATGTTTCACATGACTTCCTTAAGAGCTATCACAGCCATAGGGTTGCCAACTCTGACTTGGGAAATTCCTGCAAATTTAAAGTCAGTCCCTGGGGAAGGGCAGAGTTTGGGGAGGGAAGCCATCAGGGGTTTGATGTCATAAAGTCCACCACATAAGCTGCCATTTCTTCCAGGGGAACTGATGTCTGTAGTCTTGAGATCAATTGTAATTCCAGGAGAACTCAAGGCCTTACCTGGAGGTTGGCAACCCTAGGGTTTTTTCTTCCTGTACAAGCATGTGGGAAGCCCCAAAGTGGGTATTTATTTGGAGCACAAGATCACAACACAATAGGATCAAGGGTTCAGGGTTCAGTTCAGTTGTGAAGACTGCCTGATTCAATAGACATGGTATGTTATATAAACAGGTGCTTCCTGGTCTCTTCCATGGTTTCACTCACTGCCTGTAGCCTCTCATGATGCACCTTGGTGAGAAAGGCAAGGGAACGGACATGTGTCTGAGTCTGGAGGGCAAAGGGGCTTGTTCTGGACTAACCTCTTACTGTAGTGAGGTTGAAGGAAATGGAACCAGAACCCCCTTGAGTCCTGCCTGTCTCATCAACCAAAGCGTATGAACTCAGGGTATAGGGTTGTCAGTCTAGCTTGGAAATTCCTGGAGATTTGGGGGGTGGAGCCTGGGAAGGGGGAATTTGGGAAGGAAAGGGAGTTCAGCAGGGATATGATGGCATAGAGTCCACCCTCCAAAGCTGCCATTTCCTCCAGGGGAACTGATCTCTGTTGCCTGGAGATCAGTTGTAATTCCAGGAGATCTCCAGCCACCACCTGGAGGTTGGTGACCAACATGTGAAACTCAGCCAGGGACATTCGCCTTGGCACATTTTTGGGTTGTGGGAGTTGTGACAAGCAACACATGGAACTTGTGACTGCTTGGAAGCTTCGAAACAGAGTTGGGTCACCCATACATGGAACTGAAACAGGTGGAGATTGAATCACCACTTATCTGCACTGAGGAAGGGAGATGTCTGAATAATTATAAGGTCATATTTCTTTATCTGTTTAATTCATTTATACCCTCTTTTTCTCCCCAATGGGGACTCAAAGCTGCTTACATTATCCTCAACTCCTCCGTTTTTCATCACAATAACCCTATAAGGTAGGCTAGGCTGAGAGTCTGTGACTGGCCCAAGATCAGCAAGCTTCCATGGCTGAGTAGGGATTCAAACCTCGGTCTCCCAGGTCCTCATCAGATCTAACTGCTATGCCACACTGGCTTGCTGATGTAGCTTGTTCTGCATCCTTTAATAATTAATAATGTGGTGACTCCTCTTTAATCCAAGTGGTCTCATCTCTCCATTCCTAAATACATGCACAAACGTATGCATCTCTGTCCTCTTATATCAAGTACAGTGTTTACAAAGATGCCTGCTTCCAAACCTAAAACCATTAATTATCCTTAAAGCTGGAATAATTTTAGAGTATTTTTTAAACTTCTATGAAGATTGGCAATATAATAATAATTCCATGCCCAAATTCGCACAACAAAAACACATGTCTCTTTCCCCTGTGGTTTTCATTTAGAAAATGCTGAAAATAGTTTTAAAATATCTGCCGTAACTAGATATGCCTGTTGCTGGTACACATTTGCTATAATAAAGAAAAAAAAACATAAAGCAGAATATTATTTAGAGAACATTTATGAGGATTTTTGTATGTCAAGTTTGGGTCATTCTCACAAAACCTGTGTGCTGACAGCAAGGGCCCCTTGCCAAATGCTTCTTCTACATTAGGTCCTCTGTCTCGTCTGATGCACAGTGGATTCTCCAAGACTGCATTATTTTCTCTCAACTAGACAGCTGGCAGCTGGTGTTGAGATCCTACACACAGCAGCCTGCACAAAAGCCAGCACACAATTTACATCACACTTCTTCCTCTTCTCTAATAAAGCACATTGTGATCTGAAACATAAGAAGCCAGGAGCATCACTCATTTTGCCTTCTCACTAAAGTGCTTTGGCTGTATTCCCTTCCTATCATTTTTTCCACTGCATTCTGGAACAGCAAACTATCACCTGACGTCTTCCTTCCAATTGCCAACCCAATGATTTGGAACACTGGGCCCTTTCTATAGCTGATTCAAACTTCTCCTTATTTATACCGTTGCTTTAAAAAAAAACTCAAAAAATTAAAGGAACTAAAGGAGTCACAGATTGCAAATGGCTTATGAGCAGCATCTACAAGTGCTTGAATAAAGAACTAACTTTTTAATCAACAGTTCTAAATTGGCTCACTTTTGAGTTATAATGAACAAAGAGCGTTGATTGATTGTTTGTTAAAATATTTATATCCCACCATTCCCCATGGTTCCAGGTAGCTGACTAAATTTAAATTTAAAATATGTAATAAAGCCCTCCTCCGCCCTTAAAAATACCTGGAGCCTATGCATCAATTAAAACTGCTGCAAATAAAATAACCTTGCAGAGCCTCCAAAATACCTCCAGAAATAGCGCTACCCTCACACTTTTCTCCCTGCACATTCTGCAATAATAATTTTTTTAAAACCACCTTGGCGCTTCTATGTTTCCCAGTGACTGGCATGTCTATGCAGTTATCCATCAGAACTTTTTTTCTGCATTGTGAGGGTTCTTCTTCATCAGAACCCTCATGCTGTTTATCTATATATCTAATTCCCACATGTGCCCCCCCTGCAGATACTTAAATCTGAACATTGGGGGCACACTCATCAGCCACTAACTTTCAGCCTAACCTACCTTACAGGGTTGTTGTGCACATAAAAAGAAGGCAAGGAGACTACTCCTCACTGTGGAGGAAGACTGTAGTTTTCCAAGATAGAGGCTGCAGGGAGGGAGGAGATGGAAAACGTAAGACAAAAAAGTCAGATAAAAATAGGGTTGGCTGTTGGGGGGAAGGAGATAGGGTTGCCAATTCCAGGTTGGTAAATTCCTGGAGATTTGAGAGATGGAGCCTGGGGAAGGAGGGGTTTGAGGAGAGGAGGGAGCAGTGTGGTGCTGTGGTTAGGAGTGGTGGACTCTAATCTGGAGAACCAAGTTTGATTCCCCACTCCTTTTTATATGCCGACTTTCTCCACCACTTAAGGAAGAATCAAACTGGCTTACAATCACCTTCCCTTCCCCTCCCCACAACACCCTGTGAGGTGGGTGGGGCCAAGAGAGTGTGACTAGCCCAAGGCCACCCAGCTGGCTTCATGTGCAGGAGTGGGGAAACAAATCCAGTTCACCAGATTAGCCTTCGCCGCTCATGTGGAGGAGTGGGAAATCAAACCCGGTTCACCAGATCAGAGTCCACCGCTCCAAACCACTCTTCTTAACCACTACACCACCCTGTATCTGCAGATGGAATCATCTGTCGCACATAGCTCTTTTAACCAATTACAGTTGGTGTACCTCCAGTGACTCTTCCTTGTAAAGCAATATTCAGCCACAGTTATCCATTGTCTGATCACATCCAGGGTAGAGTAGTGCAATACACTTTGCATAGAACTACCTTGAAGATTGTTTGGAAACTTGATGTTTCAAGATACAGGAAAAATATTGCTAGTTGGTATAGATTATAGGGAACATATATCACCAGTGGTTAAAAGAACTCTATTGTTTGTCATTTTGGGGCATAAGTCGTAATATTGTTTCTTACCTTTGAAGACCTACATTGTGTTGTAGTAGGATATATGAAGGACCACCTACTCCCTTATGAACCTGGCCAACAGATCTTTCTCTGAGTCTCTTCTCTGTATGCCCCACATCTTCAGGCAAAGCAGATAGACATTAGATAGGAGTTTCTTGGTTGTGCCTCCTTGTCTTTAGAACTCCATCACTGAGACTATTAATCTGCTCCCAAGCCTGTTTGACTATGGAGAGCAGGTGAAAACACATTTAGTTTCCTATGCTTTTACAGGTAATTGATGGTTGGCTGTGCTGTAGATATTGGGGGGGCTTCTCTGCTCTTAAAGGTAAAGGTCCCCTGTGCAAACACCGGGTCATTCCTGACCCATGGGGTGACATCACATCCTGACGTTTACTAGGCAGACTTTGTTTACGGGGTGGTTTGCCAGTGCCTTCCCAAGTCATCTTCTCTTTAACCCCAGCAAGCTGGGTACTCATTTTACCGACCTCGGAAGGATGGAAGGCTGAGTCAACCTTGAGCCGGCTACCTGAAACCAACTTCTGTTGGGATCGAACTCAGGTCATGAGTAGAGCTTTTGACTGCAGTACTGCAGCTTACCACTCTGTGCCACGGGACTCCTGCTCTCTGCTCTTAAAGTGATCTTAATTATCCTGCTTTTGCTCTGAAATTAGTTGCTTTCATGGTTACTGTTTTGGTTTTATTGCTTTGATTTTTGCTCTGGCTTCTTACTGTTCGTTTATGTCACTGATTTTGTTTTGTTAGTTTCCTTATTAAGTATTGTTTTTACTATTTAATTATTTTGCTGTTTAAATGATGTGAGCTACATTGTGAATTTTACGTTGAGATTGTAGAATATAAATGTTACCAATAAATAATATTTTTTTCTGGGAAACTCAATTCCACTTCATTAGGAAATAAAATTGATGTATTTTTCCCCTTCAGTGAGAATGCATTACTGCTCTTGGTTCAATTTTAATGTAATAAAAACAGTTTTGAAACCATTCAGAATACTGTCAGTTTAACTGAGGAGCAGAAAATCTTTATCAGATGGAAAATAGCTTGCCTTGAAATATAGCTTTGTATTGGAGTTTGGAAATGCATATATCAAGCCTATTATTTCCAAACTTCATTAGTTTTTAGACCAACCCCCCATCCCAAAAAAACACACATAGGACATGAACATAATTAATTGTGAAGTGCAGATATGCTTTGTTTATTTGTTTATTTATAATATTTATATCTTGTTTTCTCCTCAGACTCAATGCAGCCTACATAAGCAGCAACAAGTTTCAAGAGAAAAAAATTATAGAAAAATTACAGCTCAAACTATACATTAGACAGAATTGTGGTAGAACCTTACCCAACAATACCCTGGCCCTCTATGAAAAGGTCTCTGAAAAAATAATTATCTTGCATGCCTCCTAGAAAACAGGAGGTGAAAATACTCACCACACTTATTCTGGCAGACCATTCCATAATAAAAGCCCTTCTACAGAACATGCCCTAATTCTGATCATCACAGAATGGCCTGTCCCAAGGGAAGACACTATTAAGAAAAAGCCACCTGAGCACCATTAGTACATGAGACTATATCAATAGATATAGTTTTATAGGTGCAAGGGAACCAGGGCTTAGAAAATGATAAATTTTACTTTGATTGGGTCCAGATGAAGTATCCAGTGTGGCTGCTGAAACTCTAAAAGTATACCCAGGGCAGTTGGCCCCAGGTAAGATGCTTGGTGCTACATTTTGTACCAATTGTAACTTCTGAGTTGTTTTCAAAGGTAGCCCCAAATTACACAGATTAAAACAGCTTAATCTGGATATTATAATGGCATGGATAAACCAAGCCAAAGCTAAGATGATCTCAGCCAGAGTCTTTATTTAAATGTTAAAGAGCATCAGGGGCAGAATAGTGAACCCTACCCTACACCAACTAATTGATTTTACCTTTCCTATTTGAAGGACATTGATTCATAGGGTCACCATGAGTCGGAAGCAATTTGATGGCACTTAATACATATGGAAACTCTTTGCCTCCTTTGAGTAGGGAAAGAATGAAACAAGCGGAGATCTGCCTGTTTAATCCCAGGGATAGACTATAGCCGACCCAACAAAATGTCATGTCAAATGCTGTGTCAAATGCTGCTGACAAATCCAACAAGATTAACAAAGAAGCATTGCCTTTATCCATTTGTAGCCAGAGATCATCCACCAGAGCTAATAGTTCTGTTTCAGCCAGAAAACCTGGTCTGAAGAGAGCTTGAAATGGGTCAAGGGCAGATGAGTCATCCAGAAATGCTTACAGATGCTCTGCTACTGCCCACTCCACCACTTTGCCCCAAAAAGGATTGAATATTAGCCAGTAATTGCCCACATCCTTCTTATCCAAAGTTGGTTTCATGAAAAGAAATCTAATCATATTGCTTCAACAGTAAAGGAAATATTTCCTCCGCAAGAGGGAAATATTAATAATCTTAGCCAAACAGATTCTCACTTTCTCATAGCATGATTTTATCAGCCATGATGGGCAAGAGTCTAAATTGCCAGAATGGGCCTTCACAACCCGATTAACTAGGTCAACATTGGCCAGATAGATCAATTTAAACCATCCATAGAATACTGATAAATGAATGCACGTCCAGCACTACCTCCAAACCGGCTTTTAAGAGAAACTTTATCAGTAAAGTATTGAGCAAAATCATTACGAAATGTTTATAATTTGTCCACAATAACTAATTTTATTCATTTTTTGAATGTATTCAGATGTTTTAAAGTCCCTGGATAAATAATGTATAGAGATACAGGCCAGCCTTCCATAGGGGAACAGGGGACTGTAGCTATATGTAGTTGTGTCCCATCCCCATTCCCCTTGGCAGTCATAGCCCATGAAGTATATCCCATATTGGGTAAGATTGCATTATAGCTCTTACTGCAGCCTTTATTAATCCAGTTTTCACAGATCTAACAAAAAAATTGTAAATCAATGGTTGTTGATGACTGATGATGTCATCAAATGTGCTTCTGCAGGCCACAACCAAGGAATGGGTTGTTCAGGTAAGTATTTAGGCATGCTTTACCAAGAATGTGTAGAGATACAGGCCAGCCTTCCATGTGGGAACAGGGTACTGTAGCTATGTGTACTCGTGTCCCATCCCCATTCCCCTTGGCAGTTGTAGCACATGAAGGCTAATAGAGGATAGAAGAATAGAGGAGGTCTCTGGTCAGTGTGGTCTTGAGGTAGTTCAAAGACAGGTCTGGGTTATATCAATCAATACAAAAGTGCATTAATTGGGCAATTACATCCAGATAAAAGGACTGTCAGGAGCATGGCCTCAGTCAAGGACGAAGGAAGGTATATTTTAGAATACGGTTTATTAGTTAATAAACAATAAACAATTGTCTAGCTGTGGAGTGTGTACTTATTTAAACTGATATATTGTCATGATTAGAGGCAGTAAACTGTATTAACAAGATGCATGCATATATTTAGTGTCCATTATCTAGGAATGCATAGGGGAAAGTAGTCTTTCAGGTGCTGTATTTTATAAGAAAAAGATTAATTGAGGATTGTGAGTCCAATTAAGTGAGACAGGTAGGTGATGTTAAAGTTTATTATAAATGAGGCAATTCCTTGAAAATACATAATAAATATGATGGTTTTGGAATAAAAAACCTGGTTCCTCAATATTGAAGCTCCTTGCATACTTGTTAGGATAAACTGAATTTTTTAATTCAGTAAATGCTCTCTTTTATAAATTGTCTGTCTGGTCCTTAGTAGTGATACTGTTGCATCTTTTTAAGCTAGGCAGTGGCAAATTTTGTGCATGTAAATGTCAATAAAAGGAACCTTGGTATAAATATTCATTAATCGTGTTATTCTTGTGCTATACCTGAGATGAATCTAGGCTCATGTTCACAGTGCACTTTTTTGCAAGGAGATTAATAATCAGGTATAAGGAAGCTAAATAGAAGACAATGACTTCTTAATTACAAACCCTTATCTTGATTATGTTGACAAAGGTCCATTGGCAACAACATCACCAGCATGCAACTCATGGGCTTGGAAAAGGAAAAAAGAAATCAGTGGGACTTGGATCTGATAGCCATTCTTCAGCTGCCGTCTCAGGCAGCCCCTGTATGGCCAGTTGGCCACCCCAGTCGGTCCCCTCTCTACATCAACTTCTTCCCCATCCCTGCCCTGGAATACCTTCTCCAGCCACTATGTAGCTGTGGGAAGTTCTCCAGCCACTATGTAGCTGTGGGAATTACTAGAGCTTCAAAGAGCTCTAAAGAGTAACCTAGCCAGTCAATGCCTGGAATGACAAGGGAGTTCTCTTACCAGGCACCAGTCTGCGGTGCAATAATGTACGAGTATGTCTGAGGAACAGTGAGGCTGCTGAGAGCTACTCCAGCCTCCAGGCGGGAACTGGGGATCCCCCGGAATTACACGTCATCTCCAGACTAAAGAGATCAGTTTCCCTGATGCTTTGGAGGGTGGACACTATGGCATTGAACCCCACTGAGGTCCCTGTCCTCCCCAGGCTCTATCTCTAAATCTCTAGGGGGGATTTTTCACGGAGCTTTGCAGAGGTTTCACAGCCGGTTTGCGTCGCTGCAAATTTTTGGTTATTCATGGCTGCTCCGATTTTTTTCAGATTGAGCAATAAAAGCCGCGTTATAACCGGGGCAAGTCAAACCACTTTTGTGCAGTTCATGGCATTCCTAGCTCTGATTGTGATTGTGTCACTCTTTGGATAGGGAATTCTGTCAGGCTGAGCCTTTAAATTCTAATATGCTGCCAATGATCCTAAATTTTAAAGATCTTTGTGCAATGGTGTGTTATATTTAACTGTTGTTAGATATTCTGGGTTTAAATACTTTCTGCTGGAATTATTTCCATAGTGATTCCACAGCCTACATAACCTTGACTAGCTTGCTCTCATCAGAGTTTGGAAGCTAAGCATGGGAGAGCATCAAAGAAGATAGGGGTTGCTAGGCAGAGAGCAATGGCAGAACCACCTCTGCTCATCTCTTGCCTCGAAACCCCTGTAGTCCTTGCATCGCAATAAGTCAGTCACAGCAACAATACATCATCATCATCATCATCATCATCATCATCATCATTGTGTTGTTGTTATTCCCATCATTATCATCATCATTATTATTAATTCCATTTATTTGTTGTACTGTTTTGATTATTTAATTAGTAATTATCTAATGTTTTAATGTATTTAGAGTATATTAATAAATCACAAACCACTTTGAGCATTAAGAAAAAGTGGGATATACACATTTGAAATAAATAACTCAATTTAATCCACTCCAGGGCAAAACTTTGTTGAATCTTACACACACACGCACTCACAATTAGCCTTGACAGTGCAACCTGTTTTCCTTTACTGAGCTGCATACTGTCATAGATATCTGTTGGCTGTAAATCACATGTGTAACTATTTGAGTACTTTAATCTCTCTTTGTGATTTGCCCTTTCCACTATGAGGCAAAGGCTAAGAAAAAGCACTGCTATTTATTTCTTAATAGCAGCTTTATGTTTCCATCTTAGTGACATGTTTTTCCATCTTAGTGACATGTTTGTCCAACTTTGCCTTGCCTTTATCCTGCTTCTCTGATGTTTGTTTGACAGCTTTTACTCAGTCTGTTCTAGTGGGGTAAACGTTTCACCAGCCGCACAGAGAAATTGTCCTACCTGGTCCTTGGAGCAGCTGCTCATCCCTGCCATTCTTCCTTCAACCCCACCCCTTCCTCCTTTTCCCCCTCAAAGGTTTATGGTGGAACTACAGGTGTCTGGATGACCTCTGTTAAGAAAAATGGTAGGACAAGCTCTGAAGATCTATTTTACCAGAATGACACATCTTTCATTAGCAGGAAGTTGGGGGATGTGTGGTGAGAAAGCAGACAGCAATAGATAGTTCTTTGCTCTCAGAAGGTTGTCACTGCTGAACAAGAGATGACTCACTAATTTGAAAAGCAAGTGCAGTTGGGCAACTAGTCATGTAAACAAGCTTCTTGGAGATTCAGATCAAGTTCCTTATCTCTTTGAGGCATCAGAAATGTCCAACTTCTTAACAGTGCCGGTAATAAGGAATTTTGCCCTTTTGCTTATGCTGAAAGCTGACCCTGGGTCTTAGTGAAAGAGAAATGTTCCTGTTTCTTCAAGCCCCGAGATACAGTCCCCCTGCTCCTCCAAATTACAAGGGACTCTGGCTACTCTGTGGCTTTCCATTGTCTCTCACTAGAATTTGTCAGCCTTTCATCGGTTACAGAGAGTAAGTGCAAACTGAGAGAGCGGAGAAGGATAGGCTGGGGGGCTGGAGCCATTTAAGCTGTCAGCAGCACTATCAGCCCATTTAAATCACTGACACAGAATAACAGTGCTATATATTAAACCTCAAAAAACAAATCATCGCTAGAAATCATCCACAGGATTGAATAAATGAATTTCCCCTTCCTGTTGACTGTTGTCTGAGAATAACACAGATGCACACAATTAGACATTACTTTTACAACACAGGAGTGTCATGCAGATCTTCCTTACATGTAAGGAATGTCACATGATTTTTTAAAAATTCATTTGGCCCTGGGACAGTCCTATTGATACAGAAAAAAGTTTTGTGGCTGGTTGAATATTCTTTGTAGATGAGCATTGGCTGCCTGAACATTGTGTTAGATCATGATGGGTAGCCATGTTAGTCTGTCTGTAGAAAAGAGCAAGTAGAAAAGAGCAATTAGAAAAGAGTCTAGTAGCACCTTAAAAACTAACAAAATTTCTGGCAGGGTATGAGCTTTCATGAATCACAGCTCATATCTTCAGATACATTGTGTGGTATGTGTTAAATGCCATCAAGTCACTTCCAACTCATGATGACCCTATGAATTAATGATCTTCAAAACTACCTGTCATTAACTGACTGGCATAGGTCTTGCAAACTGAGGGCTGTGGCTTCCTTGATCAAATTAATCCATTTCATGTTTTCCTGCTGCCTTCAACTTTTCACATGAACACATGAAGCTGCCTTATACTGAATCGGAACCTTGGTCCATCAAAGTTAGTATTGTCCACTCAGACTGGCAGCAGCTCTCCAGGGACTCAGGGACACAGGGGTCTTTCACGTCACCTACCTACCTAGTCCCCTTAACTGGAGATGGTAGGGATTGAACCTGGGACCTTCTGCATACTAAGCAGATGCTCTACCACTGAGCCACAGCCCCTCCCAGCATTTTCCTTGCATTATGGTCTTTTCCTGTGAGTGTCTTCTCATAATGGGGCCAAAGTATGATAGCCTCAGTTTAGTCATTTTAGCTTCTAGGGGTAGTTCAGGCTTGATTTGATCTAGAACCCACTTATTTGTCTTTTTGGCAGTATTCATAAAACTCTCCTCCAACATCACATTTCAAATGAATAAACTTACATAATAATAATGGAGAATACTATAATATGAATTATCTTGATCTTGATTGCCAGCAACACATCCTTACATTTAAGGATCTTTTCTAGTTTCTTCATGGCTGCCCTTCCCAGTCTCAGTCTCCTTCTGATTCCTTGGACTTGTGCAAAAATGGCACAAATGGCAAAAATGTGCTTTTTCTTACATAGAAATTTCCTCCATGTAGAAAAGTAGCGTGTGAAGTGGCCTAAATGTACTACAGAAAAAGGCTTTCTGCTACTTTACATGGCCCGCCTTTATCCTTGCTAGGATCGTACTGCATATGGTAAATGAATCATCTGCATTTTCCATTGCAAAAAGCCATAGAACAGCTCTGCAAGGTAGGTTAATGTAGGATTTATGCTTTCTGCTATGGTTTTCTGTATTGTCCAAAATGTAATTTATCAGTGCATTTCCTGCTATTGTGAGATACTTGTACTCCCAGTGCAGGGATAATGTGTGTATCTCACTACAAGGAGGGTGAGGAAGAGAGGTGTGAATTTCACTTTGAATAGAACCATCAGGGGAGAACAGGAAAGAGATCAAATGTACTTCCTATCTTCTTTATACATGGTGATATCCAAAGCTACTCTAAGAAATGTATCTCCTATGTTATCTAAATGCTTTATGAATTCAAAGCATGCACATTTGCTCTCAACCTCACACTATTATGTAAGGTGTTTTGGGGGGTATGTTTTAAATGTATTGAAACATTTTTCCAGACATCTTTTGATAACCAAGAAAATACTGTATTGGGAATACAATTTCAAATATTTCCATTACTAAATAAACATTTCGCAGATTTGGCCATGATACAGAGCTCTCAAGTACACAGGACTTCTTATTCCATTCTGTGAGAGAGGAATTGTTCTATGAAAGCCCAGGCACTTCCCACGGAGTGCGAGGAGCATTTCTCTTCTCATGGAAGAGATTGGAGAAGTTTCTGCAGTCATAAGACTCGGCAATCACTATTGGAAGGAACCTCTAGAACACAGCGTCTTCATTCCATAGCTCTAGAGCATCACTGGAAAGGGACACTATTCCCTCCTATAGATAGGGATGGAACATTAGATTATACACTAGATTATAACTGGTGTATGGGCTCATATGGGGGAGGCAGATCTTCAAATAACTATAGGTTAAAGCCAGCACCTCAAACTGAGCCCAGAAACAGAAAGGCAGTCAAAGGAACTGCTCATGGTCATGTTGGCAGAGTCTAGATAGGGAATCAATGTGAGAACTCTCTGCTAGTAAAAGAAGGTATTTCTAGCAACAAATTCAATCTGTTTCTCTGTCAACAGAGTTGGGTCAAACAGTATCCCCAAAGTTTTTACCTGGTCCAACAGTGACAAAGTTACCACATCCGATGTTAGTAAAACAACTCCTCTCAGGCTATCAGCTTTCTCAACCAGCACTGCCCCCAGCTGGTCTGGATTCAGTTTGAGTTAGCACAAAAACTAACGCTGGGGCTAAATATTGAATCTTATCTGTTTCCTTTCTCATTTATTATTTAATATGCTTTCAATAATCTCTTCCAATGTGCTAGTATTGTGTGTCACAGAAGAGATTTTCAAGACAAGATAATAAATCAAGATTTCCCATAGGTGGACTTCTAGTTATGTATGAAGAAGCGAGGGGGAGAATTCAGAGGCAATGTTTGCAGTGTTTGAACTGTCTGGATACAATGCTTGAGTTCTTTACCTGCTCTCTTCTCATCCTCTCTAATATGCTGTGAATTTTTAGCATCCATGCTATTCATCTCATAGATGTATTGTTGTATTCCCTAATATTTATTTCCCTGGCAGAGAGTGACCATAAAATGATTTAACAGTTCCTGTTAATTTATTGGTGTCTTTTAATCAACACACAGGAAACATGATTGGTCTCCACTTTAGGAGAGGACAACTGAACAGTATGAGGAGTGCCAGTGCTCTGACAAAGAATGCTTCCTTTTGCCAACTTGTCTCACTTAGACATTGTCTCAGACATTGTGGCATGCATGTTCAGCAGGCAAACTGACTACTTCCAATGGCCATGACAGCTTGTGAACCGAGTCTTGGATGGGTTCATCATGCCTTCACTGTTTGCTGCCAGACTCAAGCAAAGAATGAAGGCGAGTTCCTCCATTTTTTCTATGATGCAGTGTAACAGTGGTGGAAATTTTTGACTCCCATAGAGTTGTATAAAAACATGTAAGTGTGAGCTGCTGCAGATCCAGACAGACTGTCTGGCTTACAGTGGTAGTAGTTCTGTAAACAAATTCCAGTGAAGGCACATACATCCTGCATCTGTTTGTCAGAACAAGCCAACATGCATTCATTTTAAAATAACATAAAACCATAGACAAGCTCTTGGATAAATATGGGCTTGAAATTACAAATTTAGCTGTACATGCATTGAATATAATGCAAGAGTTCCTCAATGCACATACAAAGAAAAATCGTGTACACTGCACACACGTTCAGTGTAATGTCCATATGGGGCTACAGATAACCACCAAATGGTAAGGCTTAAAAAGTAATTACACCGTGTTTATTTCTATATAACTGTTTTGTTGATACTTCATTAAAACAAATGATGGTGGATTGTGAGGAAGTGATGGTGACAGGTTGGAGCTTTCATGTAACTAAGCAAAAAGGGTCAAGCTGCCTGCAAGCACTTTGAGCTACCTGCTGAAGAATCAGCCCTGCTTGCAGCAGAAGAGCAGAATATGAACTGAATTGGTGGAGCTCCTCTTTGGAGACCCGGTGGAGAGGATTTCATTCTTTAGTGACCAAAGAAGAGCAGACAATCTGTTGCAGAGAGAATAGCAAAAAAAAAAAAAATTGACCAAATTATTTGGTTGATTAATATTTTTTATCCCACTCTTCCTTCAAGGATCTCAAGGTGGTGTGCACTGTTCTCCCCTCCTACATTTTATCCTCACAGTCCTGTGAGTTGGATTATGCTGAGAGAGTGACTGGCCCCCAAATCACCTGTTGAGCTTTATGGTAGAGTGAGAATTTGAACCTGGGTCTCCCAGATCCCTCTTCCCCCTCTTTTTTTTTTGCCATCAAATCACAGCTAACTTATGGTGACCCTGTAGGGTTTTCAAGGCAAAAGACATTCAGGTGGTTTGCCATTGCCTGCCTCTGCGTCATGCCCCTGGTATTCCTTGGAAATCTCCCATCCAAATACTTGCCAGGGTTGAAGCTGAGAGTGTGTGATTGGCCCAAAGTCACCCAGCAAGCTTCCATGGTGCGAGTGGGGATTCAAACCCGGGTTTCCCAGATCCTAATCTGGCACCTTAACCACTACACCATGTTGGCTCTCCTCCCAGATCCCAGTCTGACACTAACCATTACACCATGCTGTGTTAGATTCAAGTCCAGTAGCACCTTAGAGACCAACAAGATTTTCAGGGTATAAACTTTCAAGAATCAATGCTCCCTTCATCAGGCACCAATAGGAATGGAGATCTCTGAGTCTTTCTATCACAGTCAGAAGGTAGGAGAGGTATAGTGAAGAATGCTTCTAAAGGATGCAGAGATACAATGCATGTTGTAATCAGCTTGATTAGAGCAGAGGGGAAATGCTTGGGGGCTGAAAATTAGCATCTGTAGTGAGGTAAGAATCCTATATCCCTATTCAGCCCTGGGGGGTCCATTGTTCTGAACTTTTGAATTAATCAGCAATCTTGTGTTGTAATTCTCCCTTGAAGTTTGTTTTGTTTTGTTTTTGTTTGAGGAGTTGGACTGCCACTCTTAGGTCAGCAGTGGAATGACCTGCAAGGTTAAAATGTTCTCCCACTAGTTTTTGAGTGTTGTGGTTTTTAATGTCAGATTTATGTCAATTTATTCTTTTGCATAGGGACTGATTTGTTTGTCTGATGTGGAGGGTGGAAGCACATTGCTGACATTTGATAACATACATAATGTTGGAAAATGAACAAGTGAATGAACCTGAGATAATATGGCTAGTGTTGTTAGGTCTGGTTATTGTGCTGTCAGCATGGGTGTGGGGGGACAGAGTTGGCATCTTGGTTTGTTCCAGGCCCTGGTCCCAGAGTCCTTGTCCATGTTTGGAAGGGTATTGATAAGGGTGGGAAGTTGTTTAAGATAAGGACTGTGGGACTGTGGGCAAAAATGTTTTTCCTCCCAATGCCTGTGAGTGAGGAGTATCATTGTGAAGCATAGGTTATAGTTTGTTAATGATGTGTTGAATCAGTTTGAGCTGAGAGCTGTATGTGACCACCAGTGGTCTTCTGCTGTTGTTTCATTTGGGCCTCTGTTTTAGCAGGTTATGCCTTGGTTTCATTCTGGCTTTGTTGATCTGTTCCATTCCTACACCAAGTGGGTACTGTGATTCCAAGAATTCTGTTGTGACAATCTCTGATGCAGCTGTAGAGTAGAACTTGGCTGTAGACAAGGGATCATTTGGGGTGTTTAGGATAGTGCCTGGATGTTTGGTGATCAGTAGGTTTCTGGTATAAGGTGGTTTTTGTGCTTCCGTTATGCATTTGTACAGTGGTGTCTTGAAAGTGTATTTCTTGCATGGATTGGTAATGGTCAAGTTGATGATGGGGTGGAAGTTGCTGAAGGCCTGGTGATCTTTCTCCAGTGCTTCATTCCCATGTGTCCAAATGATAAAATGTCATCAATAAATCTCAGGTACAAGATGGTTATTAATGGATGGGAGCTGAGGAAGTGCTGCTCCAGAATAGCCATGAAAATGTTGACATATTGTGGTGCCATGTAGATGCCCATGGCTGTGCCATTGTTGTGTTATTCTTTAATGAATAAATGACCTTCATCATAGGCTTAATGAACAAGGTAAGAGAGGTAGTAATCTTGCAGTGTAGATTTCTATGTCTTTGGATCTCAGATCAATTCATATTATGGAGACTGAGGTGGGCAGTAAGTCTCCTATGAGTTCCCTGCTGTCCAATTCATAATGAATGTAATACAGAAAATCATATAGTTAAACATTACCTCTTTATTTGTTCTATGTTATGAGCAAAGTGTTTCCTCAGGATTTGTTTCAGGAAATTAGCTGGTGATGTTCTGCAAAAGAAGTCTAATGTGACTTTGATCTATTCTGCATTGGCCTTTCAAAACTAAAGACATGTTGGAGTAATTTGATTTTTGGATTGATCTCTTTTGATTTAAACTAAAGTGAAATGCTATAACAGCATTGTCCCTTGGAAAAGCAGAAGTCCCCCAGCTAAATGCAGGATGCGAATTCTCTAAAGAGCTGTCACTGTGACAATTGTAAGAGCTGTCACCAAACTCAGTTGGCAAACAGAGCAGTTTTCAATAGGGCATGACAATGATGGAAACAGGAGTTCTTCATAAATCAAAGTAGTGCACCGGCTCAGTACCAGTAACATCCATAGAGAGACACATAAATTAGGGTCATAACTTTTTCAAAATGGGCTGCTTATACAACACACCTCTGGAACCAAATACAATGCAAACAATTCTCTTACTATCTGAGGCAGTATTTAAATGTGTGCTTGAAGTGAAATCACAGTGAAGAGCATTTTCATAAATGTGTGTCCCAACAAAAAAGACTCTTTTTCAAAAAGGAAGTCCCAAGAACTGAGCAGATATCACTGCAGGACAAGGCAACTGAGCCGATGAGTCATCAAAGCAACTGAGCCAATAGTCTCAGACTAGCTGAAGTATAATTTTCTCACCTCCCTATGCTAATTAAAAAATTAAGATAATTAAGAATTATCTTATTTGGCCCCCAGTAACATTGGCATGTACTCAAATCTGCCAGTGTGGTACTTATGTGATCTCTGATTAGCCTGGATCACTCAACTAAGGAGGGCAGTTGCAGGAGCGGGAAATGGATGGCAGGGATTCTATGAACTGCAAAAACTACACACAAAAAATGTATAGTAAAGGATTTCAGGGGAAAATATGTCTTTTGACTTCACGAATGGGGCAAACAGGCCATTTAAACCAGGAATGGTCCCAGTGGATTGCTGTTCTAGCTGAGCCCAATTCCTAGGGGTTGCTCGTCTCTGATTCAGCTGGCAGTGGCAAAAGAGGTTGAGGAGGTATCAGCTCCACCACAACCACCACTTGACAAAGACCTGGCTGGTGCTGCTGCAGAAAGTGCTGTACAATGTCTTTTCCCCTAGTACCACTGGGTGGATACAGGTCAAGCAAGCTTCTCCTGTGGTGGAGGCTGTGGGTGCTTTACCTATTGTCTCCACCATGAGAGGGCAGTCAGCTTGATGTCAGGTGATGGTGGTTGGCAAGAAGCAATGAATGAGCTTCCACTGCTGTCATCACCGATATAGGCTGGGTGCTCAACCCAATCTGAATAGACCTTTTCACTCTAGCATCCATGCTTGAAGATTTCATGCAATTCTATTTATTTTAGCAGTGTTATTTTCTTATTTAAGACATCTGTATGCTGTGTTGGAAGATGTACTCAAAGTGTTAAGCTTCACCTACAAAATCTGTAGGTCTCCCCACCCTCACCCCAAATTAGGGTTGCCAACCTCCAGTGTGGTGTAGTGGTTAAGAGTGGTGGTTTGGAGCGGTATGGAAAACCGGGTTTGACTCCCCACCCCTCCACATGAGCAGCGGAGGCTAATCTGGTGAACCGTGTTGGTTTCCCCACTCCTACACATGAAGCCAGCTGGGTGACCTTGGGCTAGTCACAGCTCTCTTAGAGCTCTCTCAGCCCCACCTACCTCACAGGGTGTCTGTTGTGGGGAGGGGAAGGTGATTGTAAGCTGGTTTGATTCTTCCTTAAGTGGTAGAGAAAGTTGGCATATAAAAACCAACTCTTCTTCTTCTTCTCTAGAGGCACTCTTCATTTTTCTAATTTTTCAATGTGCTTTGTACTAATAGTATAGGAATAACTGATAAGAGAAGATGTTTATTTAAATTTTAACTATTTTAAACCAGCTTTTCTTCCACAATGGGGACTCAAACCAGCTTACAAAGTAAATTGTGTGCGTAAAGTGCCGTCAAGTCGCAGCCGACTTATGGCGACCCCTTTTGGGGGTTTTCATGGCAAGAGACTAACAGAGGTGGTTTGCCAGAGCCTTCCTCTGCACAGCAACCCTGGTATTCCTTGGTGGTCTCCCATCCAAATGCTAACCAGGGCCGACCCTGCTTAGCTTCTGAGATCTGACGAGATCAGGCTAGCCTGAGCCATCCAGGTCAGGGCACAAAGTAAATTACACAGTACAAATTAAACATAATTATACTATCCAGTAGGCCCCAGTACAAACTTAATACATGTGAAGAGACACAAGGATGTCCTGAGATGGTACTGGTTCTACTGACACAGCTCACAAAGAGCCACAGGCTGCAAAAAGGAGAAGGGAAGATGCTCAACCCAGGTCTTATTCAACTGGCTTGAATGATGAGATGATTCAGATGGAGCCTCTCCTTTGCATGCAGAAAGTCCTAGGTTCCGTCCCTGGCACCTCCACCTAAAAGCATCATGATGATGATGTGAAAGACCTCTGTCTGAGACACTGGAGGGCTGCTGCCAGTCAGTGTAGGGAATACTGATCTTGATAGACCAGTGGTCTGACTCAGTCTAAGGAAGCTTCATGCGTGTTCATGAATGTGGGGAAAATGTTTGTCTATTCCGTGCACAAGCAGAGGATTGCATTTGCCACAGAAGCTTACTAATATTAATTTGCGCACCCTTCTAAAAGTAGTACACTTCTTAATAAGGTGGCTTTTGCAATTCTTTTACAGAGCATGAGGACCATGATTAGGAGACAGGATTGCTCAGCTCACAGGAATCCTGCCGTTGTCTCTGATTGCATGGTATTAACTGTGTAAATTATACCCTTTGGGAGGCTGTGTGTAAAAATAAAATAAAATAAATGTCAAAAGAAAAAGAAAATATCAGTGCTGGAGATAGTGGAAACAATGGCTTGGTTGAATTGGAACCATTAAAAACAACTAAACAAACCTTTGTGGGAAGACAGAAGGGGGTTGAGAAAGACAAATGCCATTTCATCCTTTATGCCAATAGTGCCCAGATAATGGAAGATGTGAGGAGGTGGATGGTATGAATGAATAACTGGTCACTGACCATGGTGCTGATTCATTAATAGACTTATCTCGGTTTGGCTGCGGTTGTGAATTGCTGTTTTGGAGCAGAGATATTTTGATATAGATATTTTGGTATAGATATTGGTATAGATATTACCACAGAAATATGGGTACATTGTTTTGGTATAGATATTACCACAGAAAACATGCCACAAATTGTGTGAATCTGCTCTGCTGTGCTACATTTTTAGCTGCAATCCCATCAGAGTCACAAATTGTTACAATGCATCCGTTGTGGTGTGGGGATGGAATAATGTCAGTTCTATGGTTGCCAAAGGGAATTTAATGTGATGCATAGTTTACCTCCAGCTCTGCTTCACTCACCCTGCAAGAATTTCTGTGTCACCCTGCCATACTGCAGTGGTGTCAACCCAGACATTTTTTCCCCTAGTAAGACAAATTGAGTGTGGCTCATGATGGTACAGCAATGCTACAAGCTGTGGCATTTTGTCAGCACAGCAGTCCTGCTGCTTAGTACTACATATGTGTTTGCCAATACAACAGCTCAAAGGATTTGTCTATAAAGCGCTATCCATATTTACAGCAAGTAAGAAGCAGCAGCAGCTCAAATGTGCAACGCTGAGCTCTGATTTAACAGGATGATGAAATATTTGTGGTTTCAGCTTGACTTCAACAATTGAGGTCTCCAGACTAATTAAACCCCTAAGTGAAGCAGGGATGGACAACAGATCCCATAACCTGGTCCAGGTCTAAGCTTGTAAACCACAACTGAAATAGTTGCTATTTCCAAACCCATGAGTCACACAGACCTTGGAAATTCTTTGTAAATGAAGAGGCATTAGAGAGGAGATGAGGAGGACTGTTCATTCTGCAGTTTGGTAACAGCTTGCTTCAGATGATCAGGTTACAGAATGAGGGCTTCTTCCAATATAACCACAGAAGTCTGGGTAGAATGGAACAGCTGCTGCAGATTTCAGCTCAGCGGCAGGGCCTTAACAGCAGTGTTGTAGAGGATAATGTTGTTTCCATTATTCTAAATTCACAGTGGTATTTCTGCTAGTTCTGTCAGCTCTGGTTTTGGGGCCAATGCCACTTTTTGGATTTTTTCACTTTTCATGTGTTTGAATGACCTGATGGAAAGATCATGGCGTATAGTGCATCTACTGAACCATAAAAGTGTACTAAAGTACATAGGTGGTGCCAAATGAGGCAGATATCAGATTCCCATCTTGGTTCCGGAGAGATTTTAGCCCTGCTTGAAAAGTGTCAAGCAGATTGATATTTTATAGATTTAAAGGTCAGAAAGTACCACTGTAATCATTCAGAACTTCTGAGGCATCAATCATAAACTTTGTTTATCTACTCAGTCAGTACCAATATCAATAAATGGTGGCAGAGCATATCTTAAGAGCGTATCCTGCTAGGGGCCCTGGTACATGCACTGCTTTTCCTTGACTTCATCCCATGCCAGTGCAGTCATCTATTAAGGACCAGAAGTTAGTGTTGTGTGTGTGTGTTTGGCGGGGTGTGTGTGTCAATTACAGTGACTACCTTTATTTCCAGCTGGGTGACAATTAGGTGAGAAAAGCCTATTCAGCTAAGCCTTTTTGTGTTTTTCTGACCCTCAGTGAACTAATGCATGAAGGGGCTGTAGACTTCCTGTGGATGTCCTTGCGTTTGCTAAGAATAAGAATTGAGATGGTATTCACATATTCTCCAGGCCCTCTCCCAGACAAGTGTTTTTCCATTCCTGAGACTGGCTTTGGCTGCCCTCCCTTTGGGTTGCAGTGGTGCATACACTTTGAAGACTCTGAGCCACCAGCTTCTTAAACTAACATATATCCTTTAAGAATTTTACCTCAAGCCCTTTTTTATTTCATACATTAAAAAGAAAACAGTTTTCACTTTATGGCTGCTATTCCATCAGCGCAAGACTGAGCTATAAACACGACACAAAGCTGAAGTGGCAAGAAGGAGTTAACCAATTTCTAACTGACTGCGATACAATTTGCTTGAGTAATAATATGAAAAGAACAATAGTAGGAAACATAATTTTTAAACTGAAGACTACTAAATCAATAAGCGCTACATGACTAATCATTTTCTATTTGTTCAGTGCTGGACTGTAGAGCTGTGTTCAGAAATCCAAAGATCAGATCTAACGCTACTCTGCAGCCAAAATTACTGTAACTAGCCAGAGAGAAATGCAAAATAAACTTCAGGCTGGCAAAGGGCACTGGAATAGCACAAAAGTTGTAGGACCAGCATGCTTTCCAAGCAATTACAGAAGACATTTGATACCTCAAAGTGAAGGGATTCGTCAAATTCACCAAAGCCCATATCTCACAGATTCTCTGCATTGTATTCAATGAGCATTCCTTATCGTATTGCTTATTTAGAGGTATAGTCAAACCCCCCTCAAATGCTCAGGATGAGCAATATTATTACATAATTTGGAAAAGCATAATTACATGGCTGTCCAGAAGGCTCAGTAGTCACATTAGTCATCATAATTTAGATGCAGAGCCTTAATGTATCTTAAGGATGATAACATATCTTATTTTAAGAAGCATCTGATACACTTAAATATATGTAGTATGCACACATATAAGTCAGGATATGAAAACAGAAGGTCCCGTGATATTTTGCACCTCCCACTATCGCCCCCAGTAGAACTTGGTAGCTTCAACAGAGAATTGGATTAGGCTCAGGGTTCCCAGTATTGGGTATGGGAGCAGTTATTATCATAACAGCAGCTTACAGACCAATGCTATAGAGTTCTTAGAATGTCCAGGTAGGACCTTGTAAACCCTGGTTCAGATCTGCACTGGGCTAACTTGGTGACTTTGGGCCATCTAGTCTCTCTCAGCCTAATCTATCTCATAGGGTTGTCATGAGGATAAACTGAGGAAGGGGTAACTACACACACCGCTCTGAGCTCCTTGAAGGGGGGGAGATAAAAATATATTAGAGAGACTGCAATTCCCTGCAACCCCATCAATGCTACTGCACTAGCATTGGAAACAGACTGTCATGAATCCAGGTCCCTTTGCCACCAATTATATACCACCTTCCATTTATTAAGCTCAAGACTGGTTCGTGGAGTGGCTTGCTGGTCTCAGAAAAGCATTTCTCCCACACAGAGGCCTATGGTCTTGCTGTAAATTTTCCATCTGGGCCTACATTTCCCCACCTTCCAAGCCTGGGATTGGGCCTGGTGGAATTGGAGGCGGGAAATAGGCCAATTGCTGCAGAGGAGGGTTGGGAAAGTTAATATAAGGAGAAGAATTGTTTTTCTCCCAGGTACTGGGTGGCAGAAAGGCTGCTGTCAGTGGGAGATGATCCCTGACCCAAGAAGGGTGTTATTGCTGCCGGCCAGGTATGTGCGGTGGCAGTATCGTAGCCAGTGAGGTTAATCCGAGGTGCGATTATTGCTGATTGAAAACCTTTCCCAATACCCTGCCATGACGAATTGAAATATAGTTGGCACTGGCAATTTTTGACAGTCTTGATGGAGACTGAATTTCCTCTGTACAAAAAACTAGAATAAAATTTATCTTCTTCGGAGAGGGGCTGTGGCTCAGCGGTAGAGCATCAGCTTGGCATGCAGAAGGCCCCAGGTTCAATCCCCAGCATCTCCAGTTAAAGGGACTAGACAGGTAGGTGATGTGAAAGACCTCAGCCTGAGACCCTGGAGAGCTGCTGCCAGTCAGAGTAGACAATATTGACTTTGATTAACCAAGGGTCAGATTCAGTATAAGGCAGCTTTGTGTGTTCACGTGAAGTAAAGCTAGGGACCAGTGAGGTAGCTGCATTAGGGAAACTTCATTGTTTTCTTGCCAGCTTCTTTTGCAGGGTTACCAGCTCTGGGTTGGGAAGTTGCTGAAGCTTTGGGGTAGAGCCTGGGGAGTACATAGCTTAAGAAAGAGAGGGAGCTCAGCAGGGATAAGATGGTATAGAGCCCACCCTCCAAAGCTGCTATCTTCTCCCAACACTGGGCCATATAGGAGGTATTTCATCAAGGAAGAAATGAGGCCATCAGAGCATATTTACACCTAGTCCTAAGAAATGTAAGAGTGGCCCCATAACCCCAAGATTGCATTTCTATGTTTGAGATGTCATTGTAAGGGGATCAAGTCTTTGCTATACACTTGTGCATGCAGGACCATCTAATAATGCATTTCTCTACATTAGAAGCTGGGAAATATTGGTGTTTTCAGTGCGCAGGCAATGCAATATTACTGAACAAAAATATACAGCACACAAACAGACATCTTTGCTGGTAAAAAAGGGGCACAGACCTTCATCTATATCCCTAACAAACCAAAAGGAAGAGAGAACAGTGAACCAGTAAGCAAGAGAGTAAACCAAGCACCCTCCCCCTACAGCCTCCCCAGCAACCAGAACTGTACAGAAGAATTTCCTAGGGAATACCATCTTAAAGCCATTCTTATATGAAAGCTATAATAAAAATGAAATTGCCCTTCCTAAAGAAGCTGAATGTTTATGTAGAGAGCTGGAAGCTGAGGAACCGCACTTTAAATGTGATGATAAATAAGTTAATAATACTTCTCATCCACAGGTTTGAATCCTTTTCCAAAACAAAGAGGGGATGTTCCATCTCTAAGATATAGAGCATGGTGTGCCAGGGGAGCACAGCTGAGAATCATTGGGAATAGAAGCTACATTAGATAACTACAGTATTGTATATGTCATTCACAGGAGGCAAGACTCATCTTGTCCCTCCTCAGCTGTTCTTCCTCAACTTGCCTTGGCATGGGTGGGGAGGGGGTTGACTTTCCCTCCATGCCATTTTCATGACCTCTAACAGCCCTCTGGTAAGCTCTTCTCCCCACTGGAGAAATCATACAATCATCATATAGATAACCTGTATTTTAAAATCGTCTCCTCCCCACTGGAATCCAAATTTTTATTGGGCCCTCCCTTGGCTGTCATTCGCCAAACAAAATTACACTGGAGAGCTGCTCAAAGATTCTACAATGCTTCGTCTCATTTTGCCTTTAGTAATACTGATTTGAAATGAAACCCTAAAATTTCTTATTTGGAGGT
Organism: Euleptes europaea; assembly: GCF_029931775.1. Classification (NCBI taxonomy): domain Eukaryota; kingdom Metazoa; phylum Chordata; class Lepidosauria; order Squamata; family Sphaerodactylidae; genus Euleptes; species Euleptes europaea. The sequence continues at coordinate 74,098,518 of NC_079312.1, read as the reverse complement.
AGGTTCAATTAAAGATCAATAGGGGTTTATTTCCATCTAAACATTGTTAGGGTTCATATGGTAAGGAAGTAATAATGCTGAATTAATTTTTGCCTCATTTTTTGAAAATTATTGTTCTTGTAGTTGTTATCAGTGAACATAAATAACATAAATATTATCAATGTCATAAATGAACATGGTACAATTCACATCGAGGAAACCGTATATTTGACATTGAAATTTAAAATTTAAGTACTCTGAATTTGTAATACAATGCAATATAAACATAGTTTCATTTAACAGGAAAAAAGAATACATTCATGGGATAATTTAGGAACTGGGCAGTTCTTTTTCACTTCATTTCTACTACTCATTTAAATACAAATGAGGAACTTGACTCTAATAAAGGTGTATCTAGAACACCCTTCAAGAACTGCTGGCTTCTTGGCAAATGCAAAATAGTGACTTGAAAGTACTATAGAAAAACAATTGAGTCACATCTGTCCTCTGCTGTAGAGGCTAAGTGGCAATGCCCAGAGCATTAAATTGGGTATGGTCTGGATATGAGAAATCTCAGCAATGCAGCTCATTCAGGGACAATCTTATACTTACTTGTTTGGGAATAAACCCCAAAGATCTCAGTGCAATGTCTGAGTAAACATTTAGTTATTATTTAGAAAATGTATGTGCCGCCTTTCCAGATACCTGCTTGAGGCTGTGAAGTGTAAGCCAGACGAAGGCTTGTGTTTTAAAGCACTTCACTGCAAAAAGCTACTGATATTAATAATAATGGTGCATCCAATATTTTTAAGAGCTTATTTTTAGGAGACTGTCTTTTTTAGATTAGTCTTTATAAGCTAATAACCTTCACTTGTATTTGTTTCTGCAGCTGATGTACTCAGGTGTTTGGCACATAAAAGCAGAAATAAAGGTTGGTGACATTAGCCTGTTCATGCGTCAGTCTTCAGAGTTTACTAATTTCTTGGCAACAGACTTGTTGATGCATTTTAATAACTACCAACACTCTTAGAGTGCCTTTATTGTAAGGAGCTTGATCACTTTAGAAATAAATATTAACTAAGGTTTGTGTCACTCTGTGGTGTACACAGTATACCAGACAAGCAGATAAGTAGTTTACCCAGGGTCAAATCTGGAATAAGCAGCAAAGCTTTTCATCAGCAACAGAAATCTCCAATATTATTGATTTCTCAGATTATAGAGTGTTCAAAAATATCCCACCATTCATTTTACAATACACTACACAGGCAGATTAAACTATATTGATGGGAATTAAGTTATAAAATCCTGGTTACTGGCTCAGTTGAAACGACAGTGCAAAACTGTCAGTCATAAACCTGCAACAATGGATTACGATGATGCACCACTAAGAGCATCTGCTTAAAAATCTGTTCAGCAGAGCATATGAATATATCCCTTCCTGGGGTCAAATGCTACTCATTAGTAGATACTCAGGAGTCTGTCATTAGTCCAAGAACTGTTTTAGTGGGAACTTCCCTTATTATCCACGCATGGGCCAGGGACAATGTTATCGTACTAGAATATGATTGGACCTGCACACTTTAATAAAAGAACCGTATCCGACCTTACTGACACCTATAGCCTGTTTAGAAACCCAAAGCAGCTTAATATTTAAGGTCAGTTTACACTTGTATGAAAATGTATGCAGCATTTCCACAATGGAAATTTTAAAAACAAAACGGGAGCTTTGATAGCCTGTTTTGAAATGTGAATGCAGTCTTAGGAAGGGGAAATTACAAATGAAACAACGAGGGGGAAGGGGGTGCTTAGCCCTTTCCTTACCAGCTTTTTGCTGCTTTAGATTGTCCCCTGCTGCTTCTCCCTTCCCACACCAGAGTTCTAAACTCAAGACTATGTGATGCAGCAGGCAAAATTCCTGTTAGGGAAAGAGGCCCTGTATAATGCATCATCTTGCGGAAGTAGTGAACGCCAGTCTAGCCACTTTTAGGGGTGTTAGGTGGCCCCCACTACTACAACATTGCCCATAGGTGTAGTGCTTTATTATTCCCATATGTGTGAGAATTGTGTGTGTGTGTGTAGAGGAGAGTATTATGGATAACTTGTGCCACCAAAAAGACAAATAAATGGGCTCTATATCAAATCAAGCTAGAAGCTAAATGACCAAACTGAGGCTATTGTACTTTGGTCACTTCCTGAGAAGATAAGTCTCCCTGGGAAAAGTCTGCTCTTCCTCAAGAGGAGCATTTTCAGGAGATTAAGGGCTGCAGCAGGCAGGAAGAGGCAGGTAAGTTCCATTACACTGATAGAAGAGCCTTGCATGAGTGGGAAAATTAGACTGGATCTAACCCACTGGGCCCACAAGGCAGGTTTAATCCATAGTCCCACTGTCATATATGTACGTGTGTGAGCGTGACTGTGTTTGTGTGTTTGTAATGTGCCATCAAGTTGCTTCCAGTTTATGGTGGCCCTATGAATTAACAACCTCCAAAACATATTACTGTTAACAGTCTTGCTCAGGTCTTGCAAACTGAGGGTCGTGGCTTTCTTTTTTGAGTCCATCCATCTCATGTTGAATCTTCCCCTTTTCCTGCTGCCTTCAACTTCTTCTAGCATTATTGTCTTTTCCAGTGAGTTTTGTTTTCTCATAATGTGAGTATGATAGCCTCAGTTTGGTCATTTTAGCTTCTAGTGACAGTTCAGGCTAGAACCCACTTATCTGGTCCATGGTATCCATATAACTCTCCTCCACCTCCACATTTCAAATGAATCAACACCAAACAGTAAATACTATGCAGTGTTTATTTGTATAGGACTGTCTATTTTTTTTCATTTAAATAATTGGTGGGGGAGCACAACTATGTGGAATGAGGGGGGTGGGTTAAGGTACACTGTGCACTTGCAGAGGGTAACCCAGCAAACAGGCTCAAGCTGCTTATGAGCAACCAAACTAGCTGCTGAAAAATTGTGAGGGGTGCTCAGGATATGAGCTAAAGTGGTAGGTGCATCAGGCTCTCTACTTGCAAAAATCCCTTTTTTTCCCCCGTACTAAATAAGGATTTTCCATTTCAGCACTGTGGACAGCTCAGCCTCCCTGCCTGAGAAATACAATCTCTCCCCAATGAAAGACTATTCTTAGCAGACATTTCCTAAAAGTGGGGAGGTAAGAGCAAGGTAAAGTCAACATATCTTCAGGATGCTGTGACACAATGAGGCTGGAAGTACATATTTTCAGATATTCAAGCCAGCACGAAAAACATCATCTCCATGTTGAACTCTCTCCCAATCTTTCATAAGGTTTAGTAACACTTACCATGCAATGTGACACAGCATCACTGTTATGCATTTCCCTGCCTGCACTTCATATAATTGGCTTCATATTATGTCATGTCACTTTTAGGATGGGAACGCATCTGACATGATAATATTACAACTTGTGGTAAGTGCTACTGCACATTACCCACTGTCTGTTGTCTAGTTTTTTATTCCCTTTCTCAGAACTGAACATTTGTCCTGATTTTATTTTGCTAAACCAATTTTCTGGGTTTTTTTAAGACCACTTATAACTTTTAGCCTGTTCTCTTAACTTGCTAGTAATACCTCTCAATTCATTTTACTTATGCATTAGTTAATTGGGCCACCCATTCCTTCATCTAAGACACGGTCAACAATTTAAAAGATCTCAAAAGCAAGCTGGTAATGGATTTTTGCTAGGCATTAGTTACTGAAATGACAGGTAAACCTCATGTTAAGTTTTTCCTTTTTTGGGGGGGGATCAATTCATCTCATCCATATAAATTATTTAAAGCTCTGAAATTAGTTTAAATTGATCAAAGGAGCCATTTTTATTTGTTAAAATTATTGGGTTGTATCCAGTGCAGTCTTTCTGGAGGAGTTATACTTCTGCTCATAGAGTGCAACTTTATCAGCTAGCTCCTCCCATGACAGCCAAAATGCCCCCCAAAATCATGTTCCTGTGGAGTGGGGACCCACTCCCATCAAGCTAAAGAAATGCATAACAAAGAGTGGCACAACAAATTAACAAAGATTATTATGTAAGACATAAGGGTATTTAAACAAAATTGACCATGTTCATTGGTTCAAAATATATTATCACTCGTATATTTTATCTTTTGTCACCTTTCAAAGCTGCTCAGCAAAGTATCACATTCATTGCATGTGTCTTTTCCATGTTGATCAACAATAAACTATCCTATTACCTGGTAGTCAGCACTTCAGTTATAAAAATATATGCTCAGCCAAAGCAGATATACATAATCATAACAAAAAAAATTAATACAGCTATAGCTGACCATTTTACTGACATACCAGGACTGATACTGTGGCAATACAAATACTGATACTAGTGAAAACTAGTAAAATTTTTAGAATGCCATTATATTCAGAATTATTTCGGTCTAAGCCCATTGATTTCAATGTTTGTTTGTTTTTTATAAATTTTTATTAATTTTTTAACAACATAAAAAAAACATAAAAATTACAACAACAAAAATAATAATTATAAAAAAACCCAGGCGTATCCATATATATTCAGTAATACAATTCAAACTATCACTATTAACTCTATTAAGATACCCCTTTTCCCACCACCCACCACCTTTTGTGACCCTTCACCTGACTTCCGAAGAAGTGCTATGACAGTTTCAAACTTATTTATTACTATAAAATATAAAAATATTTTAAAATTGCTAATTTCTATAACTCACTAAATAATTTAATAAAATCCGTTTTTGCCAGTTTATCCCAATATGAGGCGGCCTTTTTCCACATGTTTTTAAATTCTTCCATATCCTTTCCATGAAGGAATTCCGTTAATTTGGCCATCCTCATATATGTCCATAATTTCTCTCTCCAATCAATTATTAGAGGTTTATTCACTTGCTTCCAAATTTTTGCAATTACAATTCTTGCAGCAGCAAAACTATATTGACATATAATTCTATCATTATTATTCAAATTTCCTTGTGGGATTCCCATTAAAAAAAATGCCGGTTTTCTTTTCACTGTAGTATTAATCAAGTTGTTAGTTTCCCTAACAACTTTTTTCCAAAATTTTTTGATTTTTTTACAAGTCCACCATGCATGCATAAAGGTACCTCTTTCCTTTCCACATTTCCAACATAAATCCGTCTCCCCTTTCTTCATTTTAGCTATCATCACCGGTGTTATATACCATCTATAAAACATTTTATATAAGTTTTCCCTAATTTCATTCGTAATTGTGAATTTAAACTCTCTTTTCCATAAATTTTCCCAGATGTCTAAATCTATATTATATCCTAATTCTCTCATCCATTTCACCATTACTGGTTTAATTCTTTCCTGTTCTAAATTAATTTCACTTAATATTTTGTATATTCTACCAATCAAGCCTTTATTTCCTTTCATTAATATTTTTTCTAAGTTAGATTTAGATTTATTAAAACCCAATTGATTATCTTTATTAAATATCTCTTTTAATTTATAATACATAAACCAATCTTTAATATTAAGTTCTTCCTTACTTTTTAACTTCCATCCTCCTTCATTAAATTTTATAATTTCACTATATCTTTCTATGTCTAAGTTTAGATGGGTTCCTCTTTTCATAAATGCTTCAATTGGGTTAATCCATCCTGGAGTCCTAAATTCCAAAGTCCTTTTATATTTTTTCCAGACTTGGAATAATCCTTTTCTAATAATATGAATATTAAAATCTTTGTTTACCTTTTCCTTTTCATACCATATATATGCATGCCATCCAAAACGTAGATTAAAGCCTTCTAATTCTAAAAGTTTAATATTTTCTAATAATATCCAAGTCTTTAACCAAGTAAAACAGGCTGCTTCATAATACATTCTTAAATCCGGTAACCCTAACCCTCCTGTTTCTTTTGATTCAATTAAATTATTGTATGCAATCCTATGCTTTTCCTTTCCCCATAAAAAATTTAAAATATCTCTTCTCCAAATTTTAAATATTTTAACCCCTTTTATAATTGGTAAATTTTGAAACAGAAAAAGCATTTTAGGCAAAACCATCATTTTTACCACGGCAATTCTTCCCCATAATGTTAATGGTATTTTGCTCCAATTTTCTAAGTCTTTATTAATTTCTTGCCATAATTTAACATAATTATTTTTAAATAAATTACGATTGTTAGGGGTTAACCATATACCCAAATACTTTATTTTCGATTCAATTGAAAATCCTGAATGTTGTGATAGTTCTTGCTGCTGCAATAACGTCAGTTTCTTCACCAATATTTTCGTTTTATTTTTATTTATTTTAAAACCTGCAAGTTTTCCATAAACCTCCAAAGTTTTATTCCATTCTTCAATTTGATCATTAGGATTAGATAAAAAACAAACTAAATCATCAGCATATGCTTTAACCTTAAAATGATTTTTCCCAACTTTACAACCAGTTAATTCTATATTATTTCTAATCTTACACAATAATACTTCTAATATTAATATAAACAATAATGGGGACAACGGACATCCTTGTCTTGTACCCTTTTGGATTTCAAATTGTGACATCATACTCCCATTAATTAACAATCTAGCTGTTTGATGAGTATAAATTTTATCAATAGCTGTTTGAAAGTTTTTTCCAAAACCCATATATTCTATTACTTTTTTCATAAATTTCCAATTAACATTATCAAATGCTTTTTCTGCGTCTAAAAAAATCATTGCAATAGGTTCAGTAGTAGATTCTGCATATTCCAAAATATCTAACACTGTTCTAACATTTTGATTAATTTGTCTTCCTGGAAGAAAGCCAGCCTGATCTTCATGTATAACCTGATTCAATACAATTTTAAGTCTGTTTGCCAAAATAGCTACAAATAATTTATAATCATTGTTTAATAAGGAAATTGGTCTGTAATTTTTAACATCCAGTAAATCTAAGTTTGGTTTTGGAATTAACACTATATTTGCTTGTTTCCAGGTTTGTGGCATGGACCCCGTCTGCAAACATTGATTCATTACTTTTAACAAATATGGAACTAATTGTTCTATAAAAGTTTTATAATAAATTGCTGTAAAACCATCTTCTCCTGGTGATTTATTTAGTTTACTTTTTCCAATAGCTGTTTTTAATTCCTCTATAGTTATAGCAGAATCCAATAAATCTTTATGTTCTTGCGATATCCAATCCCAGTTAAATTTATTTAAATAACTATCCATTTCCCTCTCTAGCTCTACTTTTTGTTTGTATAAATTCGCATAATAATCTCTAAATATGTCCATAATTTTTTGTTTATCAGTTATTATTTTCCCATCCCTCTTGATTTTTAATATTGGTAATTTCTTCTCCTTAGATTTAATTTGCCATGCTAATAATTTACCCGATTTATTAGCATGTTCAAAAAATTTCTGTCTGTTATACATAATTTTTTTTTCTATTTCTGAAATTAATAAAAATTCATATTGACATTGTAACTTTTTTAGATTTTCCAACTGTTCTTTTTTTAATAATTTATCTTGCAATTTTCTAAGCTGCCTTTCTCCTTGTTTAATTTCATCTAAAATCTTTTTCTTTCGCCTCTCCTTTTCTTTGAACCATCTTGAATTTTGCTGTATCAAAAGTCCTCTAATTACTGACTTGCTAGCATCCCATACTATTTCATCTGATACCCCTTTCTCTACATTTTCTAAAAAAAAATTCTGTATATCTACTTTTAACTTATCCACTATTTTTTGTTTTTCAGTAAATATTCATTTATGCCCCATGGTTTATATCTTCTATCTTCAAGATGAATTCTAATCGAAAGCGCGTTATGATCTGACAATACTTTAGGCAATATTTCCGGGGTTTCCGATCGTCCTGTAATATTTTTAGAGATCCAGAACATATCTATTCTTGAATGAGAAGAATGTCTAGATGAATAAAAAGTATATCCTTTTTTTTTTACCATTTAACAATCTCCATATATCAAACATTTCCCACTGTTCTATAAGATTATTAAAAATATCTGGTAGCTTACCCTCACATTTACCCTTTTTCTTCTTTGAGGATCTGTCCAACCTAGGTTCCATAACCCCATTAAAGTCTCCCATCCATATCATCTTATCATTTGCATATTCCGCTAGTATCGATGCTATATTCTCATAAAATATTTTTTGATTGATATTTGGAGCATAGATACCAACTAACAAAATTTTTTGAAACCAGAGACAATTTCCACCAAGAGAATCCTCCCTTCCTTATCCGAATATACCTTCTTGGGTTCAAATATTGAGGGAACATACATAGCTATACCATTTGTTTTTTTCTTCTCATTACATGATGTAAATAGTTTACCCAATTTTGCCTGTTCCAGTCTTATAATATCTTTTGGTAAAATATGAGTTTCTTGTAAACAAAAAATATTAGCTTTTAATTTTTGTAAATGGTAAAACATTTTTTTCCTTTTGTTGGGAGAATTTAAACCATTAACATTCCATGATATTATTTGGAGCATTTCGATATTCAATCAAACCCCATTCTTTATTCCCTCCCCCCTTCCAGTATTTTCCCTGTAACATAGTTCAGCCAACATCTTCCTCTTCCGACGATGACTGTTTGGCCCCCCCGCTTGCTTCTGTTGCCTTCTCTTCTTCTGGAACCTTTTTTCCCCACAAATTCTTTCGGTGTTTGTTGTGGTGGTTTACGTAAGTCCCCTCCATATCTTCTCAAAAATTGATCCGCTTTTACAGTATCTGTGAGCTTGAATCTTTTGGCTTTATAGAAAAACGAGATTCCCAGCGGAAATTCCCATCTATGTTGGATTCCATTAAATCTAAGTCTTTCCACAATCTCTGCAAAATCTTTTCTTTTTCTCAACAATCTTCCCGGGATCTCCTTCATCAATCTTATCAGTGTACCTTCTATAGTAAGTGGAGTTTGATAATGCTTGTTCAGAATTAGGTCCCGATGACTTCTGGAAAAAAATTGCACCAAACAGTCCCTTGGAACTTTGTTTTTCTTTGCGTATGCAGAGTTGACTCTGTAGGCTGTTATAATCATTCCTTCAACAATCATTTCGTCCTCCTGAAGAAAATCAGCCAACAGTCCTTCCGGATCCGGGCTGAGTCCCGCAGCAGCAGATTGCGCCCTCGGCTCGAACGCAGCCCAGGGGGGGAGGGAAAATCCCCCCTTTGACATCGGGCTCGCAGCACCCCCGGGAGAGGGGGGGATGCTGATCGGCGCGCCGGCAGGCTCTTTGCCCTGGGAGAGGCTGTTGCCTTCACAGCGGCGACGGAACGCTCAGGCGAGTGAGCGGAGGAGCCGGCGCCATTTTTAAAGAGCCGGCGCGGTGCGGAGGCTTGGATCTTTCAAAAGGTTTTCTTTCTTTTTTCAAATAAAATTAAAATAAAATACACATAGAGGTGCCTGACAGTAAGGAAACAGTCTGAAAGCAAGCTGGATTGTATTCTGGACTCGCTAACGGACTGAAATTGAAACTTGGATTTTTGCCAGCTGTTACGCACTTGAAATTCACCGTTTGTGCCAGGCAATCTAATACGACTGAGCCAAGGGAAACTTAGAAGGTTGCAATACTGGCAGGAAACAGCTAAATAAACAATAATGTGCTAAGCTACTCTATCTGACTATTGCTTAAGGCAAATGATTGCTAAATTGATGATATAAACTACAGATTCCCTCCCCCCACTCCTGTTTTTGTGGATTACTAGCAGCCAAGGTAAATCTGTGGCAAAGGATTACCAAGTGGATGATATAAATTATACCTTCTCTTCCCCCCCTCCTGCTTTGTGGATTACAAGTTGAACTAAGTTGGAATCTATTTGATTACTGTAGATTGTTTGTGGCAAAGGACTACTAAGCTAATGATAGAAACTACAGTCTCCTTTTCACATCTTCTGCTTTGTGGATTATAAATAGTTATTGCAAGGGGGAATGGGAGATAAAGACAAAGAGAAAGAAAAAAAGACTTAGAAAAGCATCCCAAAGGTCTTATTAAAGAGTCTAAACAGTTGCAGCTTCAACAGTCACTGCTGCCTTACAGAAGAGCCTCCATCCCTAGTCCTGCAGCTTCGCCAGCTTCTTCACCAACAGCATTGGTCTCATTATCAGCAAAGATGTCAAAGAAACCTGATGCTACGCTGAACTCTATACAAGATATGCTGGCAAAAACTCTTCAGGAGGTGACAGCTATGAAGCAGGAAATGACTTCAGTAAAGCAAGAGATGACATCAGTGAAGCAAGAGGTGGAATCAGTTAAACAAGGCTTGCTCCAAAATACAGCAGTGTTTGGGCAAAACACTGCTGCTATTTCAGCATTGCAAGACTCCATATCAACTCTGACAGTAAGACAGAACAACCTGGAAGAGAAAGTTCAGAAACACTCAAAAGATAATAAAGAAACCAGAAAAAGAGTTGATGGTTTAGAGATGGCAATGGAGGCGCGCGCTGAGAGAGAAGAAAGACAAGACGACCACACTGAAATGTTAGAATTAAAGATAAAGGAGAGTTGGATTCGAATACGCGGCCTTAGTGAAAAAGTGGAGGGAAAAGATCTTAAAAATTATTTGAAAGGGCCCATTGATTTCAATGTTATTATAGTGCAATCCTAAGCAAAGGTATGTCCTTCTAAGCACACTGATTTCAATGGATGTAAAAAGGTGGAATTTTGCTCAGGATTACGTTGTTCATGACTTAAATCTGAATGTGTTATATGCTGGGATTACCTTTAGCACACATGTACTTTTGTGCAGATACAAAGAAATTGTCCTATTAATTTTATTTATTTAGGTATTTGTACCCCACTTTTCTCCCCAATGGGGACTCAAAGTAGCTTACAACATGATCCATTCCTCCTCCATTTTTTCCTCACAACAACAGCCCTGCAAAGTAGGTGAGGCTGAGGGAGACAAAGGTCACACAACAAGCTTCTGTGGCAGATTAGGGTTTCAAATTTGGACCTCCCAGCTTCTAGTCTGGCACTCTAAGAAATGCTAGTGATAGAATGACAACAAACATTTTGGTTTCCTGATGGGATGAAGGAAGGGAGAAGTTTTATTTAAGAAATTTGCATTCCTTGAGGGAACAGATAACAATTTGGAAAATGATGGCATCATATTTGTACTACTACTTATTAGCAGAGGGATTCTGGACCTTAACATTAGAAGCAGAATGACTGCTGGATTTTTCCAGTCCATGGAGTCTTGGTGGTGAGAAAAGCAATCAAGCACCTCTTATTGGCTGGGGACAAAGAAGATCAGCACATTGCATGATAATTGGTTCAGAGTAAACATCTCTGGTAGGAAGTGGAGGTTTAGGTCTGTGCTAGGCCAGGTCGCCTTGGGTTACTGCCGGCTACTGGTCTTGAGAGCAGGCTGTTATCTCAGAAATGCAGGAATCCGGGGGAGTCCCGCCAGGAGCTGGAAACCAAAATAAAGTCGGCGTGCAGAGGGGAAGTCAAAAGTCCGGTCCAAGGGTCAAAAGTCTGTTTATCAAAGTCCAGGAGCGTCAGCAACAAAAGTTAGAGATCCTTTGGCAACAATTGCTTTCGCAACGTCTGTCTGTTCCAAGCCTGGGTTTAAGCTGTTTCTCTTTGCCTTAGTTCTCATCCTCAGGCAACTCACAGTCTTGGAGCCGTCTCCTTAGTGCCTGTAGATGCGCACTTCTCCTTTTACTTTGCAACTCCATTCTCCCTTTTTGCCTGTGCTGTTGTTGAGTGGCTTCAGGTGAGCTGGGGGGGTTCTGCTTCTGTGGAGTTACAGCTGCATCTGGTTGTGCCGAAGGAGCTGATTCTGTGTTTACTTCCAACTCCTCAGCGGGGCTGGTGTTTACTCCTACCTGTTGTCCTTCGCCTTGCCCTGCATTCTCAGCTGAGGTGCAATGCCCGTTATTTCTCCCTGCTCAGGCTCTTCCTCTGATGAAGTTTCGCCTGTTGAAGCCTGGGCCATGACAAGGTCCTGAAGTATGGACTTTTAAAATTATGATCAGAGTTAGAATGTGTGAATCCATCATCCATATCTCTGAATCAAGCTGTTGATACACAAAGGAAGCTGTATTGCTCAGATTTGTACATGTTAATAGGAAGGCTGTAAACAAATAAACTTTAAACAAATAAACAAAAAAGTTAAGGTACAAAGATATTATCTACCTACCTACCTACATACCTGACTACTTGACTACCTGACTCCTTACCTGACTACCAGACTACATGACTACCTACCTATCATATTTTTATCCTTTCCTTGCTCCAAGGAATTAAGAGCAGTGTTTGCATGTCTCCTCTGTTTTATCCTTACAACAATCCAATGGGGTAAGTTAGGCTGAGAAGGAATGACCAGTTAAAGGCAATCACTGAGTTTCAGTGCTAAATGACAATTTGAACCCAGGTCTCTCTGGCCAGCTTTTTGCCAGCTGACAATCAGGGAAGCTATGGAGATACTTCCACAGCCCCACTGATGAGCCACAAAAGTGCCTAGCAATAGGACTATCTAGTAACTGGGGCCTTCATATACAAATGGCATACCGCAATCAATGGTTCCTATATTTACCATATGATTGACTTGTGTGTGAGATGGGGAGTGTGACTCATTTGCTATTTTTGCAAATGTGAGGAAGTGTGTTGCTATACATTTCATTTTGTTTGTGAGGTTTTCCACTATTTCCATATCCCTTTAATGTTAGTTTTACTGTAAGCCTGTGTGCTAATTTTGCAATTGTCACTATAGAGTGTGTTACTATGGTTATTTGCAGTAACAATTACTGTGTGTCTCTCACTAAGTGCATACATGTTAATAGTCAGTTTGTTTGTTTCTATGTATGACACTCATTGCTCTGCAAAGAAATTTCCACTAAGCCAGGATTCCCCAACATGATGACCATCGGTGCCATGGCACCTGCCAGTACTTCCCTTAGTGCTCACCAAACTTTTAAGAAAGGGAGTGGGACTTTTGTAAGGTAGGGCTGGTTATTGGTAGGGCTGTTGATTCGGTTCGGCCCGAACTGAAAATCAGCCAAATTTCCCTTGATTCGGTGGTTTTTAGTTCGGGACGAACCGAACTCAAAAATGGCGGGCAACCGGGGGGGCCGAATTCAGCGAGTTCGGGAGTTCACGAATAAATCCGGCAAATTTGGCCGTCAGTAAGCAGCATAACTTTCAGTAAGCAGCATTCTCCTCCCCCGGCCAATCGGTGGCCAAGCTGGGTCTTCTTCTAGCCAATCAGTCAGGATTGAGTACTGGAGGAATCAGCTGATGTGCGGCCCGGCCGGTGAGAGAGAGAGAGAGAGGGAAATCTTCATGTGTGTGCGTGCGGGGGTTCTTGTGCACATTCGCTCCTTTCCGTGGCTGCAGGGGGCGCATTTTTTGGGGTACAAACTCCAAACTTTCAGGGGATATTCAGACAAGCCTTCTTAAGAGACCACCCAAGTTTTGTAAACATTGGGTCAGGGGGTTCCGAGATATGGGCTCCCCCCTTTTTCTTTCCATGGCTGCAGTGGGCACATTTTTGGGTGTGCCGACCCCAAACTTTCAGCGGAGCATCAGACAAGGCTTCTTAAGAGACCCCCCAAGTTTTGTAAACATTGGGTCAGGGGGTCCCGAGATATGGGCTCCACCCCTTTTTCCTCTCCCCCTTTTCCATTTCCGTGGCTGCAGGGAGCGCTTTATTGGGGTGCAGCCCCCAAACCTTTATCATAGCTTCAGACAATCCTTCTTAAGAGACCACCCAAGTTTTGTAAAGATGGGTTCAGTGGGGGCAGAAATATCGGCTCCCCCCTTTTCTCTTTCCATGGCTGCAGGGGGCGCATTTTTGGGTGTGCCGATCCCAAACTTTTAGCGGAGCTTCAGACAAGGCTTCATAAGAGACCACCCAAGTTTTGTAAACATTGGGTCAGGGGCCCCCGAGATATGGGCTTTCCCCTTTTCCCTATTGGGATGAATGGATCACCGTCGAGAGATGCATACATATGGATCTCATATTGGATACAAATGGAATCATATTGGATTACCCAGCCTCCCAGCCGCTCCTGATGGAACAGAAGACAGCCACAGTAAGACCCCTTTGGGGGCTTTAATCTATATTTTTTCTTTTCTGTGTGTGTGTGGGGGGGAAAGCAGAGTCTGTGTGTGTGTGTGGGGAGGGAGCAGTTTCTGTGGGTGGGGGGGGAAGCCAAAGGGGGCTTTTGCCGGTTCTGCCTGGGGTGTGTGTTCCCCCTCCAGTCTCTCTCTCCCTGGTTTGAGGATGGGCTTCATTTTTATGTCTTCAGGTTTTCCCTCATTCATAAGTTCAGTTAGGTTATTTTGATGCTTGCTCAAAACTGGTTTTCAAATGGTGACTTAAAGAATGCATCTGCCTGGTCCCAAGTCCAATGCAAAAGGAGAAATTCCACCCCCTCCTGCTTATTATGCATAGCTAGCTGCCTCTGTCCCTTTCCATGGTTTGCAAACTCCCAGGTGTCAGGTGTTGCTTTGCACTGTTGCAAAGGTGCTTGTGTTGCTTTGCACTGTTGCATTGCGTGCTTGTGTTGCTTTGCAGTTGTATTGTGTTGCTTTGCACTGTTGCATTGCGTGCTTGTGTTGCTTTGCAGTTGTATTGTTTTGCAAAATTCTTCACAACTGCCCCGCCCTTTGCATGTTTGCAAAGGTGTTGCTTTGCAGTTGTATTGCTTTGCAAAGTTCTTAGCACCTGCCCCGCCCTTGCTCTCATCAGCTGTTTGTCGGGGCTGGGAGCTTTGTGCGTGCAGCAAGCTCTGCCCAGAGATGCACATTAAGGGTGGGGGGGACCCCTTTCGGGGCCCATATCTCAGCCCCCCCCCCCCGACCCAATCTTTACAAAACTTGGGGGGTCTGGCAAGAAGGGTCCTTTGAAGCTCCTCTGAAAGTTTGGGACCTCTACTCCCAAAAATGCCCCCCCAGAGCCGCAGAAAGGAGCGGTTGTGTTTTTAATGGCTTTATTCGGCCAAATTTTTTCCCCGAACTTTGAATTCCCGCCGAATTGCACGGACCCGAAGCGGGGGAGTTCGGACTTCGGCATATCCCGAATCTAAATGGGCCGAATTCAACCGAATCCGAACTATACCGATTTTTTTTTAATTCAACAGCCCTAGTTATTGGTTATCCTCATTCAAATGACGGGTTTTCCATGGCTGCAATAGCAGTCACAACCACAGGAGAATCACGAGGAGTCATAAGCACTCGGGCTTATAGTTCCATTCCCCTTTCCTTTTTATTCCCCCTTCTCTTTCTCTCTTTCTCCCTTCCTCCCACCTGGGATTTCCTTTGTTTCTTTTTATTCCCCTTCTGAAGGGCTGTCATATAGAGGATGGTGCCGAGTTGTTTTCTGTTACCCCAGAAGGTTGGACCAGAACCAACAGGTTGAAATTAAATCAAAGGAGTCTCCGTCTAGACATCAGGAAGAATTTTCTAACAGAGCAGTTCCTCAGTGGAACAGGCTTCCTAGGGAGGTGGTAAGCTCTCCTTCCCTGGAGGTTTTTAAGCAGAGGCTAGATGGCCATCTGTCAGCAATGCTGATTCTATGACCTTAGGCAGATCATGAGAGAGAGATCTTGGCCATCTTCTGGGCATGGAGTAGGGGTCACTGGGAGTGTGGAGGGGGGAGGTAGTTGTGAATTTCCTACATTGTGCAGGGGGTTGGACTAGATGACCCTGATGGTCCCTTCCAACTCTATGATTGTGCAATCCTTTTGCAAAGTGAGCAGGGAAGTATTGTATTTGGCTCCTCCTCCTTTGGCAGCAATTTGGAGTGTTGCTCTGCCTCCTGCAGTAGACCTTTTGGGGTAGCACTCACCACCCCTTCCCAAATTCCAAAGTTGCCCACAGGCTCAAAATAGTTGGAGTTTTTGCACTAAACATTTTTATTTCCTGAAAATTACTCACAGTCCCTTTTTGCACAATGTCTCTGCATTTCCATTCTATCTGCTCTTTGGGGTACAAACAGTTCCCTGTGACCACTCTGCACTGCTGCCTTTCTTGGAGTGCTAAGTGCAAGCCTCTGTCTTCTATATTTGCTGTTATTGCTTGCTTCCCTCAGGGCACCCAAATGCCAGGTGTACCACTTCTGCGGATTTCATCCCAACTGGAGGAAAAATAAGAGAATCATAGCTAGGAAAATGCTTCCCATTGAAACCAGTGTGCCTCAAAAACAAACAATGCAATAATGAAATGAGTGAAAATGACTTAAATTTAAAAAATCCAAAACTAAAGAAAATGAAAACTTCAGACATCTTTCCCACAATCATATTCACAAAATTCAACAGAAATATTATCACAAAAATTGATGCCTAGTTTGTGCCGAAGGCATAAAATGACATTAAAATGCTGTTAAAGGGAACAAACAGAAATGGGAAATTTGCCAGAGAAAATTGGCAAGACTAAAGTGGGGGTCTGACAATGCACAGCACCCCCCCCCACAAACCCCTTTATTTTTATACCCCCACAGATAACTCTGCTGAATCTTTATTCTGTCCTTGCCTGGTGCTTTGCAGGCTCTCAATCAGCGGGTGAAAGTCAGCAACAAGAACCCAGTTGTTTACTGCAAGCTAGCATGAGAAGGGCATTTCTAGAATGGAGTGTAGCTGTAATGAACGTCAGACAGTGTAAAAACAAGCACACTTGGAATTTTATTCTGTCTACTACTTATTTTGCCAATATGAAGCCAAATTATAATAATTTCAATATAAAAACATTGCAGTTTTCATCTGGTTGTGTTTCCATCTATTGTCTTACTATGCTATCATCACTTTCACCATCTGAAATGACAGAGAATTGAACAAAGTGCTCTATTTCCAGCTCTCCTAAGAGACACCCCCCAAAAGCTCTCTTGCAATTTATAGGAAATAAAGTCTTTGACAGGAGGCATATCCTGCAGGAATATACAAATCACAATTTTTGTATGTAGTCTCAGTGTTCTAAGAAGTCCTCAATGCCCCAGGCTCTTCAGGAACTAGAGACACATTCCCTTTAATCTTCTGCAGTTATAGCCAGGATAGTGTCACCTATTCCCTTTCAAATACATCTTCCTTAAAGCCAGACACACTTTTGAAATTTCCTAGTTTGACTGCAAGGTGCTGTGTTTAAGATGTATTCGAAGTCCACCTGGAAGTACTGCCTAACCCATCAGCTGTACAATGTCTTCTTGACTGGTGTAGGACCACATCAAATGATTCTACATGTGCATTTGCTTTTGTGTTAGTTTCTAATTCCTTCCCAGTCTCAGTACAATTGGCTGACTTGGGCTATTCTACGTTTATAAAAAGAAATACAGAATGAGAACAAAATGTAAGTAAATGAATATGACATAAATATTCATTGATTGAAAGTGCAACAGTTATTTATTAATGCCTTAATGATGTCCAGGATAGACCACTGTATCATGCTCTAAATGGGGTGCTCGAACAATGTTTTGAAACTGGCCCAATACATAGCAGGCAGATAAATGGTTGGAGCAGACTACCTGGAGGGGAAAAGCTGTGGCTCAGTGGCAGAGCATCTGCTTGGCATGCAGAAGGTCCCAGGTTCAATCCCCGGCATCTCCAGTTAAAGGGACTAGGCATGCAGGTGATGTGAAAGACCTCTACCTGAGACCTGGGAGAGCTGCTGCTGGTCTGAGTAGA